>NW_024704752.1:14686154-15111154 GCF_018977255.1 Callorhinchus milii | reverse complement strand
AGGGCGCGGCGTGCAAATTGCTCTAATTCTTTTTTTTGGAAAAAAAAGATAAAGACACCTCTAGTAGCAGTTTGTTGCACATTCGAACAAATCTTTATCTCTGGGTATATGTAGGTGAAATGTAATATGAAGCTGACAGTTGGCAGCTGCAGTCTCTCTCTCTCTCTCTCTCTCCAGAAAGAATCGAATAAGAGCATTAGCCAGTCCCTAAAGAGCAGGCGACAGGTGTTCGCTCCCCCTTCATTTGTTTCCCTCTTTCCCTGCCAGTTGCATGTATCTGTCATACTTATTATATCCAAACTACAAGGGCTCTTTCTTTTTCCCTGAGCTACTTTCTTGCAGAAAGTGAATTATTTTATTTTTTTGGGTCCATCATCAGCGTTAAGTCGTTTATCCCGTGTTTGCGCAGCACACGTTGTCTCGGTGGCTATCATAAGGCTTCTTTTATTTATTATTGCACGTTGATTGCATCCTCTGGTGTGACTTGTGTGAATTAAGGGGATGTGGGGTGGGGTGTGTGGTTGGTGGTTGTGCTTTTTTTTTTTAGCGTGAGTCAAGTTGACAGCGAGTGCAAATGTTTATCACGGGATTTAAACCGAGTGGGACCACCCCCACTGTCGGGGGCAAAGTCTGAGTTCATGTTCACTTTGTCCATTTACTGGAGCATTGGTGACACGATGGGGTGAACTTGTACACCATTGCGGGGTGTGGGACATTCTGCACTGAGACCCCAGTCATGCAAACCTACTGTCTGCCCACGAAGGCGAGTGGGAAGGTCTTAAATTTTAAATGCAACGTTAAACTCGCAGTTTTGGGATAGTTTAGTGTTGAGTGGTCCCTCGTTCGATGGGTTTATCCACAGCAGCACAGTGGTGTGGGGGGGTGGGGGGTTGGGGGAGGGGGAGGGGGGTCAATGCCATCTGATGGAGTTTTCGGTTGATGCGCAACAAGTTGGCGATCAGAGGCAATAAAAATCCGCAATAGTAGTAGTAGTAGTAGTAGTAGTAATAATAATAATAATAAAGAGCAGTGCTGGCTCCTTGCCACCAGTCGTAATTGGGGCTCAGTCGTTACACAGACTGGTCAGCGGATCTCGCAGCTGTCGCTGAAGTCTTTTGTTCCGGACAAACAGGCGATCCCGGTTTCTCAGTATATTTTCATCAGCATTCAAGGAGGGCTCGAGAAAATAATGCTGATAACAGGGGGAGGGGGCTGTGTGCATCCTCTCTACCCCTCCTCTCCTCTCCTCTCTCCTCCTCCTCCTCCCCACACACACACACCACTCCACCAAATAAGCGAACTCCCTTTGGCGATCTCTGCGTCCGAGGAGTCCAAGCGATTTGGTTTACAACTTCGAAGAACTTTTTTAGAAAGTTTCTAATCGAATGATAACGGACGGGTTGATTCGGTGTGTGTGTGTGTGTGTGTGTGTGTGTGTGGAGCTGAGTTGCTGTGGGTCGCATCTACAGGCACTTTCATTCCTGTGTGTGTGTGGGTGGGGGGTGGGGGGGGGGGGGGGTTTGGGGGGGTTAAGGATACTCTGCTGACCTGAATCTTGTTTAAAGGGACAATCTTACACTTTTGCATGCAACACGGCTGAAATAATCACCGAAAGCCCCACTTTTAACCCATTCACGTGTGCATCAGTGTATCAGCATCATGTCAATCACTTTTGAAGCCAGATTTCTCAGAGCCAAGTGAAGAGAGAGAGAGAGAGAGACAGAGAGAGAGGGAGAGAGAGAGAGAGGGTGGGGGGGGGAAGAAACAGTTAGCATTATATATTCGAATTTGTATAGCCTTTTAGAAAACTTTCGTATCATTATTTTCTCTGTTTGTAGACTATATAAACCGCAGTTTTCTGTTTAACCCAATGTTAAACAGTGCAAAGAACTAAGAGAACGAGAGCAGTGTCTTTATAACAGGTGCCTATATTGGGGGGGGGGGGAGAGAAAGAGAGAGAGAGAGAGAGAGGGGGGGGGGAGCAAGGCCAAGGCCATATGTTGCTTTCCACATGACATTGAAGTCAATCATTAACATTTTCCTAAAGATTTATTCCACCTTTCCTCAACTTTGTTCTCATTCCGTTTCCAACGTTGGAAATGATGTATTGGATGGAGACCTTTTCAGAAAAGAAAAGAAAACACACACAAGTCGTTGAGTTGTCAAAAGACAATAGCCTTTATTTATAAGTCTGGGGTATTATTATGCATTTATAACTCTCTTGTATTCTGTTACCGCCAACACAAACGAGACTTTGCTGTGTTTTTATTCAAAATGTATTTCCAATGTGATTAGCAACATTTGATGATTGTGGCTGAATGATGTGGAGAAACGTGATGTAAGAATCCCCTCAAGTAGCACCGTGACAAACCGCACAGACCGTGCATTTCGCTGACTGCAAAGCACATTTCTATTTACTGTTATTAAGCATATGGTTCATTCTGTTGTTAGCAATTTCTTGCTGGATGTAATTTTTTGAAAAATCTTACTGGGACAGAAAAACAAGTTCTACGAATCAAATGCTTGCAGCGTCCTTCACAATTAGAGCTGTGAATGAGTCATTTATTAAATTAAAACGCACGTCAGATCAATTATGTAAATAGTTCTCTTCTTAACAAGCAGTTATCCTGGTTTATTAGGATGGTAAACACCAACAATATTGCCCAGAAGTCCAGTTTCATAAAAGACCAAGTCTGTTGGGTTTTTTTTTAAAAAGGAAGCAATTGCATACTTCTGAAAACAGCCTCAAACGTGGCTGCAGTTTGTATGGAAACGTTTGCAATGGCGAATGCGATGAAAATGTTCTGCATTGCATTTGCCCAGAGTTTGCTGCAAGTCTCACATGGCCTGATCTGTTTATTACTGTAAATTGATCACATCTCCTGAGGGAAACCTGTGGGACAATGGAATGCGAAGCTGCTGTACAATACAATAACAACACTGTTGAAAGAGAAGGAACAAGGATTTGTGTTTGATGATTATTTTTTATTGTATTTATTTTAGGAGCGCTGTGATGCCTTCCCATTCTGTTGTAGTCTGAGCTCTTGTTTGTTTCACAAGTCTAATATAGCAACCAATCCACTAATATTCACCTCCGTTGCAGTCCAAGCAAAAAATCAACCAAGCCTTCCTTTGGTCTATTTCTTGTGTTAGGGTAAACAATCATTTCAGGTAGCAGTCCAGAGCTAAGCAAAGTTGTTTTGTTTTCTTAGTTTGAACTGTACAGTAAAAATACGTTTGTATAGGGCCTTCACGTCTCATCTGTGGCATAAAACACAGGTTTGCCTTATGTGAATGGTTTGATAATAATCCTTGCATTTGCATAAGGCGCCTTATCACGTCTTCGAGACATCTCACAGCACTTCACAGAATATACTGTAAATTGAATTGACTCTGTATTTAATGTCATATTTAGCTGCTAACCGCAATCCTGTATACTGAACTTCCTTTGTTGCTTTGAATGGAGCATTAGGTCCGATAAATAGGTTACCAGGAAGGGTGGCTGTAGTGGTAGAACATTTTTTCAAAAAAATGCTTGATGGCGTGATGTGGGGACAGCAGAGTGAAATCCAATGGATCTAAGGGCCTTCTTCATCCAAACCAATCTTGCACGGTATCCTTCAGAATAGTGAAACCTTTGGATTGACCAGTTGGGCCAGATACCTCTAGGTGGTCAGGTGGATCTGTGTGAAATAAATATATTTGGAAAAGCTAGATCCATTATGGTTGAACCCAACTTATTTAGAACCCAAATAATATTTAAAAAATAAGTGAAGAGAAGGCACACCACCACTTTCTCTGGGAAACAAATGATGATAATAATAATAATAATCCTTGCATTTGATATAGTGCCTTATCACGTCTTCGAGACGTCTCAAAACGCTTCACGGAAAATATTTAAGTGAATTGACGATATATTTTGATGTGCAATAAATGCACCCAAGTCCCGAGAAAAATGTTTCCCCCCCAATACATACACATTACTGAATACCAAGAGTCCCTAATAATGAATCTTCCCAAAGATCTTCAATTTATTCCACAATATGAATGTTTGCAAAGTATCGTGTTTATTTGAATGATGAGGTATTTCTGTACTGGAAGGAATAACATCTCCCCCCAAAAAAAATCTTACCATTGAATCTTAAGTTGCCTTAGGATGGTATCTATCAGTCCCCTTATTGTGTTATTGTGTTGGGGCTAGATGGATAAATTATAGCGTATTTTGATGATTTTATTATCTACACAAAGTGGTGATATTAAGTAAAATAAACAGTTTTCTGTTAGGGAAGTGTTGGTTGGGATGGAGAAAATAGACCACCGAAAGGGAACACAGCTTTCATCGTTCAAAGACAAAAGGAGACTTGGTGTTTTCAATTAATTGAGCTGTTTTATGCTTCCCAGACAACAGTTACTTCTTAGTAAGACCGTGGGAACCTCCCCCCCCCCCCCCCCCCCCCCCCCCCCCCCTTGGCTGGACAGTCACCAGATCAAAGCGAAGTGCAGTTCGAATCGAGTGTTAAAAAGTGACAACTTTCACTCTCAACACAGTTCACATCAAACGAAAACATTTACACGATCGTTCGATGAATCTCTGAACCTGTGTTTACTGTAATAAAAGTCGCAATCAAAGTTTCCTGTCCGTTTCCTCGCATTTTACGACGTGTCGGTCAGTTCAGCGTTAAAGAGTGGGTTGAGTTAATTACTTAAACCGTATTTGTCCAGTTATGCGGGGAATATGGGGCTGTTTATTGGACACTGCTGTATTCTTTGGGTAATCCATGTGGCCTTTCATTTGCGAGGCTTATTTCACTCACTTATAAAGACTCAGTCGATTTTGAATGGGTCCTAACTTTATTTTAAAATTAAAACACTCCGTCAGTCAGTGGAGATTGGATTCACGTCGATAAACCCCAACTTCAAATAACATTGAAACCTCTTTTTAATAGATGGGTTTGAAGTATTCAGCAGATCCAATTGAAAACTGCAAAATTGTATTTAATCGCACCTGGGCTCTTAATATATTGGATTGCCACACGTTTCGCAAGAGCAGCGACTTATAAAATTCATCCTTTATAAAGATTCAGCACAGGGGCAGCAGCAAACCGAATTGAACTGGAGTTGTATCGTTTTTTTTAAGATTTTTTTTTTAAAAAAAGGCATTTTCTGTAAAGTTAAACGAATTCGATCAGGAAACGTCTTCTGACGATTTGTGAAACGTGATTAAAAACTAATCATTTTTACACCAGATCGCTAAAAACCCAGGAAAGCTGAAAAGTTCTTACTGGTGTATTTTACGAAGCACAGTGCAGTATTGATGAATCTAATTTAAAGCTCTCACTGTAACTCACACAAGAACATACGTGTGAGCAAACCCTTCCATCGGTTATCTCTTCCCCCCCCATCCCAAAAAAAAGACAGAAACTGATGTTTAAACTTTATTAATATGTCGTTAATAGCAACATAAACATAACACAAGGGAAAGCCAGAAGCCCGCAAGCATCTCTATCAAATAAATTAGAATGTATTTCATTGAATACAACAAAATAAACGCCTCCTACAATATAGGCTACGGATAAGAACCCTTCAGCGTGAAGTACTCTGTGATTTTTTTTTAAGCACCACATGGGAGGACACGACTTGTCCTGGAAGTGTTTCGAGAAGCATATCTATGAGATACATAAGGAAGAGTCGAACATCTGGAGAGCGAGTGCAATCCCCGTCACCAGGGTCTCCACACGTCCGAAGACGCTGTGCCCGTGTGGTCCATCACAGACGGGTCTCCCGAGCTGTCTGGTGGCTGAGGATTTGCTGCGGGGCTCAGAAATGGTCCCCGATCGCCCCCGAGCACTTTACATCCACGGTCGGAGCCGATTCTGTCTGGAGACGAGTGGGGTAACGCATCGCCAGCTCCCGGGGCAGTCTGAGTGACCGGGGTCTGAGAGGGCTGGAGGGTGGGAGGGGGTCCCGTCCGGCGAGAATCCTCACTGGACCGAGGCAGAGACTTCAGCAAATGGTTCAGCAAACGCGCTCCCACGGTTTTGTCCATCCAGTCGCAGGTTAGCAGCAAGTTGTGGACTTCGTGCATGCACTGTATGTACCCGGCACTGTACCTCTGCTGGGCTTCCACACCGAGCTTGGCATCCGCTGAAAAAGAAAAAAAAAATAATAAAGGAAAGTGTTACCAGTGACACATAAAGACGAGATGCATCTTTCCAACTCCCAAAATTACGAACTGCATTTCCAAGCGTTAAAACAGCTCCTTATACACTGAATTGCGTCGGTTGTATTTTCCCCTCCACCCCCTCAACGGCGATCAAACACACTTCCAGCCCATTCCAGCAGTCAACGTTCTCCCACCACATGTGGGGGTCGTTCTGCACATCTGCTTTGTTGGGTTTTTTTTTTACAAAAAGATCCAAAAAGACAAAAAAAATAAAATAAAATCAGACGGGACGTTGCACTCACCCATCAGTCTGTTGCTTTGAACGTTCTGGAGATGTTTCACAGTCATCTCGAGGATATCTGCCTTTTCGAGTTTGGACTGCTGTGAGGACAACAAAAACAAGAAGGGTGATGAAGGGCCACGGATGAATTCGAATAATTAAAATCAAATTAAAAAAAAATAAAATAATAATAATAATAATTTAATGTATAGCCCAAAACTCCAGCAGTGCAGGTCAGGTACTCACGTCGAGCCGGAACGCACCCACTATAGTTTCTTTCAACTGATCGAGGCAGTTGTTGATCCGCTCTCGTCGTTTTCTTTCGATGAGGGGTTTCCTTAACTGCAAGGGCAGAAAGTAACGAGGGGTGTGAGTACATTTAATGCAGGACGTCCTGTTGGGATTCCCGGAGCGCCCTGACACAGGTATCCAAGTGCAATGTGTGAGCCTCATCCATACCTTTCGTTCGTCTTTAGCATTTGAGAGTTTTTCCACGTTGTTGGGACAGGTCGTCGCAGTCATCTTCCACGGGGCTGAAAGCTGAATGGAGCAGATTGTGCTGCTCCTTTCTCGCTATCCGAAGCCGTGGTGTGTCGTCCCTCTGCGCTGAGCTCCTATTTATATCCACGAATTTGCATGTGAATGCGTGAGTTCCTCAGCTCAGGCACTTTCCCACACTTGGGGTCGCGGCCAGAGGCGAGTGTCCATCAATCAGCAGTGCACAGCTCATTGCTCGCACTCAATGGCCAGCCCCCGCCCGCCCAAACAGCAACAGATGGCTTAAGCCAGCAATCTCTTGCAGCCAAATCGCATCTCCCCCCCACCCCCACCCACCCCCACCCTTCAGCACTCAAGAGCAGTTCGCATGGCTCTCCAAATCACTTCTCCTGCATTCCCATGCGTTTGGTAAGCGCTGAGAACGAGCTGGTGTGGCTCCTGTTACACCTGGGAACCCCGTCTCTTTTGATGGCAATGAATGGTGTCAATTTTATATCAGCAGAACATGAAACGGATCCTCCCTTTCTCAGTCCCAGCTGACAGTTTGGGGTTTGTGTTTTAGCTTTGTGTCATTTTTTTTCCTGGCTGCATTGTTGGGTATCTGCTCATTGTGCACAGGGATACTAATTGTCTTGAACGTTGCTGTATCATATTTTTGTGTATTTCCTCCACATGTTAAGCTCCTCCTGAAGGCAGTCACTTATGCTAAATAAAGCACAGTCCACTGGTTACTGGCGAGTACCTTTGCCCAAATTGACATGTAACCGATATGGTCCTTCAACATTGTCTCTACCCTACTCTGCCATGAGAAAAATCTGGTCTCAGTGGATGGCCACACGCCCACAAGGCTGATTTGTGCTGCTATCCAACCCAAGAGTGCTGATGTCGATTGCAATGTTCCTTACTGTCCAATGGTTGAAATCGGATATGATACCTTTTCAAAATCTAAGTGGCTATATAATGTATGTAAAATAAAACTTTTTAAAAAAAAATCTTTCATTTTCTTTTACAAACTGCTGTATCAAGAGTCAGAAATAAAAAAAATTACTACTCGCCAGACAATGCGCAAAATAGACAATTGTCAAAATAGTCCTTTTCATTCAGTTCACAAATTTTCAGATTTGTCAAGCTTCATTTATTCTGCGTAACAATTGCTCATTTTGATTTATTTTCTTTAAAATTGGAATTATT
This sequence comes from Callorhinchus milii, assembly GCF_018977255.1. NCBI lineage: Eukaryota > Metazoa > Chordata > Chondrichthyes > Chimaeriformes > Callorhinchidae > Callorhinchus > Callorhinchus milii. The sequence goes on along the minus strand of NW_024704752.1, from coordinate 15,103,022 downwards.
GAGAACTGGATTTTATAGTACTAAGTTTATAGTTATCCTTAATTGTTAATTAAGTCTTGAAATGTCTCAAGGCACTTCATGGGATTTTCTGTAGAGTGTAGTGGCTATATTTCAGTTCTTTCTAGGTTCTTAAAAGAACTAAGCAGAAAGCCAGCTTCAAAAAGGTTTAAGAATCTGACAAATTCTGGATGCTCTGAAATATTACATTCATAGAATAAATCTAGACCAAGAGCCAATTTCTATCCATGGGTGATCATGAGTCAGATGGGACAGCAGTACTCTGGGTGCTGCTCATGACAGACAAGCGATCCATCCCATTCAGCTCCTGATAACCCTGTCAGCCAAAGCCTAAGTAGGTAGAGTTGTCCTAGTTGGCCAAGCAGCAGGAAGCTGAGACAGTTCTCTCAATGGAAAGCTATGCAGTGTTAACTGGTTTCACTCTAGTAGTAATAATAATAATAATAATAATCCTTGCATTTGATATAGCGCTTTTCACGTCGGGAGGACGTCCCAAAGCGCTTCACAGAACACACTGTAAAGTGAATTGACTGTATATTTGTGGGCGAACACGGCAGCCAATTGCGCACAGCAATGTCTCACAAACAATCGTAGATTGAAAAGGACCAATTTATTATCGTTTTTGGTTTTGGAGGGATTATTATCAGGCGTGTGGAGTAAGGAAACTTGCCCAAGGTTTTGCCCTGCCTGGAATTGAACTCAGGTCTCCCGCTTGCAAAGTGAGTGCTCTAACCACTGAGCTACAGGACTCCACAATGCTCGAAAGCATTGCTCTCTTGCCAACCTATGGCAATACATTTTGAGATTCGGTAAGCAAGATGCATTCCTCCTGGAAGACACTAGCATTCCATTCTCGACACTGGGCTAATTTCTGACCACTTTACTTTATGATCATATACAAATATATTTGCAGCCATAACCTAACTCTGAATGCTCCAAACTCAGAAAAAAACACAATAGTAAATTGGTAATGTTTGACTTGCAAAAGTGGAGTCCTGTAGCTCAGTGGTTAGAGCACTCGTTTTGCAAGCGAGAGACCTGAGTTCAATTCCAGGCAGGGCTAAACCTTGGGCAAGTTTCCTTACTCCACACAGAGCCTAATAATAATCCCTTCAAAAACAAAACAATAATAAATTGGTCATTTTCAATCCACGACTGTTTGTGGGACATTGCTGTGCGCAATTGGCTGCCACGTTCGCCCACAAATATACAGTCAATTCACTTTACAGTATATTCTGTGAAGCGCTTTGGGACGTTTAGAAGATGTGAAAAGCGCTATATCAAATGCAAGGATTATATTATTAAATATTGTTTGGTGTTGTGTTATAATCGTGTGGCAGCCTGGCTGAGTGATAGCACTCTCTCATCTGAGTTAGAAGGTTTTAGGTTCAAACCCCTAGGACTAGGAATCACAAAGTCTAAGATGGCACTCCAATGCAATACTGTGACCTAAATCCTTACTGTCCGCTATAACGATTGTGATGTCCATTACAGAATAACACATTCAGAATGAATGGGCAATGCTGCTTTTTCACTGCTTGTGGTGAATGAAGGAGAAGAAAACGACACAAGGAACAAGAGACAGAAGGCTAAACAGAAGGTTGAAGTCTGAGGTTAGGAATTACCCAAGCAGATGTATGTTCTGTCAGCTAAATAATCCCATGGAGCTTTCAATCAAAAGGGTGTTTAAGGCATTTGTGGGCTAAAGAGACTATCCCAGAACTTTTTGATCTCATTAATCCTCACATTAAATAGATTAATGTGAGTATAACATGTGAAGATGGCACAAAAATATTACACTTTGAGATGTTTCCATGAACTAATTGATTGCAACTTAGCCTAAGACAATTTGCAGTCTGTCCATGTATTTAGCAAATCACCAATATAATTTATAGCAAGGCCTCCAAATATAATGGATTACTCTGTGACTAAGGCCTATTCCACATTTTTATAGTGAACAAAGGGTTAGGGAATTGAATCTCGGTTTGTGCTAAGTTATTTGATATTTTGGGGAGGAGGCAATTGGGGTGCTAATATAGTCCTATAGCTCCTGGTTTAAGGAGAGAAATCAGACAGAGTTTCTGCTACTGAGGTCCACAGTACTACCTAGCTTTAGCCTGTAAGAGCATTTGTCTTAAATTTCAGATCCCGCAAAATCGTGGAAGATTCTTTGATTTGGAAGCCGTTTTTTTTCAAGAGCTGAGGTAAACCATCTTTCAGATTAAAGCTGAATGTAAGAATTTTCCACAATTCTGCCCCATCTTAAATTTTAAGATGAAGATTTGTATCGGGCTCAGACTAGGTGGTCTATTGGGCTTCAGGTTTCTGACCAATGACCCTAACCTTGTGAGTGTTTGTGGACTGGATGTTAGATATACTTGGATTTCATCATTGCCAGCCAAGCCCAATTCTAACAGTCTATCAATACTCATTGTCAAGACATATGAATAATAGCCACTTGAGTGAGGTACTGAGGTGCCCAGTATGAGGGGGAAATGAGAATCAATGGGGGAGGGCAGAAAAGTGGCAGAGGTTTTTTTTAAAAAAAATGCGCTTGCATTTTCCATTCAATAAAATTACAACATTTTAGAATAGATTAGTGATTTATTCGAGCTTGTTGGACGTAAGGTTAGCAGGTGCAACATCCTCGGAGCATAAGTTTACACTTGACCCGACAATTAACAGCAGAGAGGATTCTCTTCTCCTGCCTGTGGAAGTGCGTGTATTTTGTAACCAAAGCTTTTAAATGTCCATGATTCCTCCCTCAAGCTCTGGTAACTGCTTTGTGAGTGATGGACTGGTGAGGGGGTGGGGGCTGTTAGGGCAGCTTCTCAGAAGCAGATGTCCCTTCATTCGATCCAAAGTTTCTTTTTTTGTGGGGGGAGGGTTGGGGTTGCCCATTGCAGCCGTTCTGTTTGCCTTAAGACACGCGACTGCCAGGCGAATGGACGAACGTGGGAAATTCTTGCGAACAATAACCTCCTTTCACAATATTTCCTAACAACCGTGCAGATTAACTGCGTAAAAGCAGCGCTGCGTAGCCAGGGGATGCGGGCCATAAGGTGAATCCTTTCAGAAGGCAGTGCACCAGTTTAATCGCCATGGAAACTGGGACACACATATGTATGCATCACTCAAGCGAATTTGGGTGTCCAAGGACAATTTGCATGTGTTTTTATTTTTATTGACTCCACGTTTTCCCCTTTTTCGTTCTAATACATGTTAGACCGTGAACTTTTTCCACCTTTACTGTTGTAAACAGGGGAGATTGGTGATTGTTATCTCCAGCTAGTTTAGGTGGATCAGATTTTCCAGTTTGGTTTGGCTTCTTTATACTGGGCAATCCCATTGACATTTTTGGATTGGGTTTCGACCTCAATCGTTGTTGTGGAAAAATCTGAAAAGGATCAACTTTGTCCAGTCTTAATTAAAGACTTACTATTATTAACGCATTGTCCTGTATGTATTCAGTTTGCTAACAATAATAATAATAATCCTTGTATTTGATATAGCACCTTATCATGTCTTCGACGCAGCTCAAAGCGCTTCACAGAATATACTGTAAAGTAAATTGGCTACATATTTTGTGGGCGATATAAAATGCAACCTGTACATATTCGTACAATAAAAACAACAACAAGAAGATTACATTTGTATAGTGCCTTTCATGTTGGGAGGATGTCCCAAGGCGCTGGACAGAGTACAGCATTTCAAATGCTGTATCTATCAAATGTATTTGACTCTGTGTGTGTGTGTGTGTGTGTGTGTCTCTCTCTCTCTGGTATTCCACACTTGTTAGGCAGTGGGTGGATTTAGCTTACACTGGATTTGTTTCAACCCAGTTCCTCTCTCTTCCTAACTATATCTCTCTCTCTTTCCTGATCTTTGGGAGGAGCTTTCACTCAGCCACATGTACCCAACGTTATGTGGTTCAGGCATTGTGGTAAACATGCTACAATGTCCCATTAGGAGGGGGTGGGTGGGATTGTCTGAAACTACATCCATGACCCGGGATTGTTCAGAACTCTTCCCACGCTCGTCAAAACCCAAGGTTTCACTGCAACCTCTCCTAAATGGTTCAATGCTCATTTTCAATGAGCTAATCCTCATTTAGTTACCATAACGCTCAGCACAAGACTGAACAGTGTAATTAGAACTGAGAATACTCTTGCTTTTATAAACAATTCATTCGTTCCGTGTTATCTGCTGTGTAACAGCACGTGCCCCAAGCCTCCATTCCTCCTTTCACCTAATAATAAAAAACATATCTTTGAAAACTACAGTGGATCTTTAAGAATATACTGAAACGAAGTCATAATCAGGGCAACCCATGTAAGAGTTGAATCATTTCATAATTAGCATTGAAAACAATCCTATTCCAATGTTCTCTTTTTTAAAAAAAAACTTTTCATCATTCTTATCTTGGATGTTCTGTGGTATTTCAACAGAGTATTTAGACCATATCTGCAAATATTCATCTAACAGTGTCAAGATTTCATTCCATTTCTGTTGACTACTGTATTTTTACTTTATTTTCTTTGCTGTATACTTGTCGAAAACAAATGCAGCAGAAGTGGCCCATGCTAGAATTTTCTTAGCAAATAAAATATATGAGGATGTAAATAACATAATAACATGTATGTAATATAATAAAATATATGATGATTTATTTGTGGGGCATTCTTAATTTAGTTATTGTACTTGTAGGCTTGTGATCCACATCTAGTTTACACCATTAATCCTTTTTTTAAATATTGAAAACTGGGTGAAGGGCCAACACCCCACAATGCAAACCACCAAGTTTGAAAGAAGTCAAAGAGAGGATTGAAATAAATTACAATGGTTAAATAGTACCAAAGTTGTGCTTGAAGATATTAAATTACATGAAAAGGGAAAGAGTGAGGGAGATAAGGAGTTTCACCAAAGTGCGGTGAGAATGTGCAATGCGCTGCATGGGAGGCCATAGATGCAGAACCAATTGAAGTGTTTGATTAACAAGGCGATAGATAGATATATACTTGGGAAGTAAGGGTATTAAGGGGAAAAGGCAGGGAAATGGGATTAGAAAGATAAAGAGCTTCCATGACCTAATGACACTCCTGGCTCAAGAGTTGAATGGCCTGCCTCTTCCTGCACCAATGCTCTGATTTTGAGGTCCAGGAAAATGATACGTTAGAGTTGAGATTTCAAAAGTATTGATTTAGAGTATTGATCTCAAAATTGGGAAGATGCAACGGGGAGGTCATTTTACAAATATTTTACCCCTGCTAGTTTACAAATATTTGTAAAAGTGGCAGGTTGCATTAGCTTTCATTTCACTGTATTTGCTGAGCTAACACATATGCAAATTTAAATGTAGCACAAACACGAAAACCTTTAGGGAGTAATATACGTATCCATTGCATCTTATTCACAATCTAACAATTGGAGTCCAAAAGACTCCAGCCTCCGCTCCTGACTGTCCTATTTTCACATTACGTACTTGTGGGAACTTATAACATCATCTCTCAAGAACAACTTTCTCACTGTCACTTTTCCCACCATCTTTGACATGTCTCTCCTACTGATTATCTAGCCTCATCCTCAGGATTTGTCTGGATTTGTTCTTTAGTGTATCTGTTTTCACACTTTCATAGCTATGTTATCCCTATTCTTCTCCCTGGCCTGTATTCACACTTACCTTGCCCCCTCATAAGTGGAGCAGACAGCCATAAAGTGATGTATGCGTGTTTCACTTGACAATGATTGACCTCAGTATTCAAGCATTGAGGGGCTTACCTTTATATAAAGAAACTCTTGCAATAAAAATGCAAAGATTTTAATTTTTAACAAAATTTTATTCTGTTTTAATTAGAATGCACCTTTTTTTCACGTATCTCCAAGTATTGAGTCAAAATTACACCACAGCCATAGGATCTGGTTGGTAGCAATCACACTCTGTGAATAACGACACCCTACTGCTAGAATTCCTACATCTTTAATGAATTTCTCAAGGCTGTAAAAATAGCATTTGGGAGAACATGATCAGTTTGCGGAGTCAATAGGGTAGATACGTTTTCTCTGAAGTCGCTAACCAGCTTCACAGCTTGTTAGCCATAACCTAGAGTTTTCACAACCCTTGACCAGAACAGAAAAATGTTGTTTCACACCAATCAGGTAGACTCTCCATTTCCGGGGCAATAAAATGCTATAGAGCATCAGAATCTGTTAAGATTAGTTATCCACTAAAGGAGAATAGCAATGGAGTGGATTTAAATTTACACAATCAAACATTACACTAAGATACTTGGGTTGACAAACTGTGCGTGGTCCATATATCTGAAGTTCTACATACCGTTGAACCATCTGGACACACAACTTTAAATGCATCAACTGGAGCGTGGGAAACATCCCCAGACAATAGGCCTTTGATAAACAAGCTATTCAACCCATTCTACTCTCTCTGGCTATACTCCTAATTGAGGTGAATTTTGATTGCAAATCCCAGGATCACTTCATCTCACCATTTGGATTTGTAAACAGAAGGATCTCCATTTCTGATTCAGAAGTTGTTCTGTTACTTGGCCCATGCTCATTTTCAGTATCAACGCATTTAATGGGATAATAATTTTATAGAGAGTAAGATCTATTAAAACATGGACAGCATAATCTTGCCCTCAAGCTATTTACATTTAAACAAAATTTGTTAAAAACCCAGTATTAATGATACTTTATTGTACTCACCTGGCATCAGAGCTGTTGGGAATCAAAGTATTTCCTGACTAATGATGTTACATTAGTTCAATGATGTCACTGAATAGTTTCTTGGACTAAAACCAGAACATTTTAAATAACAATTTGTCAAATAATATTTGGAATTCAGAAAAATCCCAGAAGCTGAAAAATCACAAAGCTCAGCATATTCATCACTGAAAGATTTTTTAAAAAAACTTTCATGTTTTGTTTGTATGGATGGGGAGGGAGGAAGTTTGGACTAGTTCAAGGATTACTATTTTTAAAATGTGCTATATTTTTGTGTATATTTCACTATATTTGCTGAGCTAACATATACGCGAATTTAAATGTAGCACAAACATGAAAACCTTTAGGGAGTAATGTACTTATCTGTTGCATCTTATTCACAATATTCCAACTTTATACAATCAGAAGCTACTCTGAAACTCAGTGCAGCCTTTATCCCTGGCCATGAATCCCAGTCCCATCTTTGTCCTCTGGACTGGTAAGTTTTTATTTCTTGCCCCCACATTTCTCTCCTGCCTAAGAAAGTCTCTCCCTCTCAGAGATCACTTTTGCAGGATCCGCTGATGGCTTTGGTTTTGTAGAATCTAGCCCACACGTTGGCCCATGCAATCTTTGCTTCGTGTACCTCAATGTCTCCTTTCCGTCATTCATGAAGACCCCAGAGTTGTCAGCCTTAGGGAAATGTCAGGGATGAGAATTATCATTAATTCCATCCAAAGGCAAAACCATTTAAATATATGGGGTGGTACTCACATTTTAGAGTAAGATACTTTAAAATAGTTTCATCTTTTTTCTCAGTTTTCAGCTCCTCTCATACTGATAATGGTTCTACAGTAATGGCCACCCTTGAATACCTTTCCCAAGTAGCTGTTATTAATCTGTCAAAAAAACACCTTAAAAATTGTAATATAAATAGAATATTTCCCCAGGGTCTTGTCAAATTTGGAATGAATTGCTAAAATCGACAACATATTCATCTTGAATTTCCATGTAATGTGCAATGTAGTATGACAGAACAAAGCATGTAATTCAATTACAGTTAATTTTAACCAGTGATCCAGAACCCACTCAAAAAATTATTGCTTCTCTATTCTGAGGCCATGCTTATAATATTGTTTAATAGTTAATTTTGAATTTGACAAGTCCCTAGGAATATTTTATTGATACTCTGTGGCAGCATTTTTACTTGTTTGATCTTCCAAAGAGCTTGTTATTTTTTAAATGGGCCACCAGTTTCTCTTTTACCATTTACTTCTTTGTTGTTCTGTTGAAAACGTGATTGAGGAGTGGGAGCCTTCTGTTTGCCCAATTTAAATTTTTATTTGATGCCTGAGCGATTCTTAAGTTTAAACCGCATGTTCGATCTTAGTGATTCAAATAGTAGTTTGTGGAACTGTGAGTGAATAATAATAATGAACTATCAGGTTCAACCTCTAGTCTAGTCAACTAAACGCTCTGGAACTCTACCCTGCATGAAGGGCGCTATATAAATGTAAGTTGTTGCTGTCTTGGTTGAATTTATTCATTCAATTCGAGTGGTGAAGAAACACATTGAGTAGCCCTGATACTTAGAGAGAAGAACTATCAAGCAGGGTCCTACTCCTGACAATACTCGAATGACTCCTGCTCTCAGACGTGGAGTTAAGTGAGGATAGGATCGAGCTCAGCTGTGACGCCCCCTGCAGATGAATAGCCGGACAGTACTGATGGTTTTGGGCAGACAAATCTTGGCGTGCAATCATTTTTTCAGGAATCTAAAGAAAGGGGAAGTGACTCTCTGCTGACGTTAGTTATGTGAGAAAAAAAAGCAGCAAAATAAAATGATCTAGCACCTGGACGTGTTAACAATTAAAATCTCTGGACTTTCAGCATTTGACATTTTTTAAAAATGTGTTCACTCAATCCACGACTGTTTGTGGGACCTCTGCTGTATGCAATTGGCTGCCATGTTTTGGCCACAAAATATACAGTCAATTCACTTTACAGTATATTCTGTGAAGCTTTGAGACGTCTGAACGACCTGATAAGACGTTATATGAAATGCAAGGATTATTATTCTCTGGATGAAAAAGATTGCCGACCTCAGGTCTAGAGGCATCCATGATGAATATCTTCTTAGGCGAGTTAGTGTCTATTGAATTGTATTCCAGCAGAAGTTAGCACCTTTAGGAGAAGAAAGAGGGAGTAAACATTGTAGTGTAAAAACATCTCATGATATTCTTAGCAAGAACAGCTATACAGTAGAGTTTCTGTTTTCAGTTCTTTAAGGGTAGTGACAGATATGGGTAGCCATTCAGCTGTTTAAGGAGGTCTGAAAGACATACAGTTGATACTATAAAGCATCACAATGTAGAAAAAACCAAGAGGAAGAATGCCATGAAACCACAGTCCTCAAAACAGAACTTTCTCAACTGCTGTCGAACTTAGATGAATATAGAGCCTTTAATGGCACTGTGGATGTTGGCTTTATGGCTTTGCAACATCAATAACAACACATTACATTTATTTCACTTGGATACCCCATTTGCAATAGGCTTTTGCAACACTCATTATTGCAAAATAAAAATGATTACAAAATAAAAATTACAAAATAAAAACAAAGCAAAAATGAAACAAATGTACCTCACCAATCTCAAGCTTATATTGTGATACGGATCAAATTCCGCTGACTTTGTTTTACTTTTTATTGCATTATTAGTATCTTTGATTGAAACTGTGTTTCAACAGTCACACAAATGTTTCAACAAACTTAATGGAATGTTTTGGTACAATATTTTTGTTGCAAAGCATGTGTAGCCCTGCAAAAGTTGTGGGAATAAACTGTAGGTCTGTAATTCATCTCTGTCCAATGGTATTTTATGTTTCTAGTGTGTGGTAGTTCAAAAAAAAAGTTTCAAAATAGTCATTTTGTTTCATAGTTTTGTTTTTCTTGGATTTTGTTGTGTTTTGTACAAAAATAAGAAGAATTGGGGTTCAGTAATCGACTACCATTAAACATGTCTGTTTTTTCAGAACATAATACCTTTGATATTTTAACATAATTAATCTATGGTGTTTAACAACCAGCCCAACAAATTGGCTTATACAGGGGTCAGTTTCCTCAGTGTTTTATACTGTAATGCCCTCTACAGACAGAATAATGCCATGCATTCTTTCTCGGCAATTTCGTTGTTTTATATTTTTCTCATCCTTTTTGTGCCTGAAAACCTTCCCCCCCCCCCCCCCTTCCGCTAGAATACGGTTCCATTGGTGCAATAATCCCTTCGTTAACCTGTTCCCATCAGAATCCACCCCTGTCCAGCCCTCGGAGACCCTACCCGGCACCAGGGGCACCCTATAAGTGCAAGGCGTTGTTGTTTTCCATGTTGTTATTTTTCACGTGTGAGCTTTGATGGTAGATATTGAAATTGAATATTTACCAAAACAGACTTGAATGAACAAGGCGATTTGATGAATTCTTCCAAAAATCCGGTCTTCAAACATTTCTTGTTGATAAACTGGTTGTTTGATTATGTGAGGCATTGGGGGAATGTGTTCTTTGTTTATTTCTGCTCTGTATCATCACAAGTGATTTGGGGATAAAGTGAAACTGAGAATATAACTGCTGACTTTAAAAGAACAGGAAAGTGTGAGTGCAGGAGTCTCTGTTGTCCAGGAACAGTGAGGCCGGTTATAAAATCCTTACCACTACCCCGGCTAACGTTAGTTAGTTAGTTAGTTAGTTAGTTAGTTAGTTAGTTCAGGACAAACTGAGTATTTAAACATAGGATTGTCGACGTTGAGCAATGCTTGTACCGACTGTGCCAACAGCAAAACCATCACGGAAACGAAAAGGTTAACTCTACAAAAAAGGTTTTCAATTTGGTGGTGTTCTTAGCACAAAGTCCGACAGAAAAAGGGAAATATGAGACAAGAAGCAATGTAATGTGTTTTTCTACGATGTTAATTCATTTACCTTGCGTCTCGCCTTTCTTTCCAAAAAATGTTCAAAAAACTTATTGACAAATTCAGTTCACGTTATGGAAACGAGCGATTTCCCAAACTTGAAAACTTTACTTCAACAATACACCACTAGAGCGCACACATGCAACATTTTCTTTCGACTTCACAATTCTCCTATCTCGGAGTTAAAAATTTTTTAATGTTAATTATGTAACCTGAAACGAAAGGCAAAAGACACTTGTGTTGTACTAATATCCGGTATCTGGGAAATACTAAATGTTTCTTTGATAATAATATTTAACCGTAAGTGACATTGGAAAGTCAATGGAAGGTAATGTATTTCCTAGTTTTCAGAGAAGAATTAAACTGAAGACACGTGATCAGTTCTGTCAGGTTGTATTCAACAGGATTGACGATCACTCATATTCATTAATTTATGGAATATATTTAGAACGATTTCTCACTGTCAAAGATAAATGTGTGTGTGTGCTCCTGTGCTAATGCTGTGTGTGCGTGTTCCTGTGTGTGTGTGTTCCTGTGTGTGTGTTCCTGTGTGTGTATTCCTGTGTGTGTGCGCTCCTATGTGTGTGTTCGTGTGTTCCTGTAGTTGTGTATTACTGTGTGTGCTCCTGTGTGTGTGTATTCCTGTGTGTGTGTGTGTGTGCATGTTCCTGTGTGTGTGCGCTCCTATGTGTGTGTTCGTGTGTTCCTGTGTGTGTGTTCCTGTAGTTGTGTATTACTGTGTGTGCTCCTGTGTGTGTGTGTTGCTGTGTGTCTGTTACTGTCTGTGTGTGTGTGACTGTCTGTGTGTGACTGTGTGTGTGCGTGTTCCTGTATGTGTGTCCCTGTGTGTGTGACTGTCTGAGTCTGTGTGTGACTGTGTGTGTGTGTGAGACTGTGTGTGTGTGACTGTGTGTGTTTGACTGTCTGTGTCTGTGTGTGACTGTCTGTGTGTGACTGTCTGTGTGTGACTGTCTGTGTGTGACTGTCTGTGTGTGTGTAGTGACTGTGTGTGTGTGTGACTGTCTGTGTGTGTGTAGTGACTGTCTGTGTGTGTGTGTAGTGACTGTCTGTGTGTGTGACTGTCTGTCTGTGTGTGTGTTGTGACTGTCTGTGTGTGTAGTGACTGTGTGTGTGTGTGTGTGTCTGTCTGTGTGTGTGTAGTGACTGTCTGTGTGTAGTGACTGTCTGTGTGTGTAGTGACTGTCTGTGTGTGTGTAGTGACTGTCTGTGTGTGTGTGTAGTGACTGTCTGTGTGTGTAGTGACTGTGTGTGTGTGTGTCTGTCTGTGTGTGTATAGTGACTGTCTGTGTGTAGTGACGGTCTGTGTGTGTAGTGACTGTCGGTGTCTACGCCGCTCCCGCGTCGACTGACACACGACGCGCTCGCGGGCGCGTGCGCGTGTGGGGCCTGAGCGAGCGAGCGAGCGCGCGCGCGAGCGCTCTGACGCCACGACGCTGGCCGACCCGACCCGACGTGCTGACGGTGGACGCCGGCAGGTGCGGTGCGTCGCGCGTCGCGTCGCGCTGTGGCCGCTCGTGAGAAGGAAGCGGCGGCGAGAGAGAGAGAGAGACGGGAGGAGCGGCGGCCAGAGAGACACGGGGAGGGCAGCGAGCCGCACTGCGCCACCCACCGGCAACCGTGAGTCCCCTCAGCCCAGCCCCAGCCTCCTCACCCCCCGGGCACCTCCTCACTCCAGCCCCGAGGCCTCAGCTGCGGCCTAGTCGGCCCTCCCCGGGTGAGCTCGGCGTCTCTGGGCGGGCGCGGCGGCGGCGGCGGTACAGGCCCCGGGATCAACCCCCTGAGGCGCGCCCGCCCGCCCGCCCGCCCGGGACGGGAGGCGCTTCACCACGCGACCGCCCGGCTGACGCGGTCCCAGGCCCAGGCCCAGGCCCCGGTACCGACTGAGAGCCGCTTGAGTCCGGACTCCGGGCTCCGGGCCCCGGGCCCCGGGCCGCCGCCGCCGCTGTGATTTCATGGCTGTTGCTGGTGACCGTTATGTGTTGAGTTTACGTTCTGTGGAAGCGGTTTGGCTGAGCCGAGGCTCTCTCCCCCCCTCCCCCCCCAGTATAGTCCCCCCCTAATTGCCCCCCCAGTACAGTCCCCCCCTAATTGCCCCCCCAGTATAGTCCCCCCCTAATTGCCCCCCAGTACAGTCCCCCCTAATTGCCCCCCCAGTACAGTCCCCCCCTAATTGCCCCCCAGTACAGTCCCCCCTAATTGCCCCCCAGTACAGTCCCCCCCTAATTGCCCCCCAGTACAGTCCCCCCTAATTGCCCCCCAGTACAGTCCCCCCTAATTGCCCCCCCAGTACAGTCCCCCCAATTGCCCCCCAGTACAGTCCCCCCTAATTGCCCCCAGCACAGTCCCCCCAATTGCCCCGCCCAAGTACAATCCCCTTTATTTCCTCCCCCCCTCCCCAGTCCAGTCCCCCACTATCCCTCCCAGTCCAGTCCCCTTCTAATACCCCTCAGTACATCCCCCCCTTCTATTCCTCCCCCAGCCGACCAGGATTACTCTTTCTCCCCCTGGACTGGGCTGTCTTGGGTTGGGGAAAGGCTGCGTATAAATACATTTGTTGTCTCTTCCCTATTCCTTAACTGGGGCAGACAATCTGTCTGTCTCTCTTCCTGTCTCCCTCCCGCCTGCTCCTTTCCCAGGGAGATTTGTCTATTCGCCTCTCCCTGCACCTTTCCTGGGTGGTCCCGTTCTCCAGTTGCTCAACTCCCTGGGTTCATTTTGTACCTCTCTTTAATGGAGTGATTTTATTTTTTACACACCTTTCCCCCAATCCCTGGGGTTTTCCTCCCCCCCCCCCCCCCATCTCCTTCTGCGTGTTTGCACCTGTTTGACATTCTGCAGCTTCTTGTCACACAACCGCAGCGATGTTTGACATTCCTGCCAGCAATACAGTAGTCACATCATACCAAAAAAGACTTAGTAAATTGATACCTAAAGATAATGCACAGATTTAATATTTCCTTGACTATAACAATGGAACTAGAATATTGAATATATCTTTAAAATAAATGTAAAATTCCATTGCCAAGGCTCTTGCATGTTGCAGGTCTTTCTGGTGCTTTCAGTCGGTCTGTTAATGTGCAAATAAGTGACTAAGATAAATGTATTAACAGATTTATCCTGACTCAGTGTTGCTCTGTCCTCTTGGGTTACAAGTGACCTCAAAGGGTCCTAATGGCTTATTATACTCTGTAACTTGTGAGTGGAAAGTATAATGCCAAATTCATATCTACATATTTCCCTTCCAACATTTCTGAAAGTTTTAGGTATGCAGGGATTAAAGCAATCACTGTCTTGTGTGTGCTGGTTTTATTAGAGTAGCGAGTTTGTCATGAGATTATACAGACCAGACAGCGCCGAAAAATATTTGCAAGCCACTTTAAGGTATGTAGGCCTTTGAATTACTGCGGTACTGTGCTCTAATGCTGGTGTGTGGCATGTTGCCAGTATATTTACACCAGCTCGGATTATTTTGTGCTCATTTCAGCGGACTGATAGTGATGCAGCATAGTAGTGGCTTTAAATGTGTTACCAGCAGATTGATATTTTCCAAATCGTATTACTTGCCTGATATAGAATAATAATACTAGCCCTTGCACTTGATATAGTGCTTTATCACATCTTTGAGATGTCTCAAAGTGCTTCGCAGAATATACTGTAAAGTGGATTGACAGTATATTTTGTGGGCGAAACCCTGCAGGCAATTGTGCGCAGCAGTGTCCAACAAACAGCCGTGGATTGAGTGACCAAATTATTATTTTTTTAAAATTATTTTGAAGGGATTATTACCCTCGGAAAAGTGATCATAATCAACTAACAACCAGGTATACATGGAGGAAGGAAACTTGCCTACTATTCCGCCCTGCCCGGGAATCAAACCCAGGTTCTCTTGTTTGCAAGACGAGTGCTCTAACCAATATGCTACAAGAGTCCCCAATAAACTGTAACCATCTGATTTTACTAGATATATGAATTCTCACTAAAGTTATGAATGTTAGCAAACACAAATGACATTGCATTGTAACTGAAAGCCGCATTCCATTAAGTAAACAAAGGGATCTAGTTTAAAAAGAAAGTTAAATCAATATTGTGGTCAGATATCTTTTTTAAGACATCCTCAAAGTACTGTTTATGGTAGTTTAATGTGAAGATTTGGACAGGAGATAGAAATGGGAATACTATTATAGCAAAATGTTTATTTTTTTAAACTATCTCACTTTGTATTGTACTATTGAGAATAGTCTGACATGAAATGAGTTGCAGAGTGGTTTATTTTGGACACTTTATTTGTAAGTACTTCCTAAAGCCCCTGTATTTGCCCTGTAGGTGATTTGAGGACATTTGAAGAAGTTTCTATATTTTTCCCATTCCCTAATGCTATGCTGACTGAGGGTGAATAGGCAATCTAGTTTTAGGCCTCTACCTTGGTGATCCTGCTCGGAGTAGGTCACACTTGTAATTTGATCTTTTCTGATTATCCATTTCTCTGGCAAATTTCTTCACTCCTCCCTGATGTCGCCCAATAAAAATAAATTGTGAATTTAGACTTTCTTTCTGCTGTATGGCACGGTGGGTTTTATTGTTGGGGGAAAAAAACTTCAAGGTCAGTTAGATGTTGTGATGTGCTGGTAAACTATTAATTTTGCAAAGAGCAGTAAGAAAGAACTGATGAAATTCCTGATGTATAAATATAAGAATATAGATTATGAATCGTTTAATCCCGAGATAGAGCTAGAACTTTTTAAGAATAGATTTGGCATTTGTATCATAAAGTAGAAATAATGTTGATGCCACCCACATGGCTTCAGCTTGTGATCATCACCTGGACTTTTAATTGTGAATTGGTACATTGTACCTCACAAATGTTTTGTTAATGTGTTATTGAAAGCAAGTAGTTGCATCATGTGAAATTACTCCAATTTGACTTTGGAAAGTGGGTGATTGAAAATGTTCATCGACCACATTAATAGAAAGTACAGCTCAGAAACAGGCCATTCGACCCATCCAGTTCAGCCAGTGCTTATACTCCACGTGAGTGCTAATAAGAATAATCCTTGCATTTGATATAGCGCCTTATCACGTCTTTGAGACGTCTCAAAGTGCTTCAATGGAATATACAGTAAAGTGAATTGACTGCGTATTTTGTGGGCGGAACGCAGCAGCCAATTGCGCACAGCAGTGTCCCACAGTGTCATGGATTGAGTGACCAAATTATTCTTTTTAAGGGATTATTGCCCCCGGAAAAGCAATCCACCAATCAATTAACAACTGGTTTCCTACTTACTGCTAGGTCAACAGAGGCGTGTGGAGTAAGGAAATTTGCCTAAAGTTTCACCCTGCCGGGAATCAAACCCAGGTCCTCTTGCTTGTGAAGAGATTGCTCTTAGCAAAATGCTGCGGTTAAGCCAGGAACGTTGGAACATTCTTTAAAAAGTACTAACTTATTTACCCTCTATTAGCCTGGGTATTTTTCATGGTTGCGTCATAGCTATTTGTTGACGTTTTCACAAAAAGTGAAGTGGGCACAGAAGTTCCCCATTTGATTATATATTCATGATAGATAACCTAGTTTTAATCAGAGTATTTTAAACTAATGCGTACATTTTTAGGATCAAAATTTTTCTGGTACATATCAACATATTGCATGTTCTTTGTTCAAATAAATGATTAGTAAGCATTTGGGAATCTGATGCTACAAAAGTCACAGCTTTACAAATGATGATGGATCGGCAATGGAAGGATACAATCCATTACTTGCATGGAGGCATATTTTGTTCAGATTGCACTCAAAGTTCCCACAACTGAGTGGAATTTCCCAACCAGGGGGTGGGGAGAAGACCGCATTCTTCAGTTTCTATAAGTTGTGCAACTAATTAAAATGGAGCGTTCCATTGGAATTCCAATTTGAATTTGGTAGCAGAATATAGATCGATGTTTGCTTATCTCTAGAAATAGTACTTTACTTTAATTGCAGTTACAGTTTCATTTTCTAAGAATAGTTGCAGTTGAAGGTAAATATTGTGATAACAAAACTGAACTGTTCAAAGGAATGTTTGAACCATGTAAAGATATGGGCTGGTAGTCGAGTCCCATTTACTTACCTTTTCTCCATTCCCCTCTAGCTGACACTTTTCTTGACTCTTGAAGGCCAATGTGTATTTTGCCTCAACTACCGTTCCCGGCAGGGCATTCCATATCTTAACTACACTGCGTGTATAATAAAAAAAGTGTTCTCCTAAGCTCCCCATTTACTTGTTTACTAATATCTTGAATTGATTCCCTCTATTTATAGACTCATTGTAATAGTGATGCTAGAACTGGCAATTGTGCCCATGGATTAGGGAGAAGAATGATCATCAGAGTTTCTGCTCCTTATCAACGTGCAATAAAATTTGCTGTAAAGTGCACTTGAATAATTAAGACATGATTAGCATCGCTTTGATTTTTTTTCCCTTTCTCCCCACCCCCAGGGCATATAACCTGTCTAGATTCATACATGAATAGCCATTTGGTTAAGGTATCAAAGGATGTCTCGTCACCATGAAACCAAAACGCTAGCTTGAGTCAGGAGCAGAAGGGGGAGGAGAATAAGCTAAGTAAATAAACTTTACAGTATATTCTATGAAGTGCTTTGAGGTGTCTCAATGACGTACAAAGGCGTTATATCAACTGCAACGATTATTATTAAGACAATAGCTCCTTTATCCTTGGTGGAAGCAATATACCCATTAAAAATGACTGAAGGAGCATTATGTGGTCACAATTGTCAAACACACATTTAATTGACGAAGAAATTGAGGAGATGTGAACAGGTTATTGAGCAATAAAAATTCTTGTCTTACCAGCATTTTGCACAAGTTCTTGTGGGTGTTGGTGGGGAGAAATAAGCTGAGTGTGAGCAGAGGCTGGGCTTCGGAGAGAGAGAAAAAATCAAAACACCAGTTCGTCCTGTTTCCTTTGATTGAAATATCGGTCGCTAACCAGTTTGGGGGCAAGAGGATAAGGGGGAGAGGAATGCACAAACATGGTGTGTTCTAGAAAGTCAGCGGTGCTCATGTGACATTAAGCTCCGAAGGTGGGCACCACACAAAAAGTTTGAAAGAGGCTGCTTTAAAAGTCTGGTCTATTAGTTTTGTCTGACAAGATGTATTCAATCTGAGTGGATGCAGTAAAATCACGCGAGGCACAGTACTCTTTGAGGAGCAGGAGTACTGTGTTTTAACATACACTGATTTGGAGAAAATTGCTTTCCCTTCAATGGAATATGTCACAAATTGGAAAAAAAGCGCAGTAATTACATAGAAGAGTTTGTTGGACAAATGGCGATAACACTACTTTTAACAGTAGATGCCGTCTGCTGGTTTGAACAATGTATAAACCAGATTCATAAATAACAAATCAGGAAGTCTGGACTACTGCTGGTTTTTCAGTCTTAGGCAGCGGTTGGACTTCATTTTTTTTCCTGACAGGTATGTCTCCCACTATGCTTTATGCATGTGTTTATGATGTTGGTGAGCCTTGACCGTAGCTGAGGATACCTTTTCTGTTAGCTGTAAGGACTGTGTTAGATGTGCATTGTGAGGTCAGAGAAGGTCAGAAGGCAAAGGATTGAGTCTCAAGGGAACGAGTGGCTGATCATAGTTTCGGTGCCATCTTAACCTGCTGTTCAGAATACAGTAATTGAATTTGGGGTTAGGGTCAGCAGGTGTGCAGAAACATACCCATCTGTCCACAGCTTATCAGGCACTCATGAGAGGAGTGGAATCAGTCTGGTGATCTAAGTTTTGTTCCATTCAGCCTTTCTTTGGCGCCCACGTGACATAGAGGTGAATGTAGTGACAGACATTCATAATTCTTTTCTTTTTTAGGGCTCTTCTAAGCTGAGCCAGGAGGGAGGGAGTTGGTAGGGTTATAGGCGGTCACAGAGATAGGGTGGAGCAAGACCGTGAAGGGATTTAAAAGTGAGAACGAGGATCTTGAATTCGATCCTTTGGGGAATTAGGGAACCAGTGGAGGTGGGTAAGCATAAGAACATAATAAGAACATAAGAATTAGGAGCAGGAGTAGGCCATTCGGCCCTTCGTGCCTGCCCCGCCATTCAATAAGATCATGGCTGATCTTCTCACCTAACTCTGATTACCTGCCCTTTCCCCATATCCCCTAATCCCTCTATTTTTCAAGAATCTATCAGTCTCAGCCTTGAAAATGTTCAAGGACTGAGCATCTGCAGCCTTCTGGGGTAATGAATTCCGTAAGTTCACTACTCTCTGAGGGAAGAAATGTTTCCTCAACTCTGTTCTAAGAGGCTGACCCTTAATTTTAAGACTGTGACCCCTGGTTATATCATGGGGATGATAGGCTCACAAAGCCTGGTGCGGGAGAGAAAACGAGCTGCAGATTTCTGAATGGTCTGCAGCTTGAGGAGGGAAGAGTTAGGAAGTCAGCAGCGAATTGGCAAAGAGCCTCTTTTTAACAAATTTTGATGTCTGTTGTGCAAAACATAATCGCTGAAGCATAAAGAATTGCTTTTTCAATGAATAAGACTGATCAGTGATCTGTGAAGCTTTTCTCAGAAGTGGAACCGGTGTCCCACCATTCTCTATTACATATTTATTACAAAATCTCAATGCTGCCAATTTTTAATTAGTTGCTGTACTTGTATGTTGTGCTGTTGCAACAGTTTCATATAGCTGACCATGTGGTTCTTCCAGCGTAAGAGGCTAAATCCAGCAGATTCAAATTAATGTATAATTGCAGAAGTTGGAGGAAAGTAGGGTTTCTTCCTTTGCTTTTTTTGCCCCTCACGTACCTGTACAGTGTTCTCAGAGTATACGCTGCATTGGTAGAGGTGCCATCCTTCAGATGAGGTATTAAATCAAGGTCCCCACTTTCCTGTTCAGGTGGACATTGAAGATCCCATGGCAATATTTATATAAAAAAGAGAAGCGTGTTTCGTTCTCCCAATGACCTAGTTAACCACCCCCTCGATAAAGTTTTCGTTCAATTCATGGCTGTTTGTGGGACATTGCTTTGTGCAAATTGCCTACAAACAATAATTCCTGTGAAGCTCTCTCAAGATGTTTTCACGATGTGATAATAGTTCATACAACTCATCAATACGCTCTCATTATACAACTCCCAACTATTTGTAGTCGGAGTGTTGGAGCTTCAATACCAGAATCTAAACGTTTTGTGACTTATTTTGGTGTAGCATGAGAATATGAAGGGAAGGATTAAAATTGCTATGAAGAGGCAGTATAGCCCTCAAAGCTTTTCAGAGTAAGTTTAACTGAAATTTTATGAATGTTGTATGCTCAGTTCCATGTGTCAGAGGAAAAATGACCAACAGTTTATTGACTCAAAACTGGAAAAGTAAAGAAACTGCATAGGAACAAAATAGAAAATCAGAAATGAAGGAAAAACTAATACTATGAAATATTTATTTTGCTACACAATTATTTTTCCATAAATTTACAAACACTGCATTATTCTCAAAAGGGCACAATTTCAGAATTATAAGTAACTTAGTTGACATAAGAAGTTTAAGAACTTTTTTATTGCAGTTGTAAAATTTAATTCTCCCCAACAAACCCTCTTGGAGTGAGTTGATAAGCATGTATTTGTTCTGCTTTGTACAGACAAGTGCATGGTGAAAGCAATTTATAACAAGTGCTTGAAAATGCATTCCAATCGTGGGGTTGGTTATATGCTTTTATTGTTATTGGTCTTTGCAGGTTAGATTTGATTACTATTAAACTTTGATTGCTCTAACAATTGTTTAGAGCATTTCCAGATTTGATACTGACTTGTGAGTGGGAGTCGCCATCGGTTTCACTAAACATTTTCTGTCTAAATTTTCATTTGGATTTGCACCAGTTGCCAAGGAAGACGCTTGATAAGATTATCAGTCACATTATACTGAAGACTGAATGATTTTTAAACAGGAACTCATTTAATCAAGCAAAATCAAAATTGAGGTTATTTATATGAATAGAGTATTTTTGCAACAGTTTCCCGAAATTCCCTATCTTATTTATGATTTCTATAAAATCACTTGAAAATGAAAAACAACTTTGTTTGGAGCCTTTTAAAAGCACATTTTGTCCAGGCATTGATGCATGTTCTTTGCAGTGAGCAGCTGTTTCTGTTGATCAGTAACTGCTAGCTGTCGACACTCCCACAGTGAGGATTACATATACAGTATGTTGAAAATTCGCCCATCTTGAAATCCCTCTGCTAAATGATCAAAAGAACATTTCTGTTCTTTTTATTATTCTTTGGCATCAGAGTGGGACTGGTATATTGTGGCTTAGTTGAACTGAATTAAGGTAGATGAGCTTCAGTTTGGGTTTCCCTTGCTGAGCTTTGTAATTATTTTTTTCAGTGATACAAACTCATTTTAACTTCTTGGCTCAGTTGTGCATCGATTTGGTCTCGATACAGAATTGAAGGACTGCTTGATTCTGTTACAAATGTATGTGTCTTGCATACGAGGGTTGTCGCTTTTGGAATCTAAATCCCATCCCTTAATAACCTTCATACCTGCCGAGATGGAATCGTTTTCGGGACTTCGGTGAAGCTGACAATCTTGTGTAATATTTTATGGAAGGATGTTTGACAATGCGAAAAAGTATTAAACAGCTAAATATTAGATTGGATGTTTTTGTTTCGATTGGTGTTCTTACTTTTCCTTCCCACCCCTTTTTGGTTTCTGACCTTGATGAGCGGTCACATTGTTTATTAGATTGTGGGAAGTAGCAGATGTTCATCTCCTGAGACCTTGTTTTAGTGACAGAATTCTGAATTCTCAGAATGAAAGATTAGAATGAAACCCACTGGTTACTGAGTTAAGACACCAGGAAATACAAGTTTGATACACTTGTATGTGTTTTTGACCATGCTAAAGTGCTTGGTAATTGCTGAGTCTTGGACTGCTTGATATGATTAAGGCCATGTCTGTAGTAACCATTTGTTTTAAATGTGTAAATGGTTGAATATGGAAAATCATTTCAGAGAAACACACTGAGTGTCTGATTTTGTGCATAGCTGGAATTGTAATACTTTATACCACTTTGGGTATTTTATAGGAACTCATTGGGGAGTTATAAATTAGATTTTCATTAAATTACTTATTTCACTGAGTTTAATTAGAAAAATGCAAAGGTAAAGGTGCAAAGACTGAAAAGAAAAATAAACTACTCAATTGGTCGTTCTCAATAATTATGGTTTGCAGACAGGAGCATCAGAGCCTCAATATTTTTAACCTTGCCATGTCTCAGGTTAGAATAAAGCTCTCTCTGTTCACATTATAGCTTTCTTGTATGAAGATGCATTTTGAGTAATTCCATTTTGCTGACCATAATAGATTGCGGGATACTAGTGTTAGACACTCATAATTGGGAAAATGAGGCTTGAAAAATGATATTAAATCCTAGAAACAGGGAATAGAGTTCTTTGTAACGAACTCTAGTTTTTGGATGGCTTATATACAACCAGTTTTGTGCAGAACCCATTTCATATTTGCTTAAATACCACTATTAAGATGGTAGTATAAATAGAGGTTACACAGCGTGATTCTGTTGGAACAGATGCTCCTAAAAACGATGAACTGAACCATATAATTGAGTTAATGCATTTGTAGAAAATATTGCACCTATTGTGACCTGATCATATTTTCTGTTTAAAAACCACAGTGTAAGACTTGCGGTTTTGCAGATCTACTCTTATGACACAAGATGATTTAAAATCCTTTAACCTTTGGGAGAGTAAATGCTCCATCCAAGCTTTACCTGGGTGAAAACAAATTCAGCAACATCAATGTGAGATTATCTAGATTATCTATGAATCTCTAATTTGAATAGTATCTGTCTCTGCTTTGTTGTTGCAGCTAAATCTTTGTGGCTCAATTCACTTCTTCCCCACCTCACAGATCAATCCTCGATTTATACTACAGAGGGATCCTCTTTTAGGATTTGTTTCCCGTTAAAGCTTAGCTAATCAGTTTCTGACAAATATAAAAGAATGTATTTCGGGTAACCTTCAAGTCTCTTTCTGACATTGAATTTTTAGGAAGTATTATAGCTGTGGTCACATGCCTGCAGCAAAGTAGACTACTAATGTTGATTGACCAAACATAGTGTTTTCTTTGGAAATAAATATTTGACCTGTTTTGAAGTAAGTTTATACTTTTGCAGAAAACCGTGTTTTATTCAAAGTTGAAAATACCAACCGTGGCTGCTCCCAGTTCTGCTGTGGGGAAATACAAAATGCCTTTTTGCCATGTTTTCTTTAATTAAGTTTGCCTGTTAATTAGGGAATTATAGCTCCATTAATCTATGATTTGCACTTATTCAGCACTCCCAAGATTCTACCCCACTTGAACGGCGCTATATAAATGCAAACTGCTGTTTATCACTTCCATGAATTTAAAGAGCTTTATTAGCATTTAAACCATTGTAAATACGTTTTCCCATGTTGAATGCTGAAGGCACTGCTCATAGAAGACTTGCTCAGACTGTGTGAAAGAATTGCACTGGACTCGGGAACCTGACTACTGGACCGCCCCAGAGGTCTGGCTCGATTCCGACATTCCATTGCTAGGCATGTCACCTTGGAGCCAGTTCAGCTCCGAGGAGATACTGCTTACCCCAAAGGAGGAGAAGATAATTGTATCTAAAACATTTAGCCATTCATTATGTAGAACGATATTGTACAAGTGGATGTGGCTGTAATTTCAGTTTTTAAGTAAAGAATTTTGCTTAAAATTTTAAAGTGTAATACATTATTTTGTTGTGTTATGGTCATACAATTCACTAAAATCGCCTCTTTCTGCTCATTTACAGATCGACCTAGAATAGTGGAACAGATATATTTACTTAGCAACAATGCCATTCCCATTTGGCAAGTCTCATAAGTCTCCAGCAGACATTGTGAAAAATCTGAAGGAGAGCATGTCGGTTTTAGAAAAACAAGACATCTCTGACAAAAAAGCAGAAAAGGTAACGTGCCATCTATGCCTTGCATTATGAAATCTAATCCATGTGATGCCTTGAAGATAAAACAGTGAGATAGTTGAAGCCTTCCTCGCAACTGAGTCCACATATGGAAATAAATTTCCCTGTAGTTTTGATGACTTAAATTGGCCTCTGTCGGTCAAACACTAGAGTTTGGTTAGATTGCAGTGTATAAGTGTGTTTCAGAAGATTCCTCCCCCTCCCCCTGGCTCGGTCCCGGGATCTGTTACTTTAAAGCACTCTGAGGCGCCGTCCGGCGTGGAGGGTGCTATATAAATCCAAGTTGTTGTTGTTTATTACATGAACGGATTTGATAGATAGAAAACTTCAAACACTGTGGTGTTTGAAGACAGCTCTGCACTTCATTTGAGATTGCTGTCTGGCAGGCAACCCATTAATCAATGTAGCACATAGATCCAATATTATAGACTAAACAACAAAAACAACTTAGATTTATATAGCGCCCTCCATGCCGGACGGCATCTCAGAGCACTTTACAGTAACGGATCCCGGGGCCGAGCCAGGGGGAGGGGGAGGAAGGTAACCAAAGGCGCGGTCGAAAAGAATGGTCTTCAGCAGAGACCTGAAAATGGGAAGAGAGGGAGCAAGACGGAGGGAGTGAGGAAGGCAGTTCCAGAGCCTCGGGGCATAGTGGCTGAAAGCACGGCCGCCGAGGGTGGAGTGGAGGACTTGGGGGACGAGGAGGAGGCCAGACCCGGAGAAACAAAGGCAACGGGTACTGTTTTGAGGAGAGAGGAGGTTCAGTGGGAACAGTGGTTCTTTGGCTTGGAGCACAATCCTCCTCCTCTATAATAATAATAATAATCCTTGTATTTGATATAGCGCTTTTCACGTCTTCTAGACGTCTCAAAGCTCTTCACAGAATATGCTGTAAATTGAATTGACCGTATATTTGTGAGAAAAACGTGGCAGCAGTGTCCCACAAACGGTCGTGGATTGAAAATGACCAATTATTGTTTTGTTTTTTGAAGGGATTATTATTAGGCATGTCTTTCTCCCCCACTCCAAAATAAAACTGGCAGCATAAAGTGAAGACCCTTTGCACCTTTAATAAATCAGGACTCAGTGAAGTCATTCAGTTTATCATATAATAATCATTGCATTATAGTGCCTTAACACATTGTCAGGATATGGCCTAGAACTTCACAGGATTTTACTGTGAAGTCCAGTGACTGTATTTATAGGTGAATGTGCACACAGCAATGTCCCACGGATAATCATGAAGTGAATGACCAATTTTATTTGTGGGATTGTTGGCCAGGGCACTGGGAGAATTCCCTTCTCTTTTTACATTGTGCTATGGGATCTTTAACATCCACATGAACAAGCACAGGTGGAACCTCGGTTTAAAGTCTCATCTAGAAAAACGGCATCTCCAACAATATTGCACATTTCCAGCACTGCATTGGATTGTCAGAAGCACAAGATCGCACTTTGGGTACGAGACCCTTATATTTTTGCCACTATTGTAAAGAGGGCAGTAGCCTCACATCCCTGTGTTAATGTAATAAATTATATGTTGTGCGTATCTGATCATAAGACTAAAGCACACTCATCAACCTTACACTATCATTGAGCTAACGGGTTTAACACATGATGGTATTGAGTTATAGTGGTTCGTGCATTTGGAGAGCTGAACTCTACAATTTCACAATTTTGTGCAATTTATCGTAGCAATTAGTTGTGAATGTGAAGCAATGGCATTGCAACCAATCAGCATCTCTTGCAATGAAATTGTACAAATTGCCTTGTAATCTTTCTTAATAACCATTTAATGTGGGATCTGCATAATGAACGTAAAATCCACGTGAAGATTTGTGCATCATATATTGCAGACTTGAGAATCTGGGGTGGGTGAGTTTCTTGTTTAAAAACTATATTTTTAAGAGGATGGATGCATTTCGTAATGACTTGAAGTTGCACCATAGTCTCATCGCTGATTACTATACTGGTGAATGTAGTAGGATATTAAAACACCTTGCGCTTCAATGTTGGAAAGGAAACGCTTGAATTCTTGTAGAAGTGTCCAAATCAATGACTAATTTGGGTTATTTCAACTAATTTTCTCCTTTGTTGCATACTATTATACCATATCTTCTCCCACAGCTAGTATTGCATTGTATTCAAACTACATGAACATTAGTCTCTCCAGGCATCAGGTCACAAGGTACAATCTTGTGATCAAAAACAGAAGTCGCTTGGTACACTCAGCAGGTCAGGCAGCATCTATGGAGAAAGAAAAGTGAGTCAACATTTCGGGTCCACGACCCTTTGTCAGAACTGGGGCATGTTGGGAGGGAGAGGCTTTTAAGGGCTAACAGAGAAGGGGGGGGCAGGGCAGGGAAGACAAAGGAGAAAATGGGGTAGAGGACAGGGGACGATGGGTTAAAGAGGTGTTAATGATGCCAAACAAATGGGATTGCAACAAAGCAGGGGAACAGGGGTGTTAATACTGCAGAACAAAGGGGTGGGGGGGGTTGAAATTGCAACAAAACAGGCAGAGAGAAAAGGTGTATCTGGGACCAAGATGGTCACAGAAGAGGGGGAATGTGAGCTGTTATGGTCTGACAAACACAAGAAAGGAAACAGATAGCAAAGGAGAGCAGGGTAAAACGGAAGAACGAAAGTTATGTCACCGAAGAGAAGAGCAGAACTTCTTCAAGATAGGCATTCCGAGAGGAGAAGTGGCAGTGAATTTAAATATAAGTAAAACACAAAATACTGCAGATGCTGGAAATCTGAAAACAAAAGCAGAAGTCGCTGGGAACATTCAGCAGGTCCTTTCTCCATAGATGCTGCCTGATCTGCTGAGTGTTCCTCGTGACTTCTGTTTTTGTTTTCAGATTTCCAGCATCTGCGGCATTTTGCATTTTGTTACAATCTTGTGATCATTTGGTGATGGAACAAAGGATGCCAGGAAAATACCATGACCATTGATGCACTCTATTGAATTAGGAAAGAAGTTAAAGACTTTGTTTTATCATTTAATAATAATCCTTTGCTCAGATTAAGGCTGTACTTGGTGATGGATGGTTTACCTGTAATGTACCAAATAGATGACTTGCACGGTTTTTAAACCAACTTCCTTAATAACTAATACATTGGTTTTCGATTGACCTAACTTGGATGAATGATGCACTGTGCTCACTGTGATTTTTTTAAAAAAAGTTTCTGTTTAATTGGAAGTGTTTTGTATCCTGTTTAAGGATGTGGGTTATTGAGTTAAGGAAAATGCTTGTATTCTAAGCGGTAAATTTCTAAAGCT
This sequence comes from Callorhinchus milii, assembly GCF_018977255.1. Taxonomy (NCBI): domain Eukaryota; kingdom Metazoa; phylum Chordata; class Chondrichthyes; order Chimaeriformes; family Callorhinchidae; genus Callorhinchus; species Callorhinchus milii. Next base: position 15,076,001 of record NW_024704752.1, on the reverse strand, counting down.
GTATTGAATATTGATAAGTAAACATAGGACTGGTAAACATTCCATTGCTTTTGGTTAGTGGGTACATTTTAAAAACAAATGAAGCCAACCTTTTCATAATGTCAAATACACAGCAGTAGTAAAACCCTTGGAAAAAGAATTGCGATCTGTTGAACTTTTTTTAGTTTTTTTTCCTGAGACTATAGAGTGCATAAATTTTGGATATGCGATGATTATCTTAAATTGTGTCCCTAATAACCTTGAGTGCGTGTGCGTAACTTGGTGTGCTTGGTCACTGGACAATTTTTGGCTATCTCACAACCCTCTGTCCACTTTGTATTGAAGTGAGATGCAGATAAGTGGCTAGCTGGATGCGTGGCATTCTTTGGTGCTCAGAGACACATGAACAGCCCAGAGTGGCAAGTCCGTCCTTCCATTTCCTCGATCGATAATTTGCCTTGTAGGAAATTTCAGACATGAAATTTTAATACACTACATATGGTTACGAGTGAGTTCCTTAAGGACTGCTCAAAGTAATGAACGCTCCTGTCTGAATTGCTGTCCAGACCATCAAAGCAAGTTTCAAACCATTATTTAAAAGCATCAGAACCTCTTGCGAGCGACATGTAAGGAATATAAAGATTACTGATAGCATCGCTTATAACAACAAAATGATTTAGAGCATGTAATGAAATTTAATACACTCACTACCTTGTTGGAACACCGAGGAGAGTTCTGTACACACTTATACTAGCTAATGTTGAACATTGGTTAGCTTTATAATATTAATTAAAGACCGAGGAGCAAACGCAGATTAGCTTACTTTAAAACGCTTAAGGGCAATCCAAGAACTTTTAGAATTCATTTTAAATGTAAAGACATCAAGTGCAGCAGAATTTGAATGATGTTCATTCCTTTTTCAAACCAAAAAACTATGAACCGCACCAAATCTCCCGTGCAGTATAAATTGGGGCATCAATATGGGAACTTGGAGCTTGAGTAAATACCATTTGTATTTCACATGACCACATACATTGGATTATCTGGAAAAAATTCTCATAAACTTTCGTTTGTGTACAGGCAACAGAAGAGGTGTCAAAGAACCTGGTCGCTATGAAGGAGATCTTGTACGGCACAAATGAGAAAGAACCTCAGACTGAAGCAGTGGCACAGCTGGCTCAAGAGCTCTACAACAGTGGCCTCCTCAGCACTCTAATAGCAGACTTACAGCTCATTGACTTTGAGGTGAGAAAAAATATTTATATTTGTTAGTGCGTGCAGATTTACACTGAAATGGAAAACAAAATGATACACTCAGTGATCACGTATTCAGCGTGCAGACACAAAACAATGCAGAGATTACCTTCTTTGAATACAACACCACAATTCCGACTTGCATTGCACAGCCCTTGGGAGGAAGGAGCAGAATACAGCCCATGGATGAATGCTTAATAGCTACTTTGGTTTAAATATTCCAGGATTCAAAAAAGAGTGGGGTGGGGGGGGTTGGAAATTCAAAAATGAAAATTGAATTCTGTTTGAAACAATCCAAAAGTGTGCAGAATTCCTCTATTTAAATACAACTTTCTGCTATTAAAACAATTTATACAACCAATTGTATGGTAAAACAGCAACAGATCTTTGTGAGATTGAGACCACCTGTCAGGTAACTTTCTTTAACTGTCCTTCAGGCTCTCCTGGAATTTTCCATTTAACTAACTCGTTGATTACTGGCCACGCCAGGGAATTTCAGGCTCATGGCCAGAGCAAGCCTTTTTTGATTAACTTGCGCTATGAGATATTGAAGCCAATGTTAATAAGACTACTGGAATGCTGCAGGAAGTGAGGAGTAGCTGTATTTTTGCAACTTAAAATCAAAACAACATTTTTCTGATGTTCTATTCTCCATCTTTGTTTTCCCCCATTTTCCTCTTCCCATTTTCATTTTGCTATGTTCAAACAGAATATAACATTTTAAATACTATGCTTGTCTGTTCCTCTGTCTCCAGAGTCACACTGTGCATTCTGGAGCTGGGGCTCACATCTTCATATCTTGGCGCTAATCAGCTGATAACTGGCTCCAAAGACTGTTTTCTTCAGTCAGTCAAGGCTCAGGACATTGAAGATTACATCACTGAAGTGACCAGGTCAAAATAAATTTTTGGACTAGCATTGGGCTTTCGAGCCATTTGACAAGATCACTCCTGCTGGCCTGCTGACGTTGAAATTAGCTGTCAGCACCCTAGTGTTAATTTTCTGCTGTGTTTTCTTGGATTGTTCCTCTGATAATTTGTTGATATGGCTTGTATGCCTTGGAATTCTGCTAGCTTTTTCCTTTACGAATATTGCCACCAATCGACTCCCCGCTTGCAAGGAATCCATTGTAGAAGCAGAAGAGCCAGCGGTGCAGGGAAAGAAAAATGCTAACGTAAGGAGAAAAACAGATAGACAAAGCAAAAATATGTTCCACAAAATCCGGATTTATCTAATTCTTACTATTTTAGACCTCCATCGGTGTAATTATTTGGAGGAAAAATGCAGATAATTCTGGGAACACTTCTAGCGATGTGCAGCTAAAATAGATTTTGCTTTGAATCAATTACCAACAGCTGATAACTTTCTGCACTGCCCAGTAGCTGGCATTTCATTGCATCTATTTCTAGTTAATTATTTCTTGTACTTCTACAATTAACAATTTGAATTATTCTAAGCAATTTAGATTGAGTAGAGAACTACTTTTTGGTGGTGATATTGTTTTTTTATTGAGACTGCATGAGAGCAAAATCAATTGGATCAAATCTTCTTTCTAGTAATTTGTCAATTTTTAATGCCAGTTAGTAAGCATCTAAAAAAAACTAATCCTACGAGAATGATTAGCATCAATTTAGGATATGTTCCTCTGTTTGTGCTAATTTTTTTTGTTTATTTGTATAGCTCAGTTTGTAGTTTCAAATGCAAATAGTGTAAAAAAGATTCTAAGTAGAATCAGACATAAATTGAAGCCCCAATATACAACTGACTGCTCAAACTCCAGTAACTCTGCATTGATTTCCTTAAAATTAGTGGCGCCTACTTGTATGTTTCTGTCAAGGGAGCGTATCCTTCCATTTCCGCCTCCTCTCTCAATCTCCCCACCCCCCGCCCCCACACACACGCGATTATCTAATTATCATCTCTACATGTGGAATCCTATAGCTCAGTAGTTAGAGCACTTGCCTTGCAAGTGAGAGACCATGGGTTCAATTCCCGGCAGGGTGAAATGTTGCGCAAGTTTCCTTATACCTCTGTTTACCTAGCAGTATGTAGGAACCCGGTTGTTAGTCGATTGGCGGATTGCTTTTTGGGGGGAATAATTCCTTCAAAAAATAATAATAATAAATTGGTCACTCAATCCACGAATGTTTGTGGAACACTGCTCTGCGCAATTGGCTTCCATAATTCGCCCACAGAATATACAGTTACTCCACTTTACAATATATTGTGTGAAGCGCATTGAGAGGTGTCAAAGACATGATATGCAAGGATTATTATTACATCTGTTGTCTTCATTGGGGTAACTCTTAAGTGCAGTCTTCTGCGAATTGCTAATTCCTCAGTGAAATTTCATACTTGCCTCTGCCACTTTTAGACCACTAAGTATTAGGAGTGGCTCGTTCCTCTTACATTGGGGATTAGTCTTGTTCCTCTCCTTCAGTAGAAATGAAAATGAATATTATGCAGGCAATCTGGTATTTCAAGCCATTTTCGTTGGCAGTATATTGTTCTGGCTGTACAGGAAGGAGTGCGAGAATAGAAGAGAGTTGTTCTTTGTCTATACGTTGGGTGTTCCAGTACAATTCTTCCTTTTTCCTCAGGTAGAATCTTCACCTGAGCTTCACAGTCCCATTAGATTACAAAGAGATTGTGTACTGATATTTTGCCAAACCAGTTTTCCAAACCCCAGGTGCACCACATGCCCAATGCTGGTCTGCCAACTGTCTTGTTGTCTGTCCAAATACATAAACAAGGGAAGTAGAGATCTGTATCAAGCCTTCGTAAACTCTTCACAATAAAACGTTTGTGTATATGATGGGTTCCCTTAATTTCTCAGTGTTCTGGACTAGAGTCTATTAACAGCTGTCAAAATACCCCTCACAGATTGAGAGAAATTGAATGAAATTGAACAATAATTTGACAAAACTGTTACTACTCCTTGGTGGTGTAGTGAAGGCATATGATTGATTGTATGGAATGAAATGTCACCAAGGAATGCAATTCCAGTTGGGATAGCTACATTTTTCTTGCTGTATTCAATTCATCTTTACTTTGAGGAATGGTTCCACACACTGGGTGTAAAGCTTACTGTTTCATTTATATCAATATTGCAGCTAACTTACAAAACTTTTTTTTGTGTGAAGAGAGCAATTTTTTGACTGACTTTAAATTTATCTTAAAAAGAAACCTTCAGCTGAGTACACGTGCCCAGCACCTTACGGACAATCTAGTCACAATTTGTGAGTGTGTAACTTATGAAACTCAAATGTCCCCTTCCATCTTCTTCATTACTATTTGATACTGGTAGAAGACATATTGCCTCTTGTTCTAAAACAGATCATAGAAAAACTACAAAGTTAATCGTTACTGCACATTAACCCTTAATATATGTTTGCAGAGTTTTATAATGCAAATATTCACTTATTAAAAACTACAGTTTGGAGTTGCTAAATAATGCATCAATTGAAACATTAATTATTTTCTTGATATTTTGGACAAGCTACATTTTGAAGTTTTCTGGTATAAAGTTATTAAATTTTTGATGGTTATTTGATTGTGTATGTGATTGGGAGTATGAAGTTTATTTGATGGAATGTTTGCCTTTGCTCACGTTTAAGACACATTATATGTTATTCTGCAGTGAGAGCTCTGAAAGGTATCATTTGTACTGGCTATTTTTGGGCAGGGTGGGGAAGCAAAACTAAACCTTAGATTTTACTGAAGGTAAAAAATTAATGTGTATAGTGTCAGTACTTTAGCTGTGGTTATTTGTCAGAGGCAAAATTATTGGATAAGAACAAATGAACTAAACTTGCTGTGACAGAGGTCATGGCTTGCCTCCAGTCTTAATCAATCCATTAGTTCTGCTTCAGGTATACACATCTAATTTATATTTTATTATTCACAGGGCAAAAAAGATGTGGCTCAGATATTTAACAACATTCTTAGACGGCAGATTGGAACTCGAACCCCAACAGTAGAATATATCTGCACTCAGCAAAATATATTATTCATGTTGCTGAAAGGGTATGTATAAAACCTTTTTTTTGTACATTTCCTACTCTTAACCTTTTCTGCTTTTGAATAATTTCTTTCAGTATATTTTCCTGTTCTCAGTTAAGTAGTAGTTAGTGATAATTAAGATGAAAAGAAAAATCTCAGCAGGTCTACCTTTTAAAGTCTATTCATCACACTAAATGTTGTGGGCCAAACACCACTTAGGTTGACATTTGTGTGGACCACAAAACAATCTAACAACAGTTTGGCACATAGAGAGAATGGTGCAGCCAAAAATTGAATGTAACGCTTGGCTAATTACTTCTCAAACCTTTCCATTCACACACACCCCTCCCTCTTCACTCACAATTTATGTTGAATACATAAGGCTAGTTTTCTTCTGCACAGAAAAATCTCTGAGGGGGTTCAATTTCTTTTGAGATACAAATTTGTGTTTTGTAGCCTATTTACTCTTTCGACAGATTCCAAATGTGTGTATATTTCAGGATACATGTAGTTAGTCCAAATATTGTAGTATATAGTATTTTACAGTTAATCTTGAGTGCAAGCTGTAATGTTTTGGTCATAACCTCACAACTTGTTTGAGGTTTGTTTCCTTTAACCCCAAAGCAAAAACCATGCATGATGGTGCATTTAGTTGACTCTGGACAATCTTCAAATCTTTATACTTTTTTTAAAAAAAAGTTCTGAACCTACTAATAAACTTCCATGTATCTTTGATGTATACTATACTTAAAAAAAACTACAACAATAATCAGGTTCAAACCACTCTGCTGTTAAGCACTCAGACACTACCCACATGAAGATTGCTGAATGCAAGTTATTTTTGTTGTAATCCCTTCATTGGTATAGCGCCTTCTATGTCAGGAGGACGTCTCAAAGTGCTCACAGGATATCATGTAAGATGTACTGGCTGTGTTTTGTGGCATACGCTGCAGCCTTTGAACCCAGCAGTGTCCCAAGTCACGACGAGAAGAATGACCAATCTTATATGGGGATTGTTGACTCGGACACTGGGAAAAATAAACTAAAATCTGAAGGTGTTTGTATTTAATGCGTCAGTGTTAACGTGTCTGTTGGTCATGATACTCTGTTAAAGAGAACCTTTGGCTGATACAGTACACTTTCCAGAATGGAAAATTCCATTGCTTGAGAGAGGGTTCTGAGTATTCTTGGCCGCTCCTATTAGAATGTTTTAACATAAGAGGAATCTTACCACGTGAACTAGTCTAGGTTGTTGCTTTATTCGGTCAAGTAATTGCTTGCACCAGTAGACATTAATTAAGCTGAATTCCATTTTAAATATTATTAGTTCTGTTCTACCCAGGGAGGTTTTTCAAACTTAATAGGCTAAACTGATGGGAAGTTGAATCCACTTAAGCAGAAGCAGCATTTCAGTAATTTTGCAAAGGAATTTTATTTTGATGATGGACTTTTAGACTTTAAATGTCAGTTTTTATGTATCAGCATGGGCAAAATTGTTCATCTTTAGCAACTTGCCTTTCAAGTTCATTTCTGTAACATTGCAATAGTAAATAGTGCTGTAATTATTCAAAACAAATTTCCCTGTTTGTGAATGTCACAAGAAAAAGAAAAGAAAATGGGCATCTTAAACTATACATTAAGTACACTTTTGTACACTGGGCACTTGTGATGAAATTGCGTTAAATATAAGTTAATCAGTAGTTTTTAAAAGAGAAGTTTGTTAATTGAGATTTTTTGACTTTTTTGAAAAATTTAAATCTTGAATCATTCAATCAGAATAATCCATGCCCGTTAAGTACAGTGGGAAATTTCTGTATTTGAGATCCAGGAATGGCGAGCTTTATTGAATGGGTGTAAAATGTGATCCGATTAGGAAAAAAGCTTTCATGTTGTATGTACTAAACAAAAATCTTTGAATTTTATTTCTGTAGGTATGAGTCGCCAGAAATTGCTCTTAATTGTGGTATCATGCTGCGGGAATGTATCCGGCATGAACCATTAGCGAAAGTTATTTTGTGGTCTGAGCAGTTTTATGAATTCTTCAGATACGTGGAAATGTCAACATTTGACATCGCTTCCGATGCATTTGCCACATTCAAGGTAATTCACAACACATCTAAGTATTGTCACTGTCGGCAACATTTTTCGTTTAGCTATTGAAAACTTTGAAACACATTTTGGAAGTGATACAGGGGTTTTCTTCTTAGCCCACTCCATTAAACAGTTAATCTAAAACAAAATTGCAAATTCATTGTTTGCCTGCTAAACATTAAAACTGTATTTGGAAAAACAGCAGATTCCTCTAAATTGCTGCTGTATTTGCAATTCTGTGTTTGAAGTTTTAAAATTCTCTTGTTTCTATTATTGCTATGAAAATGTTTTTTTTTGTTCTTGCAGGATTTGCTTACACGACACAAATTACTGAGTGCCGAATTTTTGGAACAGTATTATGACCGAGTAAGTAAACAGCGATTGCCATGGGAGAGCAGGAGGAATGAGAGAATGGAGAAGGCAAAAGGCAAAATAACTGATCTGATATCTACATTCTGTGCTGTTAGTAATGTGCTTAAAGATGTGATCCTTCCCAGGACTTATTTCTTTTTAACACATTTTTAAAAAAATATCTTGTTTCAATTTTGATTTGGGAGGGGAAGAGGAAAAAAAAGGCTGTAGCGGTTATTGTTTTTTGTCATTTAACCTTTACGTAATTGTACCTCCTTTCTGTACTGGACCACTTGGCTTATTTGTGGACAACAAAATGAGATTTAAATGAATTTAGGCAATCTTACTTAATCTTTTTTGGAGCTTATTGTGCTGGCTGACCATCCGGTGGAAAGCCACCTTGTGGTGACATTAACAGGCATACTTGATTCTACCATTTTAAATGCGGTGTGAAGCCCTGTACTAATCTGCCCTCTAGTGACAGTATTTATTTTTTGGAATGCAGAAAATTGCTGGTTTCTGAAATGGCATCTTGTAATTATTGACTTCCTGCTTGAAACTTTTTCCTTATAAGATTTGATTTGCAGTATGTTACAGAATAATGTTTTAGCAGTAAATTGGACTCTGACAAAGCTAATAATAATCCTTGCAATTGATATAGCGCCTTATCACATCTTCGAGATGTCTCAAAGCACTTCACAGATTATACTGTAAAGTGAATTGACAGTGTATTTTGTGGGTGAAATGAATGAGGTGTTTACCCATCTAAATACACTTCATTTGGTATAGTTTGTCAATTGACCCTTAAAAACTTAATTTAATGAATTAGCAAATACGTGCTTCTACTCGGGTTTTTTTGTTTGGTGATGGACACATTTGTGAGGATCTACAAGTTAAACATGTGTATAATCTCTTATTTGCTGAGGTAAAAGCGAGTATGACATTGAATTGAATCAAAATGCATAAGATTGTGTATTTTTTTCATTTCAGTTCTTCAGTGAATACGAAAAGTTACTTCATTCAGAGAACTATGTGACAAAAAGACAGTCATTAAAGGTAACAAAATCAGTTCCTGGTCTTGGTGTATATGGTGCTTTTCTATGCTCTTCTACTAAAGCAAAGATGAATATACAATAATGTAAAATCTTCCCTGCCAAATGCACCCGTGTACCTGTGCAGCAAAACATATAAATATTTCACAAGTTTAATGGAGCAGCAGAATACATTTTAACAGCCTTCTCTACATAGCCTATTCAAGCAAAGAGATTTACATTTTGCATTCTTACATTCTTAAACAGGAGAGTCCTTGTTCAAAAGCGCTTCTATTAAAGAAATCAAACCTGTTATAAAAATAATTAAATATTTGTGGTGAAGATTTCTCACTTCTCCACATTACCTGGGACTAGCCCCTTCTTATCTCAGGCCACTTCAGTGATAACAGTGATGGAGAGGAGTTGACTGCACTCTAGGATCCAGACCAATCCTGATCTGGATTGACCCTAAACCCAATGAGGTGAACGGGATTGGTCCTTTGGACCTGGAGCTGATTCAGAGCCGGCCAGCCCCCTTCGAAAAACAAAATAAAACTGTTTCAGGATGGATGATACTGTAATTGTTTTGACTTATTTGTTATAAGGAAATTAAGTTCAATATTCACTCTGATTTAGTTACTGGGAGAGCTTCTACTGGACAGACACAATTTCACCATTATGACCAAATATATCAGTAAACCAGAGAACTTGAAGTTGATGATGAATCTTCTGCGGGACAAAAGCCGGAACATTCAGTTTGAGGCCTTCCATGTATTTAAGGTATTGTTTTTGATATTGATCGATGCATAGGAATTGGGGAGGGGATGTGGGCTAGCAAGAGGAGATATTCTAAATTAAGAATCTGTAACGATCTTGATTGGCACATTCACCAAGTGTTAATTTCTTCATTTTAATAATCTATTCACTATGTGGGAATATGGTTTTGATGCAAATGTTTGTGTATGGATCACAATTCAGATGATGAAGGCATTTCAGGATACCGACCCTACCATACTTTCATCACAGCATCAAGCTGTCTTTTAAATAAGTTCAGTGTCCTGGCTTCAACCATCCTTCCTGGTAACCTCTTCCAGTCATTAAATATCCTCTGGGTAAAGGCAAACTTCTTGGAATCTGTCTTAAAATTGCCCTTTGGAATTCTAAACCTCTTATCGGGTTCTCTTGTTCTACTGTCTTGGTGCATCCTAAAGTATTGTTCTGGATTTATCTTTTAAATCCCAATTAGAATGTTATACATCTCTCTAAGGTCCCCTCAGTCTTCTTTCAAGACTTGAGACTCATGGATAGGTTTGTGTTCTTGGTGCACTACAATTGGCCCCAGTTCCCCATGGATAGGGACATGAATGTCATTGGTGGCTCCTTCTCCTGACCAGATCCCGTGACTTCTGCTGGAGATGTACGTGTGAGAATGCTGAGTAATAGAATGGCCTCTGCAGTAAGATAATCTGCCAATACTTATTCTGGTTAACATATGATTAATCACTTAGAGGAGGGGTGACACCTGTGGAACTGCACCCCAATAGAAGGAAAATAGTGCGCAATTTGTCCAAGGAGGAGAGAAAATTGGTGGATTAAAAATATTTGAACCCTTCAGCTAAGCAAGATAAATAATACATGTTCTCATGTTACTATGTAATTTGGGGTCTTTTATAGGTTTGCAAAAAAAGTCTTTGCCAAAATATACAGCAACAATTTTGTAATAGAGGCTAGCTTGATTTTTGAGCTCAATGCAGAAATGTTCATGTGGATATGTAAAGTTGTGTATATTTTCTCCCTAGGTATTTGTGGCCAACCCCAACAAGACACAGCCTATTCTGGATATCTTGCTGAAAAACCAGACCAAACTTATAGAGTTTCTCAGCAAGTTCCAGAATGACAGGACCGAGGATGAACAGTTCAATGATGAGAAGACATATTTGGTCAAACAAATCAGAGATCTAAAGAGACCTGCACCCCAGGAATCGTAAAGCTACATTATAAAACAGAACAGAAATTACGCGACTGCTGTCTACTGAACATCAAGCACCCTTATTCAATTCTTATGGAATATTACTGCTAATCTGCTGTCCAGTGAACAGTTTAATTTGTTTCTTTTATGTTTGAAGTCAAAGATGAAATTTAGCTGCTGCTTTCCTGCACATTAGAGCACAACATGGACTTTCTTGAAGGTTTTTTTTTGTCATTTGAAACAATGCAAACGCACTGTCTTATGGTTAAGCATAGGTAAAGGGGATCTTTGGTTTATGTGTAAGCAGGCATTTAGAAATTAGAATGGATTTATAAGGAAAGGATAACAGAAGTAAAACTGAGGTTGCATGCCTGGGATCTGGTTTTTGATCAGTTTATTTGCAACCTGTGTTGTGAGTAGGGCACAGATTTGATCTGTGCTGAAATCTAGACATACACCATAGTCATAAGGATTAAAGTGCTGGATCTGTATGCCTTTGATTTTTCTTTCTTATGAATGTGTGGTGCTTTATTTGTGATTAATTTAGATAGGCACATTTAACTATGGTGTACGTTTTCTGAAATCATTAATAGCATTTGCTCACAAATGGTTTATGGTGGAGCGCAAGCCTATTGACAAAAGAAAGGTACTCAATAAAATTCTCTTCGCAGTGCAAAGGTTATGTGCAACTGGTGTGGGGAAATCCAGCTTGTAATAGGTTTTCCAATCACCTTAGCAATGATTTTTGCCTAGTGTTTTGTGGACAGGGTTCCTAGCAACTCCTGCGTACCAAAGTGTGGCACGTTTTTAACAGGTAAACCTGTCCACAATCCAGGCTGAAAGCAAAACATTGCCACTCAGGTGATGAAAAATGCAATGTCTGATATCTTGGCTGAACAGCATTCCGAATGCTGGGCAAAGGATTGTATGTGAGCAAAAGGTTTTTTTTTAGTATGGGGTTGTTCCCCCTTAATGTATTAAGTAACTTTCAGAAGAATCTGTTGGAAAAGGGTGGTTCTTATGAAAAATGTACATACGCCTTTCATTGGTTTATAGATTTTTGCAGGCGATTGATTTACAGTATATACATTCAAACCTGTTTAGATATGTTTTTGTTTAAACTTATTCTCTGTCATTTGAGTTCACAATGAAACTCTGCACTTCAGTAAAAGCATTTGCTGTTCCTTGTACATAACCTTTAGGCCACTCTGTTCTAAAAATATGGTTGAATTGTACAGCGGAGGAATGTTACTGTATTAGTCTAACTATTTACCTAATATTGAGTTTTGCAAGCAAATGCTGGTATGTAATTTGAATATTTCTGCTGATCACATGAAATTGCTGATTAACATTTACAGTAGAACAGCATTCATAAGCCAATTCTGTATTTAAGCTGTTAGTTACTGGGCTGCCATGATCAGGACAGTATGAACTGGAACCCCCAAAACTGGATTTATGTTCACTAGTAGTGAGCCCTACACATTCAGTTACTAGAGTTTTTTTTAAATAATAAGCCTGCAGAAAGGTTCTTTGTTCATACGTATCCTTAATATATCAAACCAGGTTGAAGTTTAATGAATTTACTATTTCTGTTCAATCTGATTGACAACGTTCAGATTTTGCCTCAAAATTCACTTATAAAGAACGGATACGTTTTTAGGTCCAGTACAACAGTTTTATACATTGTGAAAATCTTAAGAGTACATTTGGAAGAAATTAGTGTAATTTTCAAAAGCATTCTTTATGATAAAGCTGCAGTATTTTTTAATGGGGTGTTGCATTAAAATATATTATGAATGTTGCACACTTACCAACCTAAATGTCAAAGTGACCGCACATCCTTTTGTAATCTAAAAATAGTTATAAATTCATTTAGCTAGTTTACACTTCATTATAATCATCATAATGACCCATCTTTTTATACTACTGAAAGTTCCAGGAATATTGCATTGGAATTCACTGATGTAAACTTAAAATGTGTGATTAAAATTTTATGCTGTGGTTAAATTCCTGTGAAGTGACTGGTAGATGCAGATTACTCAAGGTTAGCCATTTAACCATACCAAAAAAAATGTAAGAGAAAGACTACTGCAACAAAATGAAAGTAACACTGTCCATTTTTACTACTCCTTTCTGGGATAGAATGACAAACCTAGCCCTTGGCTGAAACTTACCTCCGCTATATTGCCTGCCATTTTATGCATGCCAACTTAAATATGCATTCACTCTTAACATAATTGCACAAATATACAGGTTTGGCCATCTCAATTCTCAAATGAAGCATTAAGGCTACATGTATAATCCTCATTGCATCTGGAAATACTCTGTTTTCCTTCCTTTCACTGGAAATGCTCGGTGGAGTTACTTTCCTAAAAGTTATGTACCTCCTGATAGCTGCTTTGAGCAACTCCCACAAAGCTTTTAGTTCTGCACTGGCTGATTTGCAAGACTGTCATGGTACTGAGAATTGGAATCCATGCATTATTGAATAATAACTTATATAATCCATATTATAATTGGGTTGAAAATCAAAGCATGAGGTCACTTTAGGAAGATGCCAAATATATTAGCATTATTTAAGATGTAGCATGTAAGTATGGCTAGAGCATTTGTAAGCTGTTATTTGTAAGCCATATATGATACTGTAATTATAGGTTGTATGGAACTGTTGTACTGGAACCTTAAAATCTTAGTAAAAACATAATCTCCAAAGACGTTTCTGCAGGATTTGAGCACAGTTTTTTTGAACAATTAGGCCTGCTTTACAGTAATCAAACTTGCTAAATACTTGTCATGTCTGATTAGAAAAGTGCATTTAACGTCAGAATATCTGACTGGCCCCAAGGATACAAATAAATTTTGATTAAACATTTTTTTTAGTGTTTGTGTGTTTATTTTGAAAGGTTATTGAATCTGTAGTTCCACCTTCACCAGTAAAATTCTAGCTCATGGATTGAGATGAATGCTAGAAATTAGAATATGCAATGTTTGTTTAATCTCACTCTCAGCTTGTTTGCTATCATGCAGTTTCCTTCCATCCTGATTAAAGGTATGCATTTGTAGTGTGGAATAACACTGAAGGAATTCACCTGGTAGCCCAAGAGGGAACTTGGAAGTATTGTATATGATCAGATGTCAAAGGGTAAGTTTCAAATTCTGCAAACTGTCTTGTGGATCCAATGCTTTACTAATAACTGCTGCCTATAGGCTTTATTTATGATTTTGGAAACTTAACCAGCAGCATACACCTTTCATACATAGCAACGGGATGGTAAATTCTAGCATTACTGGTCCAAAAGTTTGTTACGAACGCATTCAGACATTGGAATCAAACTTCAAAGATTTTTTTTATATAGAGGTTAACTGATTATAAGATAAAACTTAAGTTATCAGGCGACATAACCTTTTAATTTTAAAAAAAAGTAAGCTTCACAATGTTGCTTTGCTCAACAACCCTGGTTGGCACAGTAAGGCTGTAGAGATCAAAGAAAGCAAGAAATATAAAACAAAAATAGAAATGACAGGTCAGGCAGCATCTATGGAGAAAGGAAAGTAGATGCTGCCTGACCTGCTGAGTGTTCCCAGTGACTTCTGTTTTTATTTCAAATTTCCAGCAATCTGCAGTATTTTGAGTTTTGTTTATAAACAAGAAATATAGGTCACATGTTAGAAATGCACTGGATAAATCAGCATCTGGGAAAAGGATGACCCTTATTTAGAGCGAGAAGTTGTCTAATATTTAAATGTAGCTTCTGATTTACTTCTGGTCTCTCCTACTATTATTAATACTCTTACAGATTTCATACTATTCTACTCAGTCAATGGCAACATGAGAGAGCTGTATGAGAACTGTCTAAGATGACATTGAAAACCCTTCCAATATTGTGAAGTCATTCCATCTTTTATCCCGCAACTTGGTAACAGTGCATTGATGTAGCAATATGTCGCCTTACCAGTCAAATGAGTTGCAAAGCCAAACTGATTCACTGCAAACTTGTCCCACTGATCTGAGCAAATTATGTCAGCTTTTGGAAGGAACATTAATGCTCTTGAACTCCTTGGGACTGTAACATTTTAGCATTAATTAATCAGATTAGAGAGCTATAACCTCTGCTCCATCAGCTAGCAACATCTGTTCCTAAAATTCTCATGTCCCATTACAAGTAGTGTTCACTTGTTCATTATGTAGGCATATTAATTAATATGTTGATTGGATATCCTTCCAACCTTCAGTGGAAGCCCATTCGTCTGCTGGTCACAATAGCAATTTTTTTTTAATTAACACACGTTTGGAAACCTGGCATTTGATCAGGCTTAGTTTAAATCAGCACTGTCCAACCCTGTGGCCACTGGTCACATGTATACCAGCCCTTGAGATGTTTTAACATGATGAGGCAACAGAAGATCAATTTCACGGCTGCAAGTTGAAACAATTTTTTTTATGTGAAAAGCACTATATCAAACGCAAGGATTATTATTATATTTTAAGTGGCCACACCTGAAGAGCAAAATGGTCACTTGTTGCCAGTAGGTCCTGTTTGGACAGTGCTTCAATACAGTTTGCTGCAGGATTTAGAATATTCCAAGTATCTATCCATGCAACAGAATTTCTAAATGATCTAAATATAAAATAACTTTCAACTTAGTCTATGAAATGCTCACATAGAATGGCAAACTGATGAAAGGTCACTTGCAGGACTTCAAAGCTGTTTTGATGTACAGTATCGCCATCAGCAACTCACTTCTAAGCATTCAGTCAATAAATGAAACATTGAGCAAGCCTGTACTTTGTATAATAATCCTTGTATTTGATATAGCGCAAAATCACATCTTCAAAATGTCTATATATTCAAAGAGTGTACAGTTTGTGCAATTGGTATGGGTTCTCTTTCAAATCAGACAAATGTACAGACTAACCCTTGATGATAACATTTCTGGGAAGAAATTTGATTAACAATCTGCACTCTTACATTTAATTTCCTGTTAGTATGAACACCCTCAGAGAGCTTAATAGAAATTTAGTACGGAATGCACTTTTACCACCAGGCTGCTGTATTTTAGCTATTCTATTTGAACTGATCGCTAACAAAATGGATACTGGTCTCTTTGTGATTTAGAAAAGCAGAATCTCAAAAGATGCATTTCAGTTAATGAAACCAAATTAGCTGTGATTTCCTTGGCCTGGGGCTTCTAGATTTTAAAAAAATCGCATTTACTTATTTTGTTTTACATACGTATGATTTTCTATTGTTTTACATTCAGATACCAGCCTAGGCCTCAGTCCTAAACTGTGTTGCTCACCATACCACTTGAAAAGGAGTCTTCTGGGTATTTGCCGAGTGAGAGCTCAAGTATGTTTTTTTTAAGCTTACTGATGATCAATTGCATCTATCCTAGGGAGAGGAGAAGATAAGCTGAGCACAGCCCTGCTGATGCAGACCATATTATTGTAAGATCAAATCTCCTGTAATGTACATGATAATAACTTATATTTATAGACACGATTATATTTGTATAGCGCCTTTCACATCGGGAGGACGTCCCAAGGCGCTGGACAATGTACAGCATTTCAGACCTGAGCTGGGGTCGGGGGGGGGGGGGGGGGACAAGGGAGGGGAGAGGTGGCCGATGGCATGGTCGAAGAGGAAGCTCTTGAGGCGAGACTTGAAGGAGGCTAAGCAGGGGGCGAGGCGGAGTGATTGGGAGATGGAATTCCAGAGGTTGGGGGCAGAGTGGCTGAAGGCTCTCCCACCAATGGTGGGGCGGGTAGGTCGGGGGATGTGCCAGAATGGAGGGAACGGACGGGTTGGTAGGGGTTAGGAGGTCGCAGAGGTAGGGTGGGGCGAGGCCATGGAGGCGTTTGTAGGTGAGGACCAGGATCTTGAGCTGGATCCTCTGAAGGAAAGGGAGCCAGTGGCGTCGGGCGAGAATGGGGGAGATGGGGTCACGGAGTTCGGTGCGGGAGAGGACACGGGTTGCAAGAGTTCTGGATTATCTGCAGCCTGTGGAAGGAGGTGTTGGGAAGGCCGACAAGCAGGGCATTTGCATAGTCGAGCCTGGAGGTGATGAAGGCATGAACAAGAGTTTCAGCGGCCTGATGGGTGAGGTAGTGGCGGAGTCGGGCGATGTTACGGAGGTGAGGGAAGGCAGAGCGGGTCATGGCTTGAATATGGGGAAGAAAAGACAGTTGAGGGTCGAACAAGACACCTCGGTTCCTGACTGGCTGGTGAGTTGATGTGTGCAACCATGGAGGTTGATGCTGCCAGAGCCTGAGGTGCAGAGGCGCTGGCGCGCGCCGATCAGGAGGGCCTCAGTCTTGTTCACATTCAACTTTAGGAAATTTGCCCTCATCCAGGATTTGATGTCCCACAGGCAGTCTGTCAGTGGCCTTCATGTAAAATAATGTGGGAAAGCTTTACCGAGAAAGTGCCAGACACCAAACGGGGAGGTTGGGAGGAGGAGGTTGGTGATCCTAGGTATGCTTGAAGAGGTAGGTGTTGATAATGGACAGAAAGGGGTGAATCGTGGATGTTCCAATGGGTGGGGAATAGTGGCTGATGGTGGAGCTGTAGGGGAATACACAGCAGGCGGTTTGCCAATTAGAGGGCTGAGCACGAGAGTGATGTTGGAGAAGATCACAGAGGTAGGAATGCGCAAGGACTTGAAGAGATTTATAGAGGAGAATAAGGATCTTACAGTTAATCTACAAGGGCCAAGGTGGGCAAGCAAAGTTCTGTACAGAACAGGATGTAGGCATCATCGAGTTTTGCTTGAGCTGGAGTTTGTTTATGGTGGAGCTCACAGTTCCAAGGCGCTGAAAAGGGCTCAGGGATGAGTTATCCAGAGTGGCGAGTTAGGCGTGTGTATAAATATAGATAAAAACAGTCGGGATGTTGACAGCACGAGTTAAACAAGGGTTGCGTTATCAGGAGCTTACTGTATGTGCGACATGTAAAGGCTTGCACAGTACAGGTGGCTGTGGACACTCACTCACTCTCCAGGCTGATGAGTGAACTTTGGTCATTAAGATGAGGACGTGGAGTGGCTGCTGATGTCTTTGGAATCGAAACCTATTGCTTATCGTGAGGTAGAAAACTGACACCCGAAAAAAAAGGTGTCATTTTCGAGGTTTCCAATGCGAGTATTATTATGCGGGTACTGTGGGTAAGGACGCTGTGTGGTTGAAATAAAGTTTTTTTTCCCCCTCATTTTTGATGAGCAGGAGGAGGCTTTTTCTTTAAAAAAAATTCCCCTCCCTGCCCCCCCCCCCACCCCAAATAAAAAAATCCTGCTTGAAAATCAACTGAATAATATTTCCTACATGGAGACATTTCAAGCACACACTTATAAAGTCAATTCACTTTACAGTCTTCTAAGGAAGCGCTTCGAGATGTCGAGAAGACGCGAAAAGCGCTATATGAAATGCGAGGATTCTTACCATCACCATTATTATTATTATTATTATTATTTATTGATCCAGAGGGGTGGGAGAATGGGCAATTATTATTATTATTATTATTTTAATATCACGTCTTCGGCACCGCCTACAACTCTGTCATTCTTTCTCACGTCAAAATAATTGGAATGAATACGAAATGGGCGTTCTCTTTCCTTTCAAAAAAAGACACAAACACACACACAGATTCCTTTGGTTGTGTAACCCTGAAACTGCCAGAGAGCTGTGGTGTTGGGGAGAGAGAAACTGAAAGAGAAGGATCAGCACCAGAAAAGCCTGACATTGTTTCAGCTGCAGAGAGAAAGATAGAGAGAGAAAAAGAGAGAGAAAAAGAGAGTTTAATATTAATATTAATAAAAAGGACATTTTTTTTTGCATTTTTTTTTGCAAAAAAAAAATTGGAAAATGGTGATGATCGCTCTGCCCTCACTTCTGGGGCAGAAAACAGACGCCGAAGCGGATAAAACCGAGATTCTGATCCCCCAACAAAATGTGAGTGGGTTTGATGTGTTTTTTTTTGGGAGCAGTTACAGTAATGTCAACAGTAAATAAACAACGTTGCAGCTGTAACCTTCACTGCTGCATTGTCTGTGTCTGTCTGTCTGTCTGTCTGTGTGTTGACAGTGTCACAGATACAGAGTATCATTCATTATCTATCAATTAATTGAGAGAGAAATAAAACAAACCCTCTTCTCAGAGTTCTATTCTCTGGGATTTTTCTCTCTCTCTCTCTCTCTGTATTTTTTTCTGTCCATCCAGGGCTGACACACCAGGGGAAGGAACTGGGTTGCTCAAGGCTGTTTGGGTCAGGTTTTCCTGTGTGAAATGAAACCAGACGCTGTGGGTGTTTTTTTTTGCTGCTGTTATCTTCTCAATCTCACATTTCTGCAAACGTTGCATACAGCAAATTTCGATTTGTCGCTGTTTTTTTTAAATATATATATATATCTCATCAAATGCATCTTTTGCTGACCAGAGGGACAGACTCTGAGCAATTGCTGCTGTACCTCTTCCTCTTATGCTATACATGGATTGGGTTTAGTCTTATAAAAATATAAATATGCCAGGAATTCGGTGGGTTTCAGTGACATGATTAAATTGGGTATATACCCTTTTTGATGATGGTTGTTTACATGGTAATTATGGATTTTTGTTTACCAAACCACAACATTAGCCATGATGTCCCCACTCAAAGCCTCTCTTGTCTTTTTCCTCCTCTGCTCCAGCCCCCCCTCACCACCCTCACCATGTTTTCTGGTCCAAACCACAGTGGACTGCTTCCCTAACTGCAAAAAAATCACATTAATTTACTTCCTCCACCTCAGTCTTCCTGCCCAGCAACACCCCCACCACTCCTCCCGACCATAGCATTAAGCTCAGCAAAACCAAAGCTGATCTCAGGTGAGTCACTGTGATCTCACAGACTGACCCCAGCTAGGAAACGGGTCCTTGACTGTCAAAAAGGCTCAGCGCTTCAAAAAAAAAGTACAACAGACTCCTAGAGGAGCAGGTCAAGGCTGGAGCAAGAGGACTCCTTCATTGCCAGTTCATTAATCCCGCCAATATAGGATGGAGGCCAGAATTAACCTTGATTCTCCCCCACTCAAACCCAAGAAACCTCTGAATGGCCTAAAGGTAAGAACAGTGGCCCAAGGCAGGGACACCAGACTGCACACACACCGCCCCATCCCCCTCTCCATCCTGCACATGTTAGAACATGCCTTCATCGGGAAGCTGAGCCCTTCCATGGGATTTCTCTCCAGCCTCTGCTCCACACGAGATGCTGTAGCATCAGATTTAAGCAGCCTGGCAGACAGCAGGAGAGAAAGACTGGGCATCCTTTCCACCAAACAGATTTCTACTGCAGTCCGAGTGCTTAATTCTCGATTTTTTGCACCTGCAATTTATCACAACTCTTAGTTTATGAAGATTCAAGTAGCTGTACAGTACTTAGTATCTTATTGCCTTATCAATAGATTTTATGCTATGAATTTATCACTTGCAGCCACCCCTAGGAAATCATTTCCCATCTAATGGTTTATACAAACCTGCATGTGGAGGTGATAAATACTGCTTATTAACTGCAATCATAATGTTTTTCATTGTGATTCGTATTTATTTGGCTCAAGAGCTGGTTTAATTATTTTACTGATCCATTTTGTTGCAATGCAAGATTGTGAAGTGGTTGCATTTATTGAAAGATGTGAATAATGTGAAGCATGTTGAAGACTGATGTCTGCGGGGGAAAAGTCTAGGCGAGGTCCACTATTCAGTGTGTGGAATAAGTCTCCTAAAACTTGCTCCTTGATTTAAACTAGTTTTCATCATTTAATCTACATTGTGAAAATGAGTTCCAAGCAAGAAAGGGAAAAACTGTTTCCACTGGTGGGTGTGTCGGTGTCAAGGTCACACATTTAAAATAGTCTCTAAAAGAAGCAGAGGGGAGGTGAGAAGAATTTTTTTCTCACAGCGAGTTGTTCGAATCTGGAACATATTGTCTGAAAGGGTGGTGGAGGCTGATTCGATAACTACTTTTAAAAACGCGGTGGACGGGTATTTGAGGAGGACTGGTTTCCAGGGTTATGGGGAGAGAGCAGGGGAGTAGGATTGACTTTTGGGATTGCTCTTTTCAAAGAGCCAGCACAGTCTCGATGGGCCGAATGGCCTCTTTTTGTGCTGTACGATTCGATGATTCAAGATATATTTCCGAGTATCCGGTGGAAATTATTGACTATATTGCTACAAGTTTTGGACTTTTTTCCAGCAGATAATGACAACGAGGTCATTTCTGCAGGGACTGTAATGGGAAGGGAGTTAAAAATATCAAGAATTTAGATTTCACAAAAGATTTTTTCAAGAAATGAGCGATAAGAAATTTCCTGTGACTTAAATATCATCTAACATTTGCTGGGGAAGATATTTTTTTCTCTCTCTAAAATCTAGGTTCTCCCAATGACCATGTGCCACAGCAGAATAGAAGGTTGAGTTTTCTGATATCAACTGAGATAGACTGTAGCATTCAACAGTTAGCCTCAGTTCTCTTGGAATAGGGAGGGTAAAGTAAGCCAGTGTTCCAGTTCTGAGTTGTCATTGTGAGATCCCTGTAGGAGGATGCATACTTGTGGACAAGATTAGATTCATTTGTAATGCCCCTGAGGTCATATAAACTGCAACACACATTCTCGGGGATCACATAGGAATAATGATCACCGGAGTTTATGAGAAGCCAAGTGTTTTTAGATTAGCGTTATAGAGCCTCCGTCGTTTGTGACGTGAAAACAATTGAAGTGGGGAGGGTTATGAAACAGTAAAGTAATTTACCATTACCTTTTATGTACACGTTTGGGAGGCCTTTACCAATGTTAGCTTAAAATGATGAATAGATCGGTAATTTGGCACACCTGCAGGGAAATTTCCATCAGAACATTGATGTTCAAAACAAACTGTTATATCCTCTGAAGGTTTGAATCAATGGTTAGGCAGTGCCTCTTTACCCAAGTTGTATTCTAACACCTCAATGTAATGAGACTTTATTAAAGTATATAGAGTCCGGTGACCAGAATAACATTGATTTAATTTGGGTAAGAACATCTTACGAGATTTTGGTATACCCTCCAGCTGCAGCATCTAAGCAGTGCACTGTCACAGGAGAAGGAATTCAATCCCTTGTGTGGAGCTCAAACTATAAACATGTAACCCAGAGGCAGGAATTGCTGTCAACTGAACTACACTGTTAATAGAGCAGTCTTTAAAGTGCCACATCCAAAGATTTTCTCTCAACCATCAAAATGACAAATATCTGGCAAAGAATCTTCAATTTATCGCTTTCTTTGCAGGTCAGCAGTCTTTAACTGCTCGATAGCAAAATGCAATGCAATAAAATGCAATTGGAATAAGATACCTGTAACTCTCTGCAATTCATTTCCCTGGTTATTGCAATTGAACCATGTTTTTAATTTTTTTTACTACACAAGTATAAGCCTTAAGCACATTGCCTTTCAAAAGAACTATGAAAAAATAGCTTCCATATTAAGACTACATTCAAGATGTTACCATAATTCTGCAGGATCTTTGCTTTTGAGTCTGGGATTTAAAGCTAACACCATGTGAAGTTTTCAACCCCTGCTATTTTCTGGATTACAAATTCTTATAATGCAAAGGTGCCAATATGACTATTCAAACACATGCAGTATGAGGCCCACTTGATGCCCTGACTGTAAGTGTGGCAACTTGAGCAATTGTACAATGTGATGTCTCCCTGCGGTCATCATGAAGCAGCTGTGCTTGTTAAGATTATAACATTGTGACATGTCAGTGTTTCATTGCATTGTTGTTTTCTGCCCTTCGCTGTGTCATTGTGCATTTGCGAAATGAAGTGCCGACTTCATGATCTACCAAACCCGAGATGTACTGAGATTGGAGGGGATGCAGAACAATTGATGCCTCAACACTTTGCAGCACTGAATTATAGGAAATACACTCTAATTAAACGCTTTGTTTTCATAAACAGGCTTTTCAAGATGCATAACCTGAAATAAGAGACAATAAGAGGCAAGGTTAACACAGTAAATAATAAAAATACCTTGTAGTTAGTATATCTCCCTCAGTTTTAAATGTAACTCTTCCGACAATGTGTCACTTTGAAGTGTAGTGATTGTTGTTCATTTTGCTAAACTTAGCAGCAAATTGAATGAACAGCAATTTTGAGAATGTATTGTAAGGTTAAGATGAGAAGAGTTCACTATCCCACAGCTTCTGTTATGTTGGTTGGCACATTGTTTTATATTGAAATTTTTAAATTGTACCTTGTGTCACATTGATCCAGAAAGCTGACTGAGAAAAAGCACACTTCCATCTCCATTACACCAGGAAACCACCCAAGAGTTATTTGGGGAGGTTGGTAACCAGAAACCAAGATTTCCATTCTTTCCACATTTTAGTGATTTTCAATAGCCAAATATGGAACAGATTTTTCTTAGAGAGAAAAAAAATTGGGAGTAATTACAGGGGAAATTGCCATTTTAGGGACTCAATTAAAAACCTGTTCTTTTATTACTTCTCAGGTGTCTCAGTGAGTGAGTCTCCGCAGTAAATGTGTTCAGCAGCAGGGGGCAATCAAAATATTGAGCCAGAAGTCGTTACTCTATGCCTCTTGGAAGTCCAGTTCTGGGAAACAACAATAATGTTTGCTTGGGAAGGGAAAGCAATCCCCATTGTATATTATTGTTGCAATAATATTTGTGATAGTCTGTATAATGAATGATATTCTCACTTGTGGAGGACTCCCATCACTATTGTGTCAATACGGAATTGATGAATTTGTCAGATTCATTTCACACATGCCCTCTTCATACCCAAAGAGCACATTGGGGATGAGAGAGAGCTGTGGATACAATGAACAAAACATTTAAAATTAAATCAACATGTATTATTAATGTAATCATCTCCTGACAAGTTATAGTCGATTTAAAAATCATTAATCATTGGTTTGGGAATTCAGTCAATATTGTATTCTTCATATTAGTGAATTTGATTGATGTCAAACCAAATGTGTGCTGTCAGCCAACATCAGCAGAATTTTAAAAAAGCACAAAAATAGAATTGAAAGCGTTGCGAGAAACCTGACTGAAAATAATGAATAACAGGTTCATAGGCTAGAGTGCAAAGGCCTAATCTTCCCTTGTTTTTTTGGCAGTAAACAACAGCCAGTAGTGAAGGTTAGCCTTTCAGATAAAGTGGAAATTATTCTTTAAAGCATGCCACGCAACCCCAGTCTTTCTTTAATCTGTGATGCGCCTTTAATCTGTGATGCACGCATGGTTATTTGTACCAGGGAACTGAATGTTTGGGTGAGTTGATCTGTGCCTTTGTCCTTCAATCAACCAGCCTATATTAAATTCCCAAGGTGAATCACTGGCTCTAAAACATCGAGTATTTTAAGAGAATGTCAATCAGCATCTCTGATAATGTCAAACTCTCTATATTTTCCTGTTTTTAAGTGGAGCCAGCGCACACTCCAAATTGACAGCTAAGAGAATTGAAGTCACATGAGCCCATCCACAATAAAGTCAATGTCCTCTCAATCAAGTGTCAAAGGAATTTCCAGAGCCCGTCCAGAATGTAGGATTCTCTACAGATGTGCCTAAAGTGAGAGAAATGAATCTCAAATTTAGCATTCCATGCTGATGCTGCACAGGTTTCTCTGTGGTTTATAGGTTTATCCAAGTCTATCTGTCAATTCTTAATAGGTTTATCTCCTACCCACATTACCAGCTGTTTAAAGGCACAAGTTAATAGACGTATCGAAGTGGTTTGATTTACATGGTGTGTTGTGAGTTTGTAATTAGCGAGATCTGCTTGCCTGGAGAAATATGACCAAGTGCCTCCTTTGTTGGTGGTTGTGTGTGTCTGTAAGCAAAGCTCCCTTATTCTGCTGGTCTATACAAATAGCTTCTCTTAGAAATGCTTAAATCAATCCCAATCAACTAATAAATGACATTTTTACAATATTGTGTGGTACAAAATGTTCTGCCACCCAGAGTAAATCCTTTCAACTACTGAGCACATCCTTTTATAATATCTGGTGCTGAAATCAGCATAAATCACAGCCATTGTGAGTTCTAGTGCTCTTGCCTCAGGGATTTTTTCCATAAATTTTTAATGGATCTTTAGAACTGAGTACCTTTGTGTGACATATAAGTAGTTTCAAAACGACAGTCAGGAGTCACATCCTGGGCATATAATTCACAGTAGACTTACCACAGGTTTTATGAGGTAACTACAATTGATGATTGATTCGAGTTGAGATCCATTAAGTGGTTGGACCAATGAAAGATGCATTAACATGTAAGCTGCGAATTTCTTTTAGTCAGCTGGGTGTCTGACATATGCAGAAACCAAGCTTAAGAGCATCCAAACCAAGCTGGGAGTTCCATGCTTCCCACCTATACGTGGAAATCCCAGAGGTAGATTGCTGGAATGGAATGTGCACTCTCTCTCCCTGGAAGCACATATCCTGCTTACCTAACTCCAGAAAATATTAAGTGCAGATTGGCAAGAGCCAAGGCTTGGGGACTCTAGAGTGTGCAATGGGGTGCTGCTGGAGATTAACCAGCTAAAACCCCACAGTTTCCCATTGCCACTGCCTGGCAAGCTTTTCCATGGCTACCCTACCCGTTTGGATTTCAGGATTAACCGGAGCTGAGTGGGAAGAGTCTCTGCCCCCAGTGACTGGTCTGCCCTTCCAAGTCCTGCTGATGAGCCACTGCAGACCCGCCTGGCTCAGGAACTGGCTACCAAGACTGCTACAGAAGGCTGGCTCGATTCCGACATTTCGCTGCCAGGCATGTCACCTTGGAGCCAGTGGAGCGACTTACCCCCAGGAGGGATAACCTGTGAAATTGCAGTAAACATAGAGATTACTGGAGACGTGAGAATTAAAAACTCAGAAGCTATTGCTAAGTCTGGTAAAAGGTTGTCTTAGGGTGCCACAGGCTTGAATCGTGGTGCTTAATTGTTATTTGTACTTCTACTTATCTATCTTTTTGCCTATCATACTATTAATCCTGCTGGACGCTTGAGATTGACTGGCTTTGGAAACCAGTTTAGTTGGGAGTTCAGCCTAATTGTCTGTTTGTCTCCTCTCTCGTTCATATTGATAGTCTTAGTGGAGTTGCAACCTTGAAACGTATATTTTTTAAATATAGTTTTAATTGGCTTAGTGTTGTCCATAGCAACCCTGGCACCAGTAATAGCGGCACTTGAGAGACTCGGCGCCTGTAATGAACTTTTCACTGTGATGCAAAGCAGCGTAATCGATGCATGCAAATCCAGTTTTAGTTTCTGTTACTTATGCTACTCAGGCTGACACTTCAGTGAAGGTTCCCAGAGAGGGTTAGTTGTGCCCAGGCCAGGATAATAAAGCTGCTGATTTGTTTTACTCATCCATTCAGATTTCCCATTTGTGGGTAGGAATTTCAATACCACAACTATTCACTAAATTCAAGCGCTCATTAGAGTTGACCCCTATTTTTGTGTATGCCAACGAGCCCCTGAATAAAATATCCGTACAGTTGCTTGGAACATAAGCCTACCCAGCCCCCACCTCACCCATGGTAGTCATGCCAATTAGATATGGGAGTGCAATCCGGTAAAATATAATATTCCAGCAAAAAGATGTTTCTTTTCATTGGGGTGGGTGGGTGAGGTAATATAACATAACGTGTAGGAACAGGAGTAGGCCATTCGGCCCTTCGAGCCTGCCCCACCATTCAATCACGGCTGATCTTCTAATCTAACTCCAGCTAATAACCTAACCCTGCCTTATCCCCAAATCCCTTAATCCCTTTTGCAATAAGAAATCTATCTATCTCAGTCTTGAATATGTTCAAGGAAACATTGTAATTTCAGGTTCTGTTGACTCTTTTATGAGTGGGGGGAAAAAAGGATCGCCATTCAAGCTATGAAATGTGTTGACTTTTGTTAAAAGTCACACCTCTTCTGAGGTTAGTGCTCAAGAATATGGCTAGGGTAGTAGAAGGCTCTGTATTCTCCTTTTCTAACTGTAACACCTGATGTGGAATCCTTAATGCTGCTCAAAATGGGAAATGTTTAATTCTCCAGCCTAACACTGCACACTGTGATGGGCACAATATTCACTCAAATACGTTTTGAAAGAGTTGAGAGAGATTCTAGCATAGGACATAAGTGTCTTAATGTACTGCGTATAGGAATCATTCCACTACATAACTAACAAATAAATGATTTATTTACTCGACTGTTGGAATCTCGCACTAAAACTTGGAATCTGAGAATCACCTTGGAAACTGGACATCATTTATGTATATCAATCACTGCTCTTTAAATATGCCTTTTAAACCTTAGAAAGTAACAGGTCCAATCAATTGGAAGGGGCCTCAGATTTATTTGTGCGTTACTCAAAATAAAGTACAATTGTGCCCAATGCACTATTTATAAGTGGAGTCTGGAAATTGGCTGTGTTTCTCATCCCTTGCTGCTAAGACTCCACTGGCTGACAGCATGCTTGAACAGATGGTAATCAGATCTGATAGAAAAGCCTATTGACCTCATATACTTCACAACACTGAAGAAGCATTTCCCATTCCAGGCCACCATTCAATTTTGCTTTTTGTCCTTTTAAGCCGCTGTTCAGCTAACAGTGAACTTGAACAAGTTAATGTGCATTTGGGGCCTTAGGTTTTCTTTAGTGAGATGCAGTGGGAATCTTCGTACTGGCGCAGATTCAAAATAATTATTCCATTGCAAATCCTCGGCATTGACTGATCACAGTGCAAAAAAAACAAATGGTGTACTCAGAACGGTTGAACGGGTTTATGTTTTTAGTATAAATCGGCGAATAGATTAGGCACAGTAAAAATATGCAATTTGCTGGAAACTGAGGTAAAAATTGTTGATTTCCTTTAGTTTTAATGCATGTACCAATGTACATTCCATCATCTGCTTACATCTACGTCAACTATGTGTCTCATTTTATCAAAGCACTCAGCCATGTCCTCTATCAATCTTTTTTCCTCAGTGATAACAATTTGACTTCTTTGAGTCTCTACATAATTTAGAGCCCTAAGTCTTGGAGTCAGACCAGTTCTTTTCTTAACTTTCTTCAATGCATCAATGTCTTTTGAAGATTCGACGCTGATGAAAACAGCACAGAATATTCTAAATTTGGTCTTACTAATGAATTATATAAGGTTAAAATAACCTCTTCAACCAGAAATCAAATATTCGCGAGATGTATTTCAATACTTTATTAGTCCTATTGATAAAAGTCTCACACTCACTGGATAGTTTGGAAAAACTAACATAATAATCCTACCGAAATTTTTCTTTTCTTCCTTGTACTAATGAAAACACACTTTGGCTTTACCAATATGTATTTTATTATGTTTATTTATTATTAATAATAACAATCCTTACGTTTGTAGCGCCTTTTACATAGGGAGGATGTTTCAAAGCGTTTCACACAATATATATTGTAAAGTGCAGTGACTGTATTTGTGGTTGTCCTGTATTAAATTTGCCAGTTGTACTGCACATTTAATGTCAATGTGGCCCAATCATTTTCACTGCGCCAATCAAAACCGTGCAACATTAGCATTACTGATTTCAATGATGTTATCTTCACGCGATAGCCTTGCAATGCAAATATTATGCGTTGACTGCAGTTTACCTGCAAACGAGGAAGGGTTAAGTGTATCTGCTATCCTTTAATTTTTCCACTTTGTTTGCCTATATAGCTGTAATGCTACCTATCACTGTCACCTGGCTAGTGTCTGTCCTCAGCTACTGCACGAATCCCTCTTGAATAAATATACAAAACATCTTCTTAGGTTCCTCCTTTCTTTTTGGTATGATTCACAAACACCTGATTTACAGCGATCATCTTTTGGTCTTTATATTTGCAGGTTCATCTGATTTATTCTTTTCTTATTTACTATTTGTAACAACCTGAAGATGTGATAATTGTGATCCGAGGCTTACGTGGAAATCAAAACATAGGCATTTGTACACAGTTGTGCAGAACTCCATGTCGGATATAAGCATCATCTCTATCATTTCTATTAATATGGCTTTTCTTTCAAAACAGGAAGAGCAGACTGTCCCAACAGGGGTGCGTAAGCCTTCAGTGAATGGCTTTTGCTGCCTGGCCTTTGGATTGATTGTTCTCCTCTCTGGACTGATCCTGAGTTCCATCTACGTCTACAAGTACCATTTCGCTGTTCAGGTACAGAACACATATAATATTGACCAGTCGGTATTTATTTATTCATTTCTAATTAAAATAAATATTTATTTTATACTTTGAAATCGTATATTAAATGCCAAAATTTAATAAGGATTAAAGTAGCGATATTAACTGATTAATAGTGAATATTTTGTGGATTTTTGTACTCGATTCGTAGCAGAAAGCTATTGGTTTGATCTTGGACTAGCACCAGAACTGCTGTATGCGTAGATGGTAAAGGAGACCACTGTTGGGGTTGGCTGTAAATAATAATAATAATAATAATTCTTGCATTTGATATAGTGCCTTATTGTGCCTTTGAGACATCTCAAAGCACTTCACAGAATACATTGTAAAATGAATTGTGAATGAAATTCTCATAGAGGTTGATTAACCTGCCAGCATTCAATATAATGAAACACATTTCCTTCTATATCAATCTTATAATTTTTTATGATCACACTCTTCTCTCCTCCCGAAGTTGACCTTTTCCTTCTATTGGGGTGTAGATCCACAGGGGCCATCCACCAACCATTATTTTGTACAAATAACCATTATCTGTGCAATCATTGGCAGTGAGTAATTTTGTGTATTTTCGAATAATCTATAACTGGTAACCCCTACATTGTTTGATCTGGCAAATGAAAGGACTGCTTT
The DNA here is from genome assembly GCF_018977255.1 of Callorhinchus milii. Classification (NCBI taxonomy): domain Eukaryota; kingdom Metazoa; phylum Chordata; class Chondrichthyes; order Chimaeriformes; family Callorhinchidae; genus Callorhinchus; species Callorhinchus milii. The sequence goes on along the minus strand of NW_024704752.1, from coordinate 15,046,449 downwards.
GTAGCACGTTGCCGTTTGAACTGGATTATTTTCAGCGCAATCGTGCAGCTCATGAAATGACTGCGGCTTAAGTTTGTAATAGGTGCCCATCGAACAAAGTGAACGGTGGGTATTTTAAGGTGAATATTTATAAGTTTGTTTCCCGCTAATTGTACCTTCTGTATTTTTTAAATGTTAACCGTTACTGAAAATGTTTTGACTTTAATCTTTTCTGCTCTTTAAATAGCTCCCTCAGGACAACTTGTTTCACTGCAGGGTACTGTATGATGAGGATTCTGTCTATGCACCTTTCAAGAGCCAGATGCAACTTGACGAGGATGTTGAAATTTACTTGGAGGATGAGGTTGAGATGATCAATGTCCCAGTACCACAGTTTAGCGGTGGGGACCCTGCTGATATTATTCACGACTTCCAGAGGGTAAGCAATGAGCACGATGCAAATAGCGGGAAACAAATAGAAAAGAACACAAGGAATCCAATTGAAAGGAACAAAAAAACATTCACTAAAAGTAAGCTCTGTGTGATCTCAGCAGCGACATTTCCACAATGCTTTAGTTTTGGAGGAGTGAATATTATTATTTGAATCGTATATTATCATTACAAATTTAAGAGGCTTGTGTCATTCTTACAATGCTGCTAAATGAGTGACACAACATGTCTTGCTGTTCAGCTCAAATGTAGCATCCAGTGCTTAATATCCCACTACCATTGGGATGTGACGGCCTTATTGATATGAAATGGGAGGAAGGCAAGAATTAGATAGATATTACTGCTGAGCCACTCCTGTGCTCTATCCAACTTCCAGTTTCAGAGAGGGTAATTATCCTTGCATTTGATATAGTGCTTTATCACGTATTTGAGCCATCTCAAAGTGCTTCACAGAATTTACCAAGGTGAGAGATTGTGCACAGAAACACAATTAGATAAAGGGGAAAATACCTTTACCTCCTGCCCCTCCAAAAATTAGATTTTTAATCTAGATTTATACTTCACAGAGGCTGACTGCTTACCATGACCTGTCTCTGGATAAATGCTACGTTATCGAACTCAACACCACCATTGTCATGCCACCTCGCAACCTCTGGGAACTGCTTGCGAATGTTAAGGTAAACCGTCCGTGTCTCGTTAAGCGTTTCAGGTGAATACTGCAAGGATGAGAAATGTTTGGCGATGGATAAAGGTATATTGGAGATGGAGGTAATTTGTTCATAGCTGTTTAATCCCTTCCAGCACAGGGTTGTTGGTTAGTTTGGAATGAGGTTTCCTTCCATTGGGTCTGGTGGGGGATGAAACGGAAAGGAAAACAGATGTTCTAAATGTCAGTACACAAGTCCAATTCCTCCCTCCCTCCCTCCCTCCCACCCCTTCTCTCCAACATAAAGATCGGCACCAACTCAAATGTAAATTAACACCATGTACAAAATATGCAATTTATCTCAGTTCCCCATTTGAAAATAAATAATCAGATTGTTTTCTTCACAGAAGGAACCTATTTGCCACAGACATACATCATGCAGGAGGAAATGGTCGTCACAGAACAAGTCCGCAACTTCTATCAGATGGGTGGCTTCATCAACAGACTGTGCAATGGGAAAGAGACCTACAGGCTGAAGCGCAGGAATATTAAGAGAAGTAAGAAGTTAATTGTAGCTTCACACGTTCTCCCCTCTGCCTGAACTCTCACCTCAATGAGAAGGACAGGAATGAAAAGCAGAATTCTCTACTTCAGGTTGACTACTGATAATGTCGTCTCTGCTGGCAGCAGATGAGCTTGCTTTGAGGTGCAGTAATGTATCTAAGTTTGTATCTAAGTGACTACCACAACAACAAGATTCCATTTATAGAGCGCCTTTCACGTCAGGAGGACGTCCCAAGGCGCTGTACAGTTGGGTCAGGACCCGAGGAGGGGGGAAATGGTCAGGGTGAGGAGGGAGCGAGGAGGGGGTAGAGAATCGAGAGGGGAGCCGAAGGCTCAGTCAAAGAGAAAGGTCTTGAGACCGGCCTTGAAGGAGGAAAGGGAGGAGGCGGCGAAGGCACTGGGGGATAGAGTTCCAGAGCCTCGGGGCTGAGAGGCTGAAGGCCCGGCCACCGATGGTAGGGCGGTTGGGGCGGGGGATGTGGAGCAGACCGGAGCCAGAGGAACGGAGGGTACGGGCGGGTAGGTAGGGGGACAGTAGGTCAGAGAGGTAGGAGGGAGCGAGGCCGTGAATGGCCTTGTAGGTGAGGGTGAGGATCTTGAAATCGATCCTCTGGGGGATGGGGAGCCAGTGGAGGGGAGCGAAGGTGGGAGTGATGTGGTCGCGAAGCCTGGTGCGGGACAGTACACGAGCTGCAGAGTTCTGAATGACCTGCAGCTTGTGGAGGGAAGTGCCGGGAAGGCCGGCGAGGAGAGAGTTCCCATAGTCCAGCCTTGAGGTGATAAAGGCTTGGACCAGAGTTTCAGCAGCGTGAGGGGTGAGGTAATGCCGTAGTCTGGCGATATTCCGGAGGTGATGGAAGGCAGTGCCATTTGTGGCGTGGATATGAGGGAGAAAGGACAAGATGATAACTGCCATTGAATAGTCCCTGAATATTGCTGGAAACGGAAGGAGCTCATTGAAAGTCCAGCTGGCAAATCCAGAGCAAACTCATCATGACTCAATTTAACATGCACCCAGAGAGAGGCCTATAGTGGGAGAGAGACAGGTGCTTTTTCGGTAAATTGTTTAGGGTCAAACTTTGTATGTTTCAAGCATCCTCACTTGATTAGCTTTGCTAATCGTTGGAAACAATAAATGAACGAAATAACTAAATTAGCGGAATGCGTTTTAAGCTCATAAGAAATGCTGGACGAAAAAAGACCAAAGTCTATCTAGTTTGCTTTCCACCTTCCTGGCAGTCGCGTATTAAGATACTTGATCCTCATACTGATTTATAAATCCCATTCAGTTTCTAATCATCTTGCCTTTTAAAATAAACATTGTATTGGACGCCCCATTTAAATGGCCTGTCGGTAATGATGTCCAAATTCCATTTCAGCCATTCAGAAGCGAAGCCTCAAGAGTTGCCGCCATATAAGACACTTGGAAAACACATTTGTGACAGAAACGTTCATCTGTGAACAAGAATGAGGTGATACAGTTCCTGCGATGAGCGAGTCACAATTGCTTGTGATTATTATTACAACTCAAAGGCAACATTGCACTAGTTTTTGGCATTCTTGGTGTTTCCTGTGTTTAGTCTGTACAAGAGTTATTTCATTATAGTGCTTCTACATGGTTACTGTAACATTTTAATGTTGTGGCAGTTGCTTTTGCAGTACTGTGCTTATGAGCAAATAAATGACAATCTCCCCCTGCCCCCACTCTGCATGATAATTGGTTGAACATTTGAATTGTGAGTATATTTTTCAGCAGCAAAGTTTCAGTTGAACGGACAGAGGAAATTGCTATTTTAACCAAAATGAAAAATTGGTAAATCTAGGTTTGTAAACCTGGCAAAAAAAAACAGCGAATGAGTATGTTCATATAGAATAAAGTGGATCAACCAGAAACAGGCTGCAAGTTTTCTTTTTGCTTTGCTCTTGCGCGCAACACGGCCTGATTGCCTGAGGTGAGACTGCATAAGTATGACACAGACCCTTACTTACTGTGCATACGTTTACAGCCACGTTCAGCCATATACACACCGTGTTGATCAGAGAACCCATAAAATACATATGGATACTTAGCTTAAAAATAAATAATATTCCTTACATTTGCTGTAGCACCTTTCATGTTCAGGGACATCTCAAAGTGCATCGCAGGATTTACTGTGAAGTGTAATGACTGTATTTTGTAGGTAGATACGGTAACCAATTTGCGCACAGCAATGTCCCACGAACAGCCATAAAGTGAATGACCAATTTTTTCCAGAGGATTGTTGGCCAGGACACCAGGAGAAACTCTCTTCTCTTTTCAAATAGTCTTGTGGGATCTTTAATCTCTACTTGAATAGGCAGACAGGCCTGGAGTCGAATATCTTTTGTGAAGATAATGGAGCCACTCTGAAATTTCAGGCTTTGAACTGTGGGGATCAAAGTCACAACATGTGTCTTATGCCCACAACCTTCTGACTCTGAGGCAAGAATACAAACAACTGAGCCTCGCTGACACCAACCACATTTATAGGTGGATGTAACTTTCAACTACACAAAAATAAAGATGCACAGCAGAGTTTAGTTACAGGCATAATCAAGTTTAATCGTGTGTGAATTTTGTGTAGAATTGACTCAAAAGTTGATGCATGTGGCAAATATGTAGAAAAAATTAGTATAATTATTATACTGTAGAAATGGGTGCATTATATTTGACTGGTTATAAATAACAATAATCCTTGCATTTGATATAGCGCCTTATCATGTCGTTGAGACGTTTCTGGAACTGCCTTCCTCACTCCCTTCACTTCACCCTCTCCCTCTTACTAGTTTCAGGTCTCTGCTGAAGATCTTTCCTTTCGACCGCGCCTTTGGCCACCTTCCTCCCCCTCCCCCTCCCACTGGCTCGGCCCTGGGATCCGTTACTCTGAAGTGTTCTGAGACACCGTCCGGCGTGGAGGGCGCTATATAAATCCAAGTTGTTGTTGTTTCAAAGCGCTTCACAGAATATACAAAAAGGTGAATTAACTTCATTTTGTGGGTGAACTGCAGCAGTCAATTGCGAACAGGAGTGTCCCATAAATAGTCGTGGTTTGAGGAACCAAACAATTTTTTTTAAGTATTTCTTTTTCAACCAGAAAGCAAAATGTTCACTGTGCACAGTAATATGGACTGTGTGTAGTTTTGTCTCAACTGCAGGGATGTATTTTGTTGCAAAGTTACATGCCTGTTTCAGAAGATGCAACCACAATTTCTTATTTGAAACAGTTTGCATTCACTTTATGCTGATTGAAAAATTGCTTTGCAAAATAGAACTTAATTTTTTTTAAAGGTATATATTGTTTCCCCTTAAGGCTTGATCAAGTTATGATTAAAGCACGCTGAAAGTTAGCGTGCAAGCATTTGGGGGTGCATATTTGGTTTAACATTGGGGAAGTGAGTTTAGATTGAAATACAGTCTCTTTGTGAAGTATAACGGGAACCGGTACATTTCCAGTCAAGCACATTGTAGAGAAAATAATGCAGAGCTCAGTTTCTAAGTCTCAAGTCATTTGAAAATGATGATGTAAATACTTGTAAAATCTCAATTTTAAATGACTTTACATGATATGTAAAATATTATAGGAGCTAAACAATACTACATGTCACGGTATCAAAATTTTAAGTTGACATTCCACCTCCTCCCCTGTTATTTCATGTGAAAGAACTTGCAGAGTGCTATTATAATAAAACCTAGAAATTTCAGTCAGGCATTTCTTTTTTAAAATTTTTTATAATTAAAGTGCACCAAATATTTCCTGATGTTTCGACTTGATAGGAATCAGTTGAATCTATTTGCTGTAAACGAGACTGTAAACTGCTGGAAGATTAGAATGACAGTGCTGTTGACCCCTGAAACATCGCAGCAACCACACTCAGCAAATGTCAATGATCTCCTTGTCATTTACAGTGTGGCGGTGGAGGGAAGCTGTACTCAATGTTTCCTCCCCGTCTGTTGGGTAACTGGAGTAAGGGTGCCATATGGAGCCTCGTCATTTCTTTATAGAAAGAGGGAAATGAGAAAAACAGTCATTTCTGGTTCAATGCTGCTCGCTTTGTGGCAGCCCTCTCTCTGGATGTATTCAGGTACACCTTCGCTTATCAATCATGCAGTGCTCCATGACTGAGCGAACTGTTGCAATCTAGTGGTCACTATTGCACAACCAAAAGTTACAAATCATTGAGCAATTGGCTGAATCATTCATTTCTTCCACTGATTGTTGCCTAAGATAGTGTGTTTTTAAAAACATTGACATCTTCATAATAGTAGCACTTCACAGCAACAAGAACTCAGATTTGCATGGCGCCCTTTACACAAGTAACATCTCAAAGTACTTGAGTGTGGTTTGACGTTAAGCTGGAAAGGGAGGGGAGATATCAGAAGGCCACGGTCAAAGAGGAAAATCTTCAGGTGTGATTTGCAATGGGCAGAGAGTGGGCAAGATGGAAAGATCGAGGCATGGAGTTTCATAGTGCTTCTTCATAGTATGCATTTTATTTTGAATATGTATGACACATCACAAAATGTAACCGCATTTGTTGCGAGCAATTTCCCATATCCTACAGCGTATGATCAGAGACACGATATTCTTTCTGTGCGTGGGTGACCACTGTTCTGCCAGATAATTCTCAAACGCTGCTCTTGGTGTATGTGCTTGGAGCCACAAAACCAAAAGTAGGTGCTATTCTAAATGTAGTACATTGTATGAAGCCCAATGTGCCAATTTAGGTCTGAAAGTAGGGCATCAAGAATACCAGCACTAGTTTGTGACGTTTACCTCGGCTCTTCCTCAATTAATTCTCTGTCCCTTTACTCTTTTGCTCTCAGAGCAAACTGTTTTGGAGAAAAGTGTTAGGAACTGCAGTGGAGACCACTTCACTGGGCTATTATGTGTGTTATAAGACTTAAGGGGAGCCCAGAGCCAGAAACATGATATGTCAGTAATGGGCAAACACTCTAAACATCTACAACCACCATCCAAATACCTGAGCACTCCCTGCCCCCACGCCCCTCAAACCCCCCCATGCAGTGATAAACAGTGATACTTATTTATAAAATAATATCTATAAATGTGAATATTACATCTTTTCAGCATCATTTATTAAATGACAGAAGCCATTATTAGCACAAAGGTATATTTATTCACTCAGTAGTACAACAGCTTGTACAACATAATATATAGTACGTTAAATATCAATTTGCAAAATAATTGCAAAATGAGCTTTTACCAAGTAATTTACACAAAGGCATTGCAATAACAGCAACAACAACAAGATTACATTTGTATATCATCTTTCATGTCGGGAGGACGTCCCAAGGCGCTGATAGCAATATAGCATTTAAGCAATACTTAACTTTAAAAGAGGGTTTTGAGACATTAGTATGTCCAAAGCAAACATGATTTGCTGATATTCCATGTGTGAGGAAGCAAAATATGACTACTGTCTAAAACCAATTAGCTGAATGGATTAATTATCCAAACATAAATAGTTTTTCAACTAGAAATGATAAATGGGTGACAGAACTTATCTTAAATATTCAGTAAGATATTGACTCAGGCACTGTAAGACTCTTAGCAACTTCTCTGACCATTGCAGCAATTATTTGCCATTACAGCCCCTGACTCAAGAACATTTACGTGAGCCCCGAATAAATGGAACTAAAGTTCCCTGTTGCAAACACTGTCGTTTATAAAGCAGCTGTAATCAGATCTTGCATTAGAGAAGAAATACTTGGGTGAAAGTCTCATCATCCTTACAGCTACTTTAATAGAATCATAGAAATTGACAGCACAGGCAAATCCTGTTTGAGTTGTGGTCACCCTGCTATAGTTTGATCATCCCTGATTCCAAGTTATCAGGCGGAAGTTGTTTAAATTCTTGTAAGCCATGCAGATTTCACTTCATATTTATGATAAAACCATTGCTGTGGTGGCGTGTACTTCATTTTGCTTTACAAAAAGTGACTTACATTTACTGTACGCTACTTGTGTAGAGTACAGTAAATGATAAGAGATGGAATTTTCCATAAATCAACCACTTTGTGATGCTGTTTATGACTCACTCTGTGATGTTCTTGTGTGGTATGCCACGCACTCAGTTTATTTTCCATGCAATAACGGTCGCGCCGCCTGAAAAATAAGCTTAAAATAAAAGGATAAAATAATTTTGTGTGATATCAAAACCTTTTCACCGATTATTTCTCAGTGACGCCTGAATGTACTCGTGTCAGCCGCATGCGTTGATAGCACATTGTAATTGCCATGGAGGTGCTCCAGAAATCAAGGTAGTTTCAGCAGCAGACAGGCTCCAAAACCACTCTGCTTTATAATGGGGGCTTCGTAACAAAAAGCACAGCATAAACTGGATGTTAGTCTCAGTATCTCCAGAGAATTCTGTATTCGCTGTGTTCTGTCGCCGTGTTTTTAAAATTCCACAAAACGTGATGCTCAGGAATCTTATATTACTATTTGGATATTAGAAATTAGCATTTATCACTGTGATGTTAATGTCATACTATTGAAATATTTTACAATGTTTGTGCCTTTTTTGCCTTTAATATCTATTGAACTCTTTTTTTGCCTGTTTTTAATTACTTTGTGTTTGAACTCTTAGGTCCTAAACTGCATCCGCCCTTCATTACTGGAGCACACATCTCACAAATTAGGTGCATAACGAGCTTTAGAGGATAATAAGGTGACAATCCAGAGACTGGCCACTTAAACACTGTTTCATTATTAGACCAGACAGATCAAATGTTCTTCAGTTTAGCCCTCCACAAACACAAAACATGATATAACATCAATATCATGGATCAGTTGAGCTCCACCAAAATGAGTTTATCCAGCTCTCGCAATGCAATATTCCACAGGCATTGAAAATCAAGTGCAGCAACATAGAAGCAGTTGTTTAGTTTAAATCATTCAAACCCCTCAATACGATTACTTTTTCGTCGTCACTCCAATATCCATTATTTTCTGTTCAATTTAGCGGATAGTACATAGAGGCATTTTGGAAGTTGGCTGATATGTGTGGAACATGTTTCCTCTGTGCTCTTAAGCTTTGGTTTCATGAACTCCTTAATGGCCAAATAATAGTAGATCGCATCGAGGCAGCAGTTGATGTTACTCAAACACTGACAAATTTGAAGAATGCTGCGTAGAGTTATCAAGTAGTCTTGTGAAATCAGCTGTTGTTTTAGTAAGAAGTACAGCAGCATGGCAATGTGATAAGGTGCAAAACAGAGAATGTAAATTATCCAGTTTGAAAAGATAATCCTCACTGGTATAATTCTGTTTGCATTGCCATCCACTGCGGAAATACTTTTTCTCAGTGTTCTGATTGCTTGGATTGAACAAAACGTCATAGTAACTGTGCATATTACAAATATTGCTTCCATGGTCATGGGAATTACACCCCGTTCCCAAAACTCATCAAAATGAATAAAACAGTTATTCGTATCCATATTAACGAAGTAATTTGGGATGCTGGCTGACCACACAAAGGTCCAAAGGGCAATGCAGATTATTGCAGCTTTCCTTGGGGATCTGCAGGTCCTTGCCATAAAAGGTTGCTTTAATGCTATGTAGCGATCGATTGCTATAAATGTTATCAATAAAATAGATCCGTAAGTGTTCACGAAATACAGGGATTCAACAAACTTGCAGAATGGGCCGCCCAAAGTCCATTGGTCTTTATTCCACAAGCCATCCATTTTAAAAGGCAGTGAGAAAAGCAGAAAGACATCCGAAATGATCAGGTTGGCCATGTAGATCATGGGTTCCGTGCATTTCATTACTTTAAAACACAAAATCCACAATGCGACCAAATTGATTATCAAACCAAGAACAAATGTTGGTGTACATACTACAAGCTGAAATATATTCACACCCAGGCTCGTGTTCGTTGAATTCCCCATTTCTGCTGAAACAAAATAGAAATCGGTCATTATGTCATATTTTAAAATAGAACAGTAACTATTCTGTCTGTCTTATTTTCTTCCACTCTCAGTTCCTTTATATATACAGTAAGCTCCTGATAGCTTGACCCTGTCTTAACTTGTCACTAATATTTAAGTCATCATGCTGTCAATATCCACTGCATTTATTTATGAATCAATACATATGCCTAAAATGCCACTCCTCACTGAGCCCTTTTCCTTTGGAGTGACGAGTTATCAGGAGTCTACTGCATGATCACTTCATGAGAACTTGCATTTAAAACTACAACTGTATATTTTCAACATAACAAAGAGCTACAATTCCACTAACCAGCAGCCATTGTGGTGTGAACTTTCCCAGCCGCTCTGTCTGAAACTTGTAGATAGCGTTCACCACAAACTTGTAGAACGTACTCTCAACGGTAAACTGTTTCAGTTGATGTAACTGAAGCTTGTACCTCAACACACACTCCAGGGTCTGCAAGCCTTGAGTCTCGTCAACTAGCACCAAAACCTCCTCGGAATTAGGTAAGCAGTGTGTATCACTCCGGTGAGAGAATAGTCATTCCATTCCAGATACAAAAATGTTCATGCAAATGTCATGGAAATGTGAAAACACTCCACGTTTCATTTTGATACCCGCAAGATTTATGCAAAGTTTCCACAGCCGTCAGACACCTTATGACCCAAAATAACCCCCCAGACATCCTGTGTGTGCAGAAAAAGCAAAAGGATTTCATAGTCACTTGACTTTTTAGACGATGACCTTCAAAAACAGAAACTAGTGAGGATTCTTTACTAACTATTGTTTGCAATGATTAGTGTCAGAAGGTGAAGACAAAGCTTCTTTTAAGATATTGTGTGAAATTGGGATCAAGCGTTTGTCAGAAACCACACCAAGGATATTATTAAGATGTTCTATTAGCAATTATAAAACCGCATAAACATCACATTACACCCGACACATTATCATTACTTGTCCCTCTTAAATGACTACTAAAGCACTATCTTAACAAAATACACTCAATACTAAAATTTTAAACATGTATAAAAAAATTAAGTGATATATGAAATGTGCCTAAATAATCTCTTAACTGTTTTGTATGTATGTTGGGTGCGTGTTTTAGTAAGTAGGAGAGATATTACCAAGCAGGCAGGAAATCGTAACGAAGTTCTAAGGCTGGCACAAAAGTTAAACACGGTCTCTGGAGTGCTTCTGGCTGCTTCTCCCTGCAAACATCGTTTGCTGGTCCACTCCGGCAAGGGCTGAACTTGTTCTCTTTGCGGTCCACTCCGGTGAGAACTGGACTTGTCCTCTTTCCCTCAAAGGCACTCTTCTTCCTCTCCGTAGAGGTTCGTTCCCTTCCTCCTCAGAGGTTCCACAGAGGCTCCTCAGAGACTCTCCAGAGACTGCCACCGAGGCTCTTCCAAGTCTCCTCTCGAGGCACTTCCTGAGGCTCTTCTCTCAAGATTGTTTTTTTCTACTATTGTCTATTGATTTTTATACCCCTTTTCACCAACCATCCGTGTTCTAACTCTTTTTCCCAAGACTTCTTTCTCACTTTTCCCAGGTATTCTTTCCCTACCTTCAAGTTGTTTCTCCTTGTACCAGCTGGTAGTATCTTCTGCAAAAGAACAATACTCCTCCTATTCCACCTTATCTAGCCTGACTAAACCACCTGACTTTGTGTCCCTGAAGTTTCAGTCCTTCTTTCTAACTCTGTCCATGTGACCTGCTCACTTTAAGTTTTAATTCAACCATAATTTAAAAAATATTAATTGTTGTATTTGATATAGCACTTTTCACGTCTTCTAGACATCTCAAGGCGCTTCCCAGAATATACAATAAAGTGAATTGACTGTATATTTGTGGGCAAAAGTAATTCATCACTTGTATAAAGGCATAATAATAATCCCTCAAGAAAAAAAAACAATAATAAATTGCCACTTCACTCCACGACTATTTGTGGGACACTTCTGTGCGCAATTTGGCTGCCGCATTTTGCCCACAAATATACAATCAATTCACTTTACAGTATATTCTGTGAAGCGCTTTGAGACGTCTAGAAACATGAAAAGTGCTATATCAATTGCAAGGATTATTATTATTGCATTATCTTTGGCAGTGGTTGTGAACATCTATATCTACTCGGTTTTGCATCATTGTGGAGTACAGTTTATCATTAGCATCTTCTGTTTGTCATATGGGGGAACCCCAAGTATTCTTTGTTATTCTGGTTAAAGAAGATCTAACTGTCGACTTTGTGGTGTCACTTTTTCCCATTGATTTGGTTTCCTCCTCTTTTGGACACAAAAATAGGCACTGGAAATTACTCAGGCTTTTATCTTAATGTTCCTTATTTCAGATACCCGAATGCAGCAGAACAGAAGAGTACAGGTTTAGGATTGTAAAGGAACATCAAGGTGATTGACAGGAAATATTAATTATATAGACAGAGGATAATTAAGTCCTGGAACTGGTTGGCTAGAAGGTTTTTCAGGACTCATTTAAGAAAGCGTTTAATTTTGTAATCAATGAATGTGGACGGTAGGGTCTTCTTCATATGAACCTCTTTTGTGAAGTTGTGAACTTTGCCGGGTTGGTAGTGGTATACACTTATCCCTCTACTTCCCTACGGGAAGGTATGATGATGCCCTCTTGTGGTGTTCTCCATTTTCTGGCTTTATCCCTACGGTGAATCAAACTTGTTTGGAGATTTCACCTCCCTGTGCTGTAATGGATCCATGTTGGTTTTTCAATAGCTTACCGTAGACATTGCAAATAAACAATCACTATCAATAAGGTTTTCATCAGAATTTTATTGTAAAATAAGGATCGCATTATTATAATTGACTGAATTCTCACGATTGTTCTGCTGCTCAAAATACCTCAGTGATGTCCTTTCGCTTGAATGTCTGGCCTGCCTACCTGCCTGAGTTACCGTACTTTCCATAACTCTACGCAGCTGTTTTGGCTCAAAATATGAATGAATCTGTCACTATGATTGTTTTTCTCCTGCCTCTGTGAGCTTTATTGCTTCCAACAGGGCCAACGCTTCAGTTCTTTATGTTCATTTACTTGGTAAGGTGATAGAATTGGCCTTTTGATCAGCACAGCAGTTTTACTAATGTTTTTTTTTGGTCAGCTGAGTGTATGACACATCACCGTGCTTAAGATGAACCAAACCAAGCTGAAATTTCCATGCATCCCATCTACACATGGAAATCCCAGAGGTAGATTGTTATTAGTGGTGTGACATGAACTGTAACAGTAAGTGACTTTCTATACCTGATTCCAGTCCTTCTCTGGCCCGGTTTTTGACACAAATACAAGTATTAAGAATATCTTATTGTTGTGTTTCTCTTGTATAAAACTTTGTTACAACGGTTTTCTTTCTCAAATTATACAAATGGCACGTCACCCACCAGACTGTGCGAGTTCTTTAGGGGATTTTACATAATATTTTCCTGATGATTTTCTATATATTTAGGCACTATATTACCCCCAATATGTTTTACTCTTTTACATATGGATTTGAGTTTAACTTATTGGGTGCCGAATGTCATGATGTTAACGCTTTACCAAGTTTTCCTGGGACTTAAATAGGGTCAGGATTTTCCGATCGACCATGAGATGGCACCCACAGCTTCGAAGTCTTACATGGATTCATGTGTATGCTACAAACAATGCAAAGTTTTATTTGGTCACTCAAGACATCGAAAACACTTCTGTCAAACATGCAAATTACCCAAACTGGGCTCATAGAATTTAATTGTTGCAATAGACTGAGCAATATTGAGTATGCCTCCATTTCAATGAACAAAATACTGAGAAACAGAGGAAAATAATACCCCAAAGTTTGGATACCACTACACTAATATCTTCATAAATTAAATAGGCAGTTTTTTGAAATCTGGTTGATTTTACAACTTCTTTTTTAATTTGGTTTTTCCACACCAACGAGGAGACCATAAAATCCATATCCTGAGCAAAAGATGGTACAACAAAGAACGTGTGTGTAAAAAAAAAAGAGAAAAGCTCTGGGTGATAAACTGGAGACAATTGAGTTTCCTTATTTTAATTATCACTGTTTTAATTAGTGCAAACTGCAAAACATCTTAAAAGAAGTGCGTGCTCTGAACTTGAACTGAAGTGAATTACCTGTGTGGCTTCCTATTATAGTTCCATTTACGTGCTACTGTGCTTGTAGAAGTTAACTGTTGCAATAGGTTGAGAAATACTCTTTTAATGAACAAAATACAGAGGAACAGAGGAAAATAATACCAAAACATTTTTGGTACCACTGTACTAACATTTCCCTAATTTAAATCGGAAGCTTTTTGAAATGTGGTTGATTTTACGATGTACAGCAACTTTTTTTGACATCTTAATAAAATGACCCAATTTGGGTTAATTTTCAGAATGTGTTACATCAGTATCAGATTTGCGAATAGAGAATTCCCAGCATATACTTATCATTGTAATTTTTTCAAAAAAATAATAGAACTTAATAATAATAATCCTTGCATTTGATATAGCTCCTTATCATGTCTTCGAGACGTCTCAAAGCACTTCACAGAATATACTGCGCAGTGAATTGACTGTAGTTTGTGGGCAAAACGTATCTAAATTGGACATTTGTCAATGAACACTATATGTCAATGGACATGTTTTCCAATGAACAGTTATCCGAGTGCTATGTTATTTATCTCAATATTGATTATTGATTATTAGGTCAAATATCAGAACTACGCTAAGTTTTCCATGTTTAATTAACTTTATAATGGTTTCTGCATAAAATAATGCAGTACAAACTGGAGTCACTTTTAATTTATCTAAATTTAGGGTTTCACTAATCTATACAGATAAATCACATCTGATAATATTATATTGCAGAAGTGTGTTTCTTAAAAGAAAAAGCCCAGCAAAGTTTTGAACTTTAAAAGACTCTTTTGCATTTAAAATTTGTTTTAAAAATGTCCTGTGGATAAGCTAAATTTACTAATCTGTTATTAGCAGACCCATCTAGCATTGCAGTTTAATACATACAATAATTGTTCAAAGCTTTATTGCTCTGAGAAAAATCACTTGTACCCTGGGCAAGATAAACATATATTTGAAATGCAAAATACTACAGATGCTGGAAATCTGAAAAAAAACATATATTTCGTTCTTTACAGTAATTTGCAAAGCTTTTCTTTTAAACAACATCAGTTCCACTAAAGTGATGTTCCAAGTACATTTCCATTTTTCTGCAATAGTACAATAATAGCTTAGACATCAGTGGCTAGGTCTATTTTAGACAGAATTAAATATAAGTCAATACCTTTGATTTTTCTTTTGGTCAGCCAAGTGTCTGAAACGTGGGGAAACCCAACACCGTGTTTAATAGTATCCAAACCAAACTGAAAATTCCATGCATCCACCTACACATGGAAATCCCAGAGATAGATTGATGGAATGGATTGCACACTCTCTCCCTAGAGGGACGCCTCCTGCCTACCTAATTCCAGAAAGTATTAGGAGCAGGTTGACAAAAGCCAAAGCTTGGGGACCCCAGAGTGTGCTTTGCGATACTGCTGCAGTCTAACCAGCTAAAACCACATAGCTTGCCATTGATATTGCTCTCCAGCAAACTTTCCCGATGGACAGGACCACAATACCCATTAGGGCTGTGGCTTTCAGGGTTAACAGGAGCTAGTGACTAGTCTGCCCTTCCAGATCATGCCCATGAGCCAGGGTTGCTGTGCTGTCATCCGCAGTGCTCTGGAATACTGTGGTCCGACCGGCTCAGGAATTGGACTAGAGACCGCCACAGAGGGCTGTCTGAGCATGTCACCTTGGAGCCAGTTCAGCTTCCGGGAGATTCCCCCTTAACTATTCCCCAGAGAGGAAACTTTTGATAAAGAAAGTGACATTTGGCTGTGAACTAATTTAACTGAATGTCAGGGCAATCCACTGCTGCCCCAATGGTCCCCTGCAGCTTGGTGCATACAGTTAGGCTTTCCTCCCCTCTCTCGTTCTGCTTTTGCATTTCTTTAATGGCAAAATAGTAATAGACTGCATCCAGACAACAGTTTACATTTGCCACACATAGACTGATTTGCAAAATGGCACCCAAATCCTCCCTGGAGTACTGTTCCATCAAGTTATTTACATTCAAAGTGAACAGTAACACGCTTATATGATGAGGAATAAAACAGATGAGAAAGACTACCAGAGATGAAAGTACAATCTTAATCGCTTTCTTCTTCAATTTGGTCTCAGACTCTGTGAGGCTACTTTGTAAAGTTCTGATAATCTGGAGGGAGCAGAAACTCACGATGGCCGTACAGATTAGAAATATTACTTCCACAGGGACAATTATTCCTAAATTCCAAAATTTGTCTGGAACGTTATGAAAACATGTGACGTTTCTATCGCATTTGTCGTATCCACTGTTAAGGTAAATGTGTAGAGTTGCTAGCCAGACAGTAATCCAGATGGCACCACAGGTGATGGCAGCTTTCTTTTGAGACCTGAGTTTTTTGGTATCAAAAATACGCTTTATTGCAATGTAACGATCCACACAGACTGCTGTTGTGATCAGGATACTTGCGTGGATGTTCACAAAATACAACGATTCCAAAAATCTACAGCCCCATGTATTCATTGTCACTTTATCCATGTAGGCATATATTTTGAAAGGAATGGTGACGAGCAGAAAGAAATCTGCCACAATCAGGTTGGTCATGTAGATGGTAGATTCCGTCAGTTTTCTTATTTTGAAAGCCAACACCCACAACACGACTGAATTGAGAATTAATCCCACAATAAATATTGGCACATAGACTATGATTTGGAATAAATACACAAAATGAAGTATTTCTAAAAGAGAAAAAAAACAAAGAGTAAACATGAAACATTTCTTGTAACAAGCAAATAAGCAAACATTTAACAATAGGTATTTTGAATGTCCATGGCCATTACCTGTTTGATTCATAGACCCAAGGCATTCAGTTTGATTCATTTTTCCAGCCTACTGGTAACTGACAAAGTAACTATAAGACTTCCTTATTCATAACTGTCTTCAGCACAGGCCACTCCCTCTGAAGATCTTGGTGGTTTGCATCTGTTAAAATTTAAGTACGTTTCTTATTCATGTGACAGATGTTAAGGGAATCGCTCGGTATCATTATTAGAAAGCTATGTGATGTGTGGTATTTGACAGACGCATTGTCTCCTCTGTCCAACTGTTGCAAATAAGAACACATTTCCTGTGAAAATCATTTTGTTCATTTCTTTTAGTTTTTGACATTTATGATCTGTGGTCAAAAGCTTCCCTCCTGCTCTACCTAAAGTTAAGTTGAAGAGTTTACTTAAATATCAGGATATCCTGGTGTTAGAATATACACTTTTTGTATACTGCAAGAATCATAATAGATGTTGTGAATGGGTTAACTTTTAAGTTAAATGTGGGGGACAACTGGACTGACAGTCATGGGATAGGACTCATCTGGTTTTCTCTGTTTTTGAAAGAATAACGGGCAGGGGGTCACCTTATCAGTAAATAACAACAAGCCACAGAGGTAACGGTCCAAGGTACCAGTCGACACAGGATCTCGACTGAGCAATAAGTCGCTAGATCCTGACAGGGCCCGCCAAGCGACAGAAGGCAACCCTCAAGAATAGCAATTAATGAACAAGTTGCTTAAACTAGAGGGCCTCGGTACCATCCTGGGATACTGATAAGGAATAACCAGTCACTTAAAAGGAATGTACTAATGATCCCACACCACAAAATAATGAGCACCAGATACAGCCCTAAACTGATCAATCCTCTATCTTAGATAATTAAATCAGATAACAGGGGTCTTAAGGACAATGTGTATGTGTGTTGAGGCACGTACACCCCATGAGGTGTTCACGTGAACCCAGCATGATTTCGACCGGGTGATCTAATGTCCGCACCATGATTGGATGAACATTGGTATAAGAGTTCCGTTAACTTTGTGTACGGGGCCGTCGCGGAGACAAGGATACGGGAGATGGGGCCATCCCGGGTCGCGGAGACAAGGGTACGGAGATGGAAGACTGAGTGCTGGAAACACTAAGACTGAGGATATCAGATGGAAGATTGAAAGCTGTAAGCAAGAAGACTGAAAGCATGAAGAATCAAGCTTGTGTGCTGGAAAGACACAGTGTTGAACTCTTGAACTCGAGATATCTATAGTGGTGTTATTCTGTTATAAGATCTGTTGATTGTATCGGCCTTTGGTCTGACCCATCGAGATATTGGGGAATAACGAACGAATAATAATAAAACAGTCAGATATCTGGTTAAAGGAATTAGCGTTGTTTCCTTACAGATTTGGCTGATTTTATTTTCTAATACTGGTCATTACAAGACCACTATTCTTTACTCTGAGTTAACAGGTCTCATGATTTAACGTGGATGGATTTGAAACTTTCAATTCCTGTCCAACTTCAGCCTTGCACAGAATAAATTCTGACCTCAAACCTGCCACTTTATTTTTAAAAAAGGGTCATCAACTGTTGTAAAATGCAAATTGCTGATGAACCACATCCTTTCATCCTCCCTCCCCCCCACCCCCAAAAAAAGTCTATAATAGGTATATTGTGATTGCAGCAACTCACTCCCTATAGAAATGAACGTTTTTTGCAAAACTTGTGCGTGTCAATGATTGCGGTGTAACCCTACAAAAGTGAGTGCTAACCCATTTTTGCTTGGTTTCACATATGAATGAATGCTTGTCATGGAAATTAAATCAAACCAATCGGCATGCGATTTTGAGCAATTTTTTTNGTGTGTGTGTCGGTTGGAAACACGTTCTACACGTCTGACAGTACTCAGCGTGCAGGATACGTACACCAGGACTGCAACAAATTACAGCAAGACATTAATAAACTTGCTAAATGGGCATTTAAATGGCAAATGCATTTCAATGTAGAAAAGTGTGAGGTGGTACATTTTGGTAGAAGGAATAAGGAAGTCACATACATCCTGGAAAATAAAAACCTAAATGGAGTAGAGGAGCAAAGGGACCTGGGGTACACATACACAATTCACTAAAAGTAGCAACGCAGGTTAATAAGGCCATAAAAAAAGCAAACCAGGCATTGGGGTTCATTAGATGTATTTAAGGGAAAACTAGGTAGGTACATGAGGGAGAAAGGAATAGAAGGTTATGCTTGAAGGCTTAGTTGAGGAAGGGCAGGAGGAGGCTCATGTGGAGCATAAACACCGGCATAGACCAGTTGGGCCGAATGGCCTGTTTTTGTGCTGTATATTCTAATGTATTCTAATGTAAAATCTTTAACATCAGTTAAAATTGATGTCTTCCGAGTGACTAAAAGCACCTCCACACCATTTTGCTTACCCCAAATATACACCTGCCCTTTTCAAGCTCCTTCAGTCAATAATAATTCGCCCTACAGCCTTTTTGCATGATCGTTTCAAACTGAGACTGTTTATCTGCTTACTTTAAACTCCATAAGCAAATTCAGATTGTGGGCTGGCGGGAGTCTAAATGCAGGCCTGTGGAAATTTGGGGCTCACAGAATTTTTATGAACATGTTTAGATTTTGGGCTCAGTCCAACTACATATGAATTTTGAATACCAGGAGCTGAGGGTTTACTCTAAGTCATATGACTTCCCACAGTCAATTTGGGATGTAATGTAACAGGACATCTCAAGAATATTATCCCAACCGTGCAGTGCGATGGAGAAGACAGAAAATTATTTTGTAAGATGTCTAGCAAAGTGGGTGAGCTTTTTAAACTGTTCAAAATATTAGTCTGCAGATTGTTGAGGAAATGATGCAGTAAAATAGTGTATAAAGAGGAATTGTTGCTTGTAAAATCTAATTCTCATAGACTGTCAGGAGATGGCGATCATGCACTTGTTAAAGAGAATCGCCACACCTTCATTGAAGACATAGGAAGAAGCGTTTCAGTGACACTTGGAGAAAAAACGCTTGAATAGATTTTTGATATGTTTAGACCGCCATAGTTTCATCCAAGAGCTTATATCACGCCAATCATTTATTAATAATAGAATTGTGGAATCATAGAATACTACAGCACAGAAGGAGGCAGTTAACCCATCATGTCTATGCTGCCTCTTTGAAAGAGCTATCCAATTCATCTCACTCCCCCCTCTTTCCCCATAGCCTTTTAATTTTTTTCTTTTCGAGTAAATATCCAATTCCTTTTGAAAATTATTACTGAACCTGCTTCCACTACCCTTTCAGGTATTGCATTCCAGATAATAATAATAATAATCCTTAAATTTCGGAGTCCTGTAACTCAGTGGTTAGAGCACTCGCCTCGCTAGTGAGAGATTTGGGCGAAACACTGGGCAAGTTTCCTTATTCCACACGCCTCTGTTTACCTAGCAGTAAGTAGGAACCTGGTTGTTAGTCGATTGATGGATCGCTTTTCTTGGGTAACATTTCCTTTAAACAATGTAAAAATTGGTCACTCAATCCACAACTGTTTGTGGAAATTGGCTGCCGCATTTCACCCACAAAATATAGTCAATTCACTTTACAGTATATTCTGTGACAGTGCTTTGAGACGCTTCAAAGACATGTAAAGGCGCTACATTAAATCCAAGGATTATTATTATTACAATTATTATTATAGTGCCTTATTACATTGTTGAGACGTCTCAAAGCACTTCACATAATATAGTGTAAAGTGAAATGAATGTGTATTTTGTGGGTGAAACGTGGCAGCCAGTGGTGCAGTGTCAGACAAATAGTCGTGGATTGAATGACCAAATGTTTTTTTTGAGGCATTATTACCCCTGGAAAAGCCAATCGGAACAACTGGGTTATTGCTAGGTAAACAGAAGCATGAGGCGTAAGGAAACTTACCTCAGGTTTCCACCCTCCCGGGAATCAAACCCAGATCACAAGGCGAGCTCGCTAATCACTACGCTAAGGACAATATCTAGTCTTCATTGTAAAAAATAAAAGGACACTTATTTTTTAGACATTTTCAAAACAAATAATATAAGAATGAATAAAATTGATTTGACTTCCCTGGATTTTGGCTTCTAAAACCAAGATAGTATTAATTAGGCCACCATTTTCTGGATTTTTTTTCTTGCATTGTGAACAAGATGCCATTCTCCTGTTTCCAAGGATGGCAAAAAGTTCTGGAAGATTGTAGCCAATGTATTTATCATTTCCTCCCCAAACTCCTTCAATGTATACTAGGAGTGTATACTAATCATGCCTGGTAACTTTGGTTTTAACTTTAAGTCCTACTGACTCGTTTCATATTGTTTTCCTTGTAATATTTAGTAATTACCTGTGAAGTGCTTTGAGTATTAGAGTATAAGAGTAGGGAAGTCTTGCTGCAACTGTATGGGGTCCTGGTGAGACCACACCTGGAATACTGTGTGCAGTTTTGGTCTCCTTACTTAAGAAAGGATGTACTTCCCTTGGAGGGGGTGCAGCGTAGTACTAGGTTAGTACCAGGGATGAAGGGGATGAGTTATGAGGATAGGCTGACCAATTTGGGCCTATATTCTCTAGAAAATAGAAGAATTAGAGGGGATCTTATAGAAACCTACAAGATCATCAAAGGGCATGATAGAGTAGATAGTGGGAGATTGTTTCCCCCGGTTGGAGAAACTAAAACCAGGGGTCACAACCTTAAAATCAGAGGCAGCCCTTTCGCACTGAGTTGAGGAAGAACTTCTTCACTCAAAGAGTGGTGAATGTATGGAACTCGCTATCCCAAAGGGCTGTTGACGCTCAGTCCTTGAACATATTCAAGACTGAGATCAATATATTTCTTATTGCAAAGGGGATTAAGGGATATGGGGATAAGGCAGGGTTAGGTTATTAGCTGGAGTTAGATTAGAAGATCAGCCATGATTGAATGGCGGGGCAGGCTCGAAGGGCTGAATGGCCTACTCCTGCTCCTACATGTTATGTTATGTTAGATGTTTGGACATTTTAGACTCTAGATCAATACAACAATTTGTATTATTATTTAGCTCCTGTAAATGCTGATCCATATTATCTGCTGGTTCTCCTTCAATTCAACTTTCACTTTCCTCCGTAGAAACAGAAGAAAAACAAAATATTTGTTCAGCAGAAACAAAATATTGGACTGGAAAGCGGTACATGTTTCACCCTTCCAAAGGGCAGGACGGTTAAGACACAGAATTGCAGACCAATTGTGTCATCATACCTCAATGGTGGGTTAAGCAGAAATAAAATACTTAGAAATAAAATAGACAAGATATGAGAAGATATTGAGGTACTGTTTTTGGAAATTGTGGTCTTCCAAGTGATTACAAGCACTTCCCCACCTAAACCATTTAGTTTATCCCAAATATACAACTGACACTTTCAAGTTACTTCAGTTAATAATTCATCCTACAGCTATTTTTCATGATCGTTTAAAACTGAAACTGAAACTGTTCATTTGCTTATTTTAAACACCATGAGGAAGTGAAAAGCAAACTAGAGAATAAATTATCTGGTGCAAAGATTAAGTTTGCGGCTGTTGTGCTCTTAGAATCTGAAGAAGGATCCAAATTCAAGAATTGTTCAAGTGATCTGCAACTACAGGACTCAGTTCAGTTTCTAAAGAGAAAGTAAAAAATCATGGATGGTAAATTGATAAATGATAGAAAATAAGCAATTCCCTGATAAACAAGGCATCTTTTGTTTTTAGATTCAGAAGAGAATTAAAAGACAAAAGGAATTTAAAAAATGGCAAAACAAAAATCGAAACAATGTCATGGAATCAAGGAAGGTAAGAGCCAAGCTGTCATAATCCCTTCAATTTAAAATAATAATAATAATTTGGTCACTGAATCCACGACTGTTTGTGGGACACTGCTGTGCGTAATTGGCTGTTACGTTTCGCCCACAAAATATACAGTCAATTTACATTACGGTATATTCTGTGAAGCACTTTGAGACGTCTCAAATACACGATAAGGCGCTATATCAAATGCAAGTATTATTATGTTTTCTACTGATTATGAAATACTGTAATTATAATTATATTATAATTAACAGACTTTACTCTTGTAATATTAATATTTATCTCAGTAATATATGTTTTGAAAATAAAATAAAGTGAGCAGGCCATAGAAACTAGAATTTCTGTGCACCTTCAGTTAGTTCAAAGGTTTAAATAGATCAATGTATTAAGTTTTAAAACCTTTTGATTTTTGTTTAGAATTTGTTGGACTAGTTAACCGAGGAGCCACATGCTACTTGAACACAATACTGCAAACTCTCTACATGACTCCTGAAGTTCGGCAAAATATAAATTGGTTTGTGCAATTAGAACACCTGATAAATATGTATGACTTGTGTGTATCACCATTGGCGTTCAGGGCTTCAGCCATTCTGCCCAACCCTCGAACTCCATCCCGCAATCCCTCTAACTTGACCCCTCCCTTTGCTCCTTAGGACCCGTCTCAAGATCCTCCTCGTCGACCGTGCCTTTGGTCACTTTCCTTCCCCCCCTTCCCCGCTCTCCACCTTCCACAATTATTTCAACTCTCCTCCTGCCACACCAAATAACTACACTCTGTAGTGTTGGTTCAAGGAATTGGTGTGAAAGGAAGGGCTGGGAAGCTCACATTAGTTCATCAACATTCGTTCTCTCTCCGATGTTTAAAAAAAATGCATGAAAGCTATTTGGGAAGTGATATTGTGTTATTGTTTTGGTATTTGGGTGAGAGAGAGAGAGAGTGAGAGCAATGCATCAAAAATTAATTATCTGCCAATTATGATTAGCCACCAAAAGGGCTAAAATGCCTATGGTTGAAAATTGGGTTTCCAGTAGATGTGATATCATTCACCACATTTTAGAACAAATGACTGATATTGCTGAATATATTGTTCTTTTTTTGTAGCTTTCCTGTGGCAAAGGATAAAGACAAGAGCATTTGCTACCAACTTAAAAAGCTTTTTGAAGAACTGGATCGCAAAATAATACCTGTGAACACAGATGGGATTATCAGAACTTTATTGACACACGAACAAACTAGTAAGAAACAAGATGCAGGACATGTCAAGAAATGTTTAAGTTTATTGTGGAAATTACGCTTCAAATGATATTCAGTAAAACTCACATAAGTCATATCAGTCGCGACCATAACATGTAATATGACTCGTGCACAATCTGAGTTGCAGGCAAACTATAAAAATAGTATAAAATCGATTTCATCAATAATCTACCATGTGTAATTCAGTGCAGCCGGTAAGTGCACAGCATCAATGGGTTAAGATGTCATTTCCCGTGATTCAATGCAGCTGGTAAGTGCAGGTATGGAACGGGGTTTTGAATTAGGAGGTAATAAATACGACTAGTGCAAAGAACTCCAAGTGGTTTGGTAGGAAACTGAATGAGACTCGAGTGAATAAAGTGGTCAACCAATCCACATTTCGCTCACAAAATATACAGTCAATTCACTTTACAATATATCCTGTGAAGCGCTTTGAAATGTCTCGAAGACATAATAAGGCTCTATATCAAATGCAAGGAATACTATTATTATGTATGACTTAGGCAATTATAAAGATAAGACTTATATGAGTTTTACAGTGTTTCCAGCAAGAGCAATGTACACATTTTTGGTGTTGTACGTTTACACCAATACTCCATTGTTACTGTGACTGCAATAAATAACTCATCACACAAATGTTCCTTTATCTACCATAATATTTGACTGTTCATAATAAAAATAGACAATTGTTTAATTTTAAGATGATCAACAAGATATAGAAGAATACTTCCGAATCTTAATGAACAAAGTTGCTGAAGAAAGTGAGGAATCCCAAAAAATATTGCAGGTAAATATAGTTTCAGATGAGCCCTATTAAATAAATACGAATGTACCAGTGATATTGAGGATCCACATGCTTTTATATTCATCTTTGCCAGGTATATTGATGTGGAAAGCACTTAGTCACAAGTATGATTAATATTTTTCTACAGATCTACCAGAGTGAAATGATAAATTCACTGACATGCTTGGAATGCGAAAGTGAATACAAAGAAAAAAGTATTCTTTTAGATATTCCTTTGCCTATTCGCTCTTTTGATTCTATCATTTTCAAGGATGTGGTAAGTAGCAAGCCAATAAAGCTTTTTAGTCCTTATAAAGGCTTTTGAATGTGATTCCAACCAGGTCCACAGTGTATATTTCCAAATAGTAAATTACTGTCCCCTGTGCCTAAAAATATGTATGTTTGGGTTTTTAAAGCTTATAATTCAGTGCAACCCAGTTATAACATGCCTAATTATAGCACAAGTGAATTTATAGTGTAGGTAGGTTTAGGGATCCACACTATATTGTAATCTTCTGGCTTTTGGTGTAGACTGTCTAGATTTTTACCCAGTTGTGTAGTATGCAATAAGTTATTCAATTCACTGCTCTCTTCCAGCCAAAGCCCTTACAGTTAAGGTGCACACCTTCAATTCTCTTCTCCTTTACTTCTCTAGTTTTTACAACCCTAGCTATCCTTTACTTTATTTGTATTGAATATGAACTCTGGAAATGATCTCTTAACCCAATGAAAAAGATCATTTCATTTTGTTTATTTCAGTAAAATGAAAATGGTGATAGAATTATGGTACCACAATGCTGTTAAAATGGCAGTTGGGAAGAAACTTGGAATAAAACAATCATAATAGGAGTCAGTAAAAATATTATTTGCTTAAATGGAATGACCATTATCCATTTGTTTTAAAGATGTCTTCATTAATGAACATCATAAATCTTAAAATGTTTTCCACATTCTCTGCTGTTGATTTCCAGATGGAATCTTTTCAAGATTTTTTGAAATCTGAAATCTTGGATGATGACAATATGTGCTACTGTGAAAAATGTGACGGAAAGACCAAGACAAAGACAGTGAGCTCACTTTCAATTACTTTAATGGAAAGCATTTATTGTGCATTTTTCTATACATTCAGTTAGGACAGCGTGAAATTCCACACACAACACTGGTTTAGGTGTTGCTCACTGTTGTGTCAAAGTGCTCCGAGATGCTAACCACGTGAAGGGCACAATATAAGTGCAAGTTGTTGTGGTACATGCAAGAAGCACAATTGTAATTAGATCACAAATTGTAAATGTAACAGCAAGTTCTATTTTAGAAATGTCAGAAAAACAATATGAAGAGCACAGATATACTGACAAAGCAATTGTTTTCTTTACAGATGTATTACTTTGAATGCTTGCCACAGATACTGATTCTGCAACTGAAAAGATTTGACTTTGACTATGGCCGTATGGGTTATGTAAAGCTTGACGATCAGATAAAGATCCCACTGACTTTAAAATTTGAAGAAATGAAGGTACACATGTTTAGTTTTATTTCTAAATTGTTGAAATGATTTGTTTTCATCATCTTATCTCTTAATGGACTTCCATAAATTACAGTTCTTTTAGAAATTTACAATTTCTTCCCATATACTTGCCCTGCCACACGCACTCCTGACACCTTTATTGTTTTGCACCATAAAGTCAAATAAACCACACAGACCATAGTGATCACCAATCTAATTCGTAGTCTACAATCCTCTTCTGTCTAACCAATCTAATTCGTAGTCTACAATCCTCTTCTGTACATTACCTTGCATGATAGCACACTACTGCCTATTTCCTATTTAGGCAATTGCAAGTGACATTAACCACAAACATATCCAAAGCATTCTTTTATTGTGGTTCAGAATTAGGCAGTAGGCAGTCCAGCTCTATTTTAGAGTCATTAATATGATCTAATGAGTAAAAATACTGCATTTAAAATAATTAAGTTTGTTGTCACAAATCTTTTATAATGACGTGGATGAATGAAGGAGAGGTTATATTTATAAGAAAATACCAACTTTACATTTCTTGCATACAGAATGAGGAAACTAAGAATGTACAATGGTGTTTGATGCCCCGGGCATCACAGGTACGTTTGCTAGATTTTATCTTCAGTTTCAAACGCTTTTAATGATAGTGCAAAATTTCAATTGTGCCTCCATGTGATCCTACTTTCCTAGTTACTTCCTGTGCTCTGCATTAGTTAATGCTTCAGCACCATCATCAAATGAACCTGCAGCCACTGTGCTCCCGCTCTCTGGAATTCTCTTTGTGCTTTGAGATGTTCTTCCTGAGATTACTATTGCAGAATGGATCCATTTTGAGATTCTCACACTCATGGACAAATGACTTCATGCCCTGGTACCTCTCTACCTCTCCGATCTACTTACATCTTCTGGTCAACCCATTCACTCATCTGGCTCCATCTCCCTGTACATCCCTCATTCCGTCTGCCATACTATCAGAGACCGTGCCTTCAACTCCGGTGCCCTGGAACTCACTCCCTTTGGCCTATCCTCAATTTGCCCATCTTCAGATCACGCCTGAAATCTTGCTTATCAACTGTGTCTCCCCTCTCTCCGTGGCTAGATCAGGCTCCACCACTGTTAAACACCACAAGACACTACCCAGAGTGAAGGATGCTGTATAAATGCAAGCTGTTGTTGTTGATAGGTTCTATATCAATGTAAATTGTTGTACTTTACCCTCCAAGTTGTAAAACTATACAACATGTTTGTTTGATGATGTTGGGAAAAATTGCATTACAACACTAAATGTCACTGATTAAGTGAAGTAGATTAAAATGCGACCGTAATTTATAGAAATAATTTACAGAGTTGAATTTATTTTTAGGTCACCACTGAAGCAGAAAGGACTCCTTCAGCAAAACGTAGGTTAATTGACAATCCAGAGGAACATCCATCAAAAAAGCTCAAAACTTGTCAGAGTGAAGAAAGCCAAGATGAAACTCGCGAAGTGAATGGTGAAACAGGCACTGAATTTAATGGTAGCAGTAGTGGCAATGGTATGTATTAACTGTTAACTGATATTTTTTCCCCAGAATCTCGTACCTAAGACAGCGATCAAATGAGATTCACAGAATGTGATTGGATTCATTTTAGAATGGGCCCAGCCTCCCTGCAGTGGGCATGAATGTTGCTAATGTTTCTGGCAACATTCATACCCTGTTGGCAACTTGTGTTTGTGGTTGTGTTTGCAGACAGTGACCAGCATGGTGAGCCTCTGCCAAGACCATTACCACAGGCAGAGGCACCGCCGCTCACACAAGCAGCAAGACCCACCTCAGATACCGTGCATTCAGAGATAACAGTATGTGACCCATCTGACGCTAAAGATAGATGGTGAATGTTGTATCTGGCGGGATTGGTAGAAGAAGTTGGAGGTGGGGTTGAGAGAACCTGAAAGACCTTCTGTTAGTGGCAGATTTGGAGATTACACAAATGAAGAGTTGCTGCAGTGCATATAACACATGAGAACAGTCACTATCATCATTAATATATGTGTGCTGATCATACATTGCCGGAGAGGTCTGACAACAGGATCAGCGTTGGCATTTACTGGAAAAGTGCATTGTTTCATTGATGCTACCACATCTCCATAGTTTTCTGCATTGATTGAAATCATCTTTGCCGGGATAGACTCACAGCAGAAAGTCACAGAAGCGTTGTGAGGAGAGTCAGACCCTAAACATTTGACCTATTTTTCTCTTTAAAAATAGTGATTCTGCGGACTTGCAGTATTTGGAGCTTTTCACTTTTTTCAAACACATGACATCAGTTTTTGGAGGAATTAGTTAGATAAAAATCTGACACTGAACTAAACTGTTTTTCCCCTAGCAAAATGCTCTAGGCAGAATAGACGTATTATGAAGTGATAAGTAGCATCCATCATAAGTAGTCTTACAACAAGAGCTTGATAGAGTAGACACATGAGCTGATGGTCAGTAAGGAAAGTTCATCGACAGTTCTGGCTGCCGCGATTCACTGAGGCAGCAGAGCAGGAGTACATAGGTTTAGAGTTGGAAAGGGCAATTTCAAGACAGATACAAGGAAATACTTCTTTATCAAAGTGGGTAAGTAATGAGTAGAACATGATTTCAGGAAGGGTGGTTGAGGTCTGGACTCATTAAAAAAAAAGTTTGAGATTGTGATGAGAGGATTACAGGATGGGTTTTTAGAAGGGAGAGATCAGATAGACTTTGTTCCTTGCTTATCTTTATCTTTGTTTGTTTATCTTATGATCTTGTGAATTGTAGAACCTTATCGTGGAATATTTATTTAACTGACTGAACAACAACAACAACAAGATTGCATTAATAGAGCGCCTTTCACGTCGGGAGGACGTCGCAAGGCGCTGGACAGTTGGGTCGGGACCCGAGCAGGGGAGAAATGGTCAGGGTGAGGGGAGGGAAGGGAGGGAGCGAGGAGGGGGTAAAGAGTCGAGAGGGGAGCACAATTGAAGAGAAAGGTCTTGAGACCGGCCTTGAAGGAGGAAATGGAGGAAACAAGGCGAAGGCACTGAGGGATGGAGTTCCAGAGCCTGAAGACAGGATCTTTAAGTCTAATATTACATACTATCCAATTTCTTAGCCTATGTTTTGATTTCCTATAGAAATGCATGAACTATGAGCTGTTTGCCATCTGTGACCATATTGGAGGATATGGCAGTGGTCATTATGTTGCTCAAATCAAATCGCACACTAATAAGTGGTACCTATTCAATGATTCATCGGTTAGCAAGGTAAATATTATTAATTGAGAAAAGTGTTAAAATCATCAGCATTAAAATATTTTTATTAAAACAAATGCATTTAAGAAATTTTGCAATTAAGTAATTTTGAGTGCAATTAGTAATTTTAACTTGATTAATAGCTTTTCATCCAATTTTCTACAAACTTTGTAAAGGAGAAAATCAATTATTTTATTAGATAAATGAAATTCCACAAATAAAATTCAATTCTGTGACTATTCAATCTTTTCCATTAGACAGTGCATTTGTAGTATATCAGTAATCAATTGTATTTTTGTAACTCAATCACGTTTACATCTTTTATCTTGCCGGAAACCAATTTCAACTACAATTATTATTTTTCTAGATAAGTGAAGATGAGTCTCATGAAAAATCTCAATGCAGCAGGAATAGAAAATCAACAACATTTCATAAATGGTAATGTTCAAATAACTACAGTATTTGTAACCTTTATACATTGACTACTCTTGGTTTGTCAATGAAACCCTGTTAAATTACCTCTAAAGATATTATAAGAATACATAATATGAAGGGATATAGATAGGCTCGGGGAGTGGGTGGCAGATGGAATTTAATGTGGGGAAGTGTGAAGTTATACACCTAGGTAGAAAAAATAGAAAAACAGATTATTTTCTAGAGGAGAAGAGATTAGATAGTGTTAGTGTTCAGAGGGATTTGGGTGTCCTTGTACACCAGTCTCAAATGGTTAATTTGCAGGTGCAGCAGCAACTAAGAAGGCGAATGGCATGTTAGCGTTCATTGCAAAAGGTTTAGAGTACAAGAGTAGGGAAGTCTTGCTGCAACTGTATAGGGCCTTGGTGAGACCGCACCTAGAGTATTGTGTGCATTGGGTCTCCTTATTTAAAAAAGGACATACTTGCCCTAGAGGGGATGCAGCGTAGATTCACTCGGTTAGTTCCTGGGATGTGGGGACTGACCTATGAGAATAGGCTGAATAAATGAGGGCTTTATTCTCTAGAGTACAGAATAATTAGGGGAGATCTTATTGAAACATATAAGATTCTTAAAGGGCTGATAAAGTAGACACTGAGGGTCTGTTTCCCCGGTAGGAGAATCTATAACCAGTGGTCAGTCTTAAAATTAAGGGTCAGCTTTTTAGAACAGAGTTGAGGAAACATTTCTTCACTCAGAGGGTAGTGAATTTATGGAATTCAGCCCAGAAGGCTGCAGATGCTCAGTCTTTGAACATCTTCAAGGCTGAGACTGATAGATTTTTAAAAAATAGAGGGATTAGGGGATATGGGGATAGGGCAGGTAATTAGAGTTAGGTCAGAAGATCAGCCATGACCATATCAAATGGTGGGGCAGGCTTGAGGGGCCGAATGGCTTACTCCTGCTCCTAATTCTTATGTTCTTATGTTCTTATGTTCTTATGTAAATGCTAATCTTTAATATCTATATTATATATAGTTCAGGAACAGAATACCTATTGATGTACAGGAATGTAGAACCAAACAGCAATCAAGGTAAACAGAATTACTTCTGACTCAGATAATTTGGTAGTAGAATGCTTCTTCTCTGAAAAACACATTTTAATGAACACAGTGTTTCATTGATTAATTTTCTAAATTTGGGACTGCAGGACTGAAGTCTCAAACCATACATATATGCAACTCTCAGTGGTAAGGTTTGGAAAACTCTTAAGATGGCAAACATTGTCTGCGTAGTTCAGATACCCGACTGACCGAATAAAAACATTTGAGATAGGTCCTGAAAAAACATTGTTTAACTTTGTATGTTACAAATTTAAAATACTGTATTAAATTACTGGTTGTTATTTTTTGCAGAACGCTTTGAACAAAAGCAGCGACTTTCCTCTGAAAGTACTGATGATAAGATAGAAATAAATGAAGAGGAAAATAATCCGAAGACAAAAGGAGAGGAAAATATTATGGTGGATGAGGAATTGCCGAACATTACTGAAACACAAGCCATAATAGAGATTCAGAAAGCACAAGAAGAACAAGGTCAGGCAGGGAGTGTTAAGGAAAAAGCGGATTTTATACAATGCAATGAGGGAAGAGATTATCATGAGGGGAATCCTGACATATTGGAAGAAAAACAAAATGTAAAAGATGTGGGTGAGAAAAACAGAAAAGACAAACAAGAACAAAGTATAGCAAAGAAGAATATGTCAAACATGGATGAATCTGGAATGGGAAACAATCAGAGCCCAATGGAAGAGCGAGTGGAAAACAATGCAGGAAACAAAAATATTAAAGGAAAAAAGGCAACAGGAGAGGAAAGCCAAGATGTAAAATCAGAAGAGACAGATCAAAAAGAAAGGGCAGAGGAAAGACAACTATCTCAAAAGGAAGGAAGGACAAAACAAGAACAGATGAAAAGGAACACACTTGCGGAATGGAACAGGAAGAAATTGCGGGAACAAAAAGTCTAAAAACACAGGAGAAATGGAGTCCCGAAAATAACCAGCTGGAAGCAAGGAAAGAACAAATCAACATCAGGAAAAATGAAAATGATTCAGATGAGGAACATCAGCAGACTGCCCGTAAAAAAGATACCACAAAGAATAAAACAAAAGGATGGAAAGAATTAAACTCAGAGGACATCAAGGATAAGGCAGCAAAAGTGGCTGCATTTGACAAAAATGAACAAGTGTGTATATGTATTAACTCTCATCATATAAAACAGAATCTCTCTACAAAAGAGACTCTGTCGAAGAAAGACAATTCATCTGTGAATGAGAAGATGTTGGTGAAAGTGAAGCTCCCTAAACAAGAGGAGGAAAACATTACTGAAACACAAGTCATAATAGAGATTCAGAAAGCACCAGAAGAACAAGGTCAGGCAGGAAGAGTTGAAGAAAAAGCGGATTTTATACAATGCAATGAGGGAAGAGATTATCATGAGGGGAATCCTGACATATTGGAAGAAAAACAAAATGTAAAAGATGTGGGTGAGAAAAACAGAAAAGACAAACAAGAACAAAGTATAGCAAAGAAGAATATGTCAAACATAGATGAATCCAGAATAGGAAACAGTGTAGGAAACAAGAATATTAAAGGAAAAAAGGCAACAGGAGAGGAAAGCCAAGGTATAAAATCAGAAGAGACAGATCATAAAGAAAGGACAGTAGACAAAAGAGGAATATCTCAAAGAAAAAGAGGGACAAAACAAGAACAGGTGAAGGTGGAACAAACTTGCGGAATGGAACAGGAAGAAACTGTGGGATCACAATGTCTAGAAAGACAGAAGAAACGGAGTAAAGAGAAGTTGAAGCAAAGGAAAAATCAAGTCAACATTAGGAAAAATGCAAATGATTTAGTTGAGGAACATAGAATCATAGAATATGATTCAGCCCATCATGCAGGCGGTTTGGAAGAGCTATCCAATCATTCCCACTCCCCCACTCTCTCCCTGATGCAACATCAGCAAATTGCAGAAAAACAAGATACCACAAAGAAAAAAGCAAACGCCAAAGCAGCAAAAAGAAAAAAAGCAGAAGAATTAAAATCAAGGAAAGCCACGAAAAAGACATTTAAAAGTAGAATTTTAAAAATATTCTCTAAAAAACAAAAGTCCCCTAAAAAAGGTTTTAATAAGAGTAATAGTATTGAGAGTTTGACAGAAGAATTAAAGTCAGAGAAAGGCAAGGATAAGGAAGTTTTTTCTCCCCAAAAGTCCTCTAAAAAAGAAAAGCTCCCTAAAAAATCTCATAAGTGGTCTTGTATTGGGAGGAGTGCTGAAGAAGAATAAATTTATAGCTTAGACCAGTAGGGACGAATCTTTACGGTGAGCCAAAACAAAACATTTTCTTTTGATTAAATCAAGAAATATTGAATTAAGAAACCTCCAGCTCGTGGCCACAGCTTGTAGATCAGGTCTAGACATGTAAAAAATATAATGTACCTGCCAATGCTTTTTTAAGAAATAAATCATTTGCTTACTGTGATAATATGAATAAGTTTAGCTAAGAAACTGCTTATCAAATGCAAGGATTATTATTATTATATGTACTTGTAACTGCTTACTTATAAACTCAACAGTACTTTAGTATGTTTTGCAGTGTTTTATACTTTTTGGATTTAATTAGACATTTGCTAACCTATAATAATCTGAATAAAACCTAATTAAACAGCCTTAAACTAGTGTATATACTTCTGGACGGGTTAAAATATTTCCAGCAACTTAGAGCGGAAGCTAATGTTGCCTTCACAGCAATCTGGAAAATAACCTTAGTGCATTTAAACAAAGTCAATTTCGAAACTTCGAACATACCAAACAGAAAATGGAGCGATTTGTTTTCATTTTTCAATTAGGTTAATATTGTAAATGTTGCTTTGCCTTCAATAAAATGTAAAACATTTATTAATTATCAAAAATGTGTCAATCTAGATTCCAAATATTGAAGGCCAAACCAACTTGGCCACTCCCTTCACTGGGTGAACACTGGACTGCTTCATGTGCCCCATCCCACCCGGCCCACCATCCGCACGCAGGCTTTCTGCACTTGTTCTATTGGTTTTGGGTCAACTTCCTCATGTATGCGGATGACACCCAACTCTATCTTTCTGCCTCCGCCCTCAGCTCCAGGACCACTGCTGTCCTGACAGACTGCGTGTCGGACATCAAGTCCTGGATGAGGGCAGATTTCCTACAGTTGAACGTGAACAAGACTGAGGCCCTCCTGATCGGCGCGCGCCAGCGCCTCAGCACCTCAGGCTCTGGCAGCATCAACCTCCATGGTTGCACACGTCAACTCACCAGCCAGTCAGGAACCGAGGTGTCTTCTTTGACCCTCAACTGTCTTTTCTTCCCCACATTGAAGCCATGACCCGCTCTGCCTTCCCTCACCTCCGTAACATCGCCCGACTCTGCCACTACCTCACCCCTCAGGCCGCTGAAACTCTTGTTCATGCCTTCATCACCTCCAGGCTCGACTATGCAAACGCCCTGCTTGTCGGCCTTCCCAACTCCTCCCTCCACAGGCTGCAGATAATCCAGAGTGTCCTCTCCTGCACCAAACTCCGTGACCCCATCTCCCCCATTCTCGCCCCACTCCACTGGCTCCCTTTCCTTCAGAGGATCCAGTTCAAGATCCTGGTCCTCATATACAAAGCCCTCCATGGCCTCGCCCCACCCTACCTCTGCGACCTCCTAACCCCCTACCAACCTGCCCTTTCCCTCCGCTCAGCCGGCTCTGGCCTGCTCCTCGTCCCCTGACCCACCCGCCCCACCATATCGGGAGAGCCTTCAGCCACTCTGCCCCCAACTTCTGGAATTCTTTCCCCCAATTACTCCCCTTTGCCCCCTCCTTAGCCTCCTTCAAGTCCCGCCTTAAGAACCTCCTCTTCTACCATGCCTTCCCCTCTCCTCCCTTCCTCTCCCGACCCCAGCTCGGGTCTGAAATGCTATACTCTGTCCAGTGCCTTTGGATGTCCTCCCCACGTGAAAGGCACTATGCAAATGTAATCTTATTGTTGTTGTTCTCCCCCTGCTCGGAGTCAGGCTCCGCCACTGTTAAGTGCTCTGAGGTGCTACCCTGCATGGAAGGCGCTATATAAGTGCAAGTTGTTGTCGTCGTTGGAACTCCATCCTGAGTCCCTCTGCCTCGCTCGCTTGCTTCATGCATTCAAGACGCATCTGAAAACGAAACTCTTTGAATGCACTTTTGGTCATCTTTCCCCACTACTCACAGACATCACAAACCTCTCCCTGTCCAATGGAACCATTACCCCCCTTTAACAATGGCCGTCATCACTCCTATCCTTAAAAAATCCTCCCTGGACCCATTTCTGCTCTCAAACTACCGCCCCATCTCCAACCTCCCTTTCCTCTCATGGTCCTGGATTGAGTCGTTGCTTCACTCCTTCTTTCACCACTCCCTTCACGAACCCCTCCAATCAGGTTTCTGTGCCACCCTGGTCAAGTGACAAATGTCATTCTGTCCATCTGCAACCAGGACTCCTCTGCCTCCTCACCCTCCTTGACCCCTCTACTACCTTCAATACTGTTGACCACTCTATCCTCATCCACCGTCTCTCCTCTCACCTCAACTTTCATAGTTCTGTCCTTGAATGGTTCAGATTGTACCTCTCACATTGCCTCCACTTCACCTCCACAAATGGTTTCTCCTCTAGCCCCCACACTGTGCATTTGTGAGTGAAACGCGGCAGCCAATTGCACACAGCAGTGTCCACAAACAGTCGTGGATTGAAAATGACCAATTTATTATTGTTTTGTTTTGGAGGGATTATTAAATGAGAGACCTGGGTTCGATTCTAAGCAGGGCGAAATATTGGCACATTTCCCTATTCCACACGCCTCTGTTTATCTAGCAGTAAGTAGGAACCCAGTTGTTAGTCGATTAGCGAATCACTTTTCCGGGGAAAATAATCCCTCAAAAAAAACAATAATAATTTGGTCACTTAATCCATGACTGTTTGTGGGACACCGCTGTGCGCAATTGGCTGCTGCGTTTCACTCACAAATATAGTCAATTCACTTTACAGTATATTCTGCGAAGCGTTTTGAGACGTCTAGAAGACTGAAAAGCGTTATATCAAATGCAAGGATTATTATTATAAGTGTAGGTTGGCAAATTCCAAGGCTTGGGACTCATGCATATACATTGAGGTACTACTGGTTTAACTGGTTTAACTAGCAAAGCTTGCCACTGTTTGCCAAATTTCCCATTGCTTGTCCATTCTATCCAGATAATAATTCTGTTTCTAAATATTATCAGGCATTCACTGCACACTGTGCATTTCTAATACATCATCTCTCATATTTTCCTTTTGATTAACAGACCATTTTATCTTTCTTCTTGTATCTGTGTTGCAGATCATTAAAATGCCGGTATTTCAATAGATATAGGAGGAGCATTGTTGAAGTTTCAGTTTCCATTTACTTTATTTTTGTGAAATCTCAAAAGATTTATATCTCTCTTCAAATAGCAAAGCTTTGGTTTCATGGAATAGTTACCATTTACTGGAAATGCACCACACCTGCAAAATATTCTGATGAAGGATGGCTTTAGGACATGATATTTTAAAATGAAATCCAAACAGCTGCCAGGAACGTCCCCATACATCACTCAGGAAACATTTAAAATGTAAAATTTCAGGACAAAGGATATTTTATTTTTAAAAAATGCACCAGCTCTCACACTTCTCAGTCTGGTTGCACACATTCTGGGAATGGCAGAAATATTCTGCAAACTGATGTTGGCTGCAACTCTATTTTGTTTATTTAAGTGCACGCAGTTTGCCTTCGGGAAACTTCATTACTTTATATTGTAGGAATAATGAAGTAGAAATTACATACTGAACATTAGTGATGTGAATCAAGATTTCAAGACATATATTTACATAACATTCTTGGGAACAACAAAGTCTTCAAAAAGCTAGGCCTTTTCAGACTTCAGAGAAGTCATTTCAGAGATCAATTGTAGAAGAGTGCAAATAAAAAGTGGTAGGACGAGGTTGGCAGAGTCAGTGGCAGCTGTGAAAATCTGCTCCATTTTGGACCTAAAAAAGTCCATCACCTCCTTTTTTGGGAGTACCTTTCAACTCTTTTTCAAATCATGTTAAACCAAGGTTCCATCTGCCTGTTCAGAAATCGAGATTTCCGTATATGTATGCCCACTGCACATGGAAATTTTCCTGTGTCTGGAAATGGAGTATGCACACTCTTCTTGGGGGGATACATCTGCTTACCTTATGCTGTAGAGTAATAGACACAGGTTGGTGAAAGACAAGGTTACTATGAAATACATCCCTAAAATAATTAACCCACTAATACTAATGTGTTGGACATCTAACTTACATACAGAATTTTGGATGCTACAGACAAATTTCAGATGATCTCAACAACAATTTGGATTTATACAACGCCCTCCATGCTGGACGGCATCTCAGAGCGCTTCACAGTAACGGATCCTGAGGCCAAGGCAGGGGGAGGAGGAAGAAGGTGACCAAAGGCACGGTCGAAAGAAAGGTCTTTAGCCGAGACCTGAAAATAGGAAGAGAGCTTCAGAGCCTCGGGCATAGTGGCTGAAAGCACGGCCGCCGATGGTAGAGTGGAGGATTTGGGGGACAAGGAGGAGGCCAGACCCGGTGGAGCGAAGGCAGCAGGCACTGTTGTGAGGAGAGAGGAGGTCAGAGAGGTCGGGGGGTTCAGAGGAGTGGAGGGATTTGAAGACAAGAGTGAGGATCTTGAAGTCGATCCTCTCTGGGACAGGCAGCCAGTGGAGCCTGGCAAGGACTGGGGTAATCAGGGACCGGAGTTTGGTTCGGGTAAGAATGCGGGCGGCAGAGTTCTGGATGACCTGGATTTTATGAATGGTAGTTGAGGGGAGACCAGCAAGGAGGGCATTTGAATAGTCCAGCCAAGGACCAGGGTTTCAGCGGCTTTTGGGGTGAGATATTGGTGGAGACGGGCCATGGATGGATCGGAGGTGGAAGAAAGCGGTGCTGGTGAGAGACCGGATGTGGGGGAGGAAGGATAATTGGGGGTCGAACCTGATGCTTAGGTTTCGTACGGGTTCGGAGAGTTTTAGTGGGAGATCGGGTACAACAACAACAACAAGATTCCATTTATAGAGTGCCTTTCACGTCGGGAGGACGTCCCAAAGCGCTGAAAGGTGTAGGAGATGAGAACTGTGCGATTTAAGACGTTGGCGAGAGCCAAAGAGTATGGCTTCTGTCTTGTCAACATTTAGCTGAAGGAAATTCGTGCTCATCCAGCTCCTGATGTCTGGCAGGCAGGCTGACAGAACATCAGGGGACTGGGGGTCGCAAAGTGAGGTGGAAAAATAGAGTTGAGTGTCATCCGCATACATGTGGAAGTATAACTCATGTCTGCGGATGACATCCCCAAGAGAGAGCATATAGATTAGGAAGAGGAGGGGGCCAAGGATGGATCCTTGGGCTCCTCTGCAGGTAACCGGGTGAGAGCGGGAGGAAAAGCCATTTGTGGAGATGTACTGCTGGTGGTTTGTGAAGTAGGACTCGAACCAGGTGAGTCCGGTCCCACTGAGGTGAATGACGGAGGAAAGGCGGTGAAGGAGGATGGCGTGATCCACCGTGTCGAAAGCGGCAGAGAGGTCCAGGAGGACAAGGAGACAGAGGGAGCCCTGGTCACAGGTAGAGAGGATGTCGTAGAGAGGAACTCAATAAAGTTCTCTGGCAGAAGGGGAAAAATCTCCTTTAGGCAATGGGGTAATCTCTTTAAAAAATATTTAATACCAAAGTACATTAATATTCAACACCATGTACATACATTAGTATAGCTATGTTTGTATGAGCAATAAACCATTTCTTAAGGGAGGTTAACAAAGCAGTATAATCTAATCAGTGGATGCTATGGATCTGGGTCAAACATTTGCTTTTCTTTGCTTGACAGCTTGCATGCATGATAACTTGCATAACACCTTATAATCCACCGTGATTTAAGAATATCCTGCAAAACAAAAGGTTAAACAATTACAACTCCACGATTAACAAGAGCTTTTAACAAGTAAGCTCTAGTGCCTATAATTTGATCAGTTCAGTATCTTAAGAATAGAAAGAGAAAACTTGTTTTCTGAATGAGGCACCATTTAATTTCCAAATACCCCTCTAGCCTTTTCATGTGAGGCCCACAAGCTACAGAACAGAGAAACCTGGCAAATTCATTCATGCATAACTACAAACAAAGATTTATTTAATGTTCGCTATTACTCCATAAAACATTGCACTCATTTCTCTGTCTTTCTCGGTCTCAGCAATCTTTCCAGTTTGCTTATTCAGGTGTTAGTTGTTATTATGCTACAAAATGGAAAATGTATCAAATTCTTAAGTGCTGTATCTGTTTTTAATAAAATTGCGGAGGATTGAGAACACATCTGTTGCATTGATCATTTCCAATTGCGTGCAATCCAATAAAGGGATGGAGAGGATAGCAATCAAAATAGATCGGAATGGTAAGGGAAAGTTTCAATGTCATTTAAAGATGAATGAATTTAAAATTAATTAAGGAAAAATAGGGCATATCAGTAGTATTACCTACCCGTTCTTTAACACAAGGAATAAATTAAGGAACACCCATCAATTCCTTCCTAAGGATTTACCTTTACTCACTTTGCCGATTTTTAAAAAAAAAAGTTTTGTAACAAAAACAACATCAAAGTTAAATTTGTAAAGTGCCTTTCACATTGGGAGGACATTCCCAAGGTGCTGAACAGTCAGGGATCAGGCAACAGCCAGTTGACAGGGAGAGATGAAGGAATCAGAGGCTGGAAGTAACGTGATGAGGAAAGGTAAAGGGTGGTGTTAATTATGCAACCAAAATTAAGTCTTCAATACCACAAGGAACACCTGAAGGAACACCTCAACTTTTGGCCCACAATGTGTGTAAATACTTTATACATTCATCATTCACTAACGTAAATAGAACACATTGAAATTGCACTCTAATCACATTGTAATTACCTGACTTGTTTGCATTCTTCCTTCTGTACATTATCAGGTAGGACTTGTTGAATCTATAAAAATAAAATTATTTCTAAAAAATTCAAGAATGTTTCAGCAGTTTAAATTTCAAACAAACCAAAACAAACGTACAGTGTACAATGAAGCGAATGTATAAAGGTACAATTCTGGTTGCCACCAGATAAGAGGCTGCTCGGGCTCTAGAGGTAGTGCAGAGGACAGCAATGATGAAGGTCCCCAAAGATGGAAGAACAAGCTATGAACAATAATTAGACAAATCAGCCTTGTAAAGGAATGTCGCAAGTGGAACCGTGTAGGGGGCAGCAGAGCAAGAGGACACAACTTCAGGGTTGCTATGTTTGTTCATAAAATATGCACTCACTACACTTGCAATAAATCCTGTGATGCACTTTGAGATGTCCTAATATTTTCACCCATTACAAATGTAATTGTGGCTATTTGCCGGACACTGTGGTGCGCAAAATGGCTGCCAGATTTGCTTACAAACACCACACTTGACAACAATTATCTGTAAAGTACTTGGAAACATTTTGATGTAAGATACTATAAAATGCAATTTCTCTCTTTCGATGCTGTAATGGAAAGATAGTCGAGTAAACCGGAAAAAAATCTGCTTGCTATTAAAACAAAGTATTAAATAATTTAAGCTTACCTGTTTGGGTGCACATTGCTCAGCTTAACAAGAAAGAGAAGAAGAGTATTAAAGAACAATCATATTAATCCAGTCAAATTCCATCCAATGTGGATTATCTAAAAACATTTGCGAGACTCCCACCCTATCCTCTTTTACAATCTATACCAATATACCAAATTCACACAGCCCCTTAGCCACCCATACAATTGCAAAATTTACAAGCAGATTTTTACATTT
Organism: Callorhinchus milii; assembly: GCF_018977255.1. Taxonomy (NCBI): domain Eukaryota; kingdom Metazoa; phylum Chordata; class Chondrichthyes; order Chimaeriformes; family Callorhinchidae; genus Callorhinchus; species Callorhinchus milii. The sequence goes on along the minus strand of NW_024704752.1, from coordinate 15,005,878 downwards.
ACAATTAAATAAGTTACATGGGATATTAACATCACTTATTGGAAACACAGGATCCCTCAGCACAGAAGGAGTGAACCTGTTCAACTGTTCATGTGAAACAGTGTACAGTTCTGGTCGCCGCAGTACAAAAAGGATATTGGAGAAATCGAGAAGTTACAGAGCAGGTCAACCAAAATGATTGAGGGAATGGAGGGACTGGACTGTGAGGAGCGACTAAGTAAATGGGCATGTTCACACTGAAAAAGAGAAGATTGAGTGGCGACATGATTGCTGTGATTGCTGTCTTTCAGATTCTAAAGGGGCTAGAAAATATAGATCATGAGAGGCTGTTTCAAATTGCCCAGAATAGTAAAACCAGAAGACACAGCCTGCGATTGAAGGGGAGTAAATTCAGAACAAATCTATGCAAACACTATTTTAGTGAACAAATAGTGAATCTGTGGAACAGGCTCCCTATGGAGACGGTTGAAGCAGGAAGTGTTGATTCTTTCAAACAGATTAGATAGTTTTCGTTTAGGAAATAACATTCTGGGATATAGTGCATATGTAGTTTGGGACATATGTGCATGCGACCACCAGGAAGGTGGAAGGCAAACTAGATGGATCTTTGGCCTTTTTTCATCGAGCTGTTCTTATGTTAAGTTAATCTCATATTCTGGTATTTGAAAGAATTAAAATACTTTATAAAATCCACTATCATGATGCATCAGCTGTCTTCCCTTTGTTGAATCAAATTTAAATTTGTCCACTATTTTTAAATAGCTTTGTCTAATTTGCATCCGATTACACATAATCCCTAACACAAAAGACAAGTCGATGGTTTTGTCTGAGGTTGTGCATCTAAAGGGGGGGGCATTAGTACAACAGTTCGGGCTGATTTCCTATTTGATTTTCATCCCTTCTTTGGGAGGAGGCACTCAGCATTTCACATCTGCTGGGTGCCATGCGGTAATTCTCATTGTACCTTAGCAACAGTTTGATCATTAAAACTGTACCAGACATCAGCAGTTGATTTAATATCAGCATGATAGTGACCATATCCATACACTCCTTCGTGATAGCATGCTGCAAATAGTTCAAACTCCTAAAAAGCAAGCGAGAAATAAAACAGCTAAATCATTTTGTATATTTAATTACTGTTATCATCAATTCTGAACTTAATTCAAAGATTCTTTTTACATAATTTTAAGTTGGTAATGCAATTGAGATTCACACTATAATGCATACAAATCACATTTTAAAAATGCTTTGGTGATATTCTAATGTGCATTCATTTGAAGTGGCAAATGATTGCTGTATATTTTGTCAAACTAACCAAGATAGAAAAATTAATTACATCAATTTCCACAAAAACACTTTGTGCTCAAGTTTAAAAACAACATGTTATACCCTTTAAATAAATGCAATGGATTGAATATATATAACAATATATATATATTGTTTTCCATGTGGCAATGGAGGTAAAACATCAGCCTGGGTTTGCAGCTTCCTAATAGCTATTAAATGGCACCTGCTGAAAAACGTGCATGGGTGGCTGTGAAAAGAATAGAATCAGCTCTAACAGTGATGGTCGGCAAGTCAGATGACACATACACTCACTAAATATACTAACATCGAATAATGGGCATTTGGATGAGGTGCCAGATGCCTTTTGGGAATCGTAGCACTGGCCAAAAGAAAATGAAAACAAATGTACCTTTGTCGACTTCAGCTTTTCTTTAGCAGCTGCTTCTACTTTTGATTCTTGATGGGGATGTTGGACTGTTCCTAATAGGGTGGAAAATGACTCATCTGGGCTTTCCTGTTGTTGAGTAAAGGAATTGTTATTTGAGATCTCAGGAGAATGAAATTCTTATCGGAGAGGAAAGCAACACTGGAGAATAGTAAACAGTAGAGAATACTTGATGGTGAGGTATTTGCGGAAATAATTCAGTTGACTTTAATTTGATAATATGAAGGTGTGGACCATTCTTGTTTAAGATTTATTTTCAAGTCTTCAAACCTTGTAAATTTTATCCCAAGTGTGTTTTTTTCCCCTCAAGGATGTTAACTATGACTGTTTCTTGACTCATAAAAAAAATTCCATTCTTAATTTAACAGAAATAAAAACGACACTTCAACAACAACTTGTAGTTATATAGTGCCCTTTACGTAAGTAATGCCTGGGAGCTTAACAGTGCATGGTTTGACAGCGAGATCGGGTGGGGAGAAGGTGACTGATGGCATGGCTGAAGAGGAAAGTTTTCATGTGTGATTTGAAGATGTGCAGAGGGGACAAGAAAGAAGGATTGAGGCAAGGAGTTGCAGAGATTCAGGGCATATTGACTGAAAGAATTGCTGACAATTATGGAGTAGAGGACAAGGGATGTTGTAAGCAACATTTGAAAACCGTAGCTTTAAAATGTTTTTCCCACCAGGAAGTTTGTTCTTTTTCAGGATTTGGTTCAACAAAAACTTGCACTTATGCAATGCCTTTCACATAGTAAAAAATGTTGTCGTCCTTCACAGAGATGGCGTTACAGCGGGTATGATGGGAGTTAAGGGGGGAGGCAGGAGGAGGGTAACCGAAAACCTAGTGAAAATGGTAGGTTCTTAGAAAGGCTTTGAAAGTGGGGAGGGAGGTTTAGGAATAGAGACCCAGAAAACAGAGTCAAAATGGCTGAAAGCTTAAACCACTAATAGCGGGATGGGAAATGTGGAACAGATTTGAATTAGCAGATCACAGGAGATCAGAAGCAGAGTGAAACAAGGACCTGGGGGGGGGGGGGGGGGGGGGGTGGGGTGGAAATAAATAAAATGAGTATCCTATAGTTATTCTGCTGCAAGTAAGAAGCCAGTGAAGCTTGGTGAGGGTGGTGTTGATGGGCCTCTGAGCCATGGTACAGAATACAAAATTCTGGATGATCTGGAGCTTGTTGGAGGGTTGATTTACGAAGGCCGGTAAGGAAGGCATTAGAGAAATGAACTCCAGAGTTTAGACTGGAATTTAGGTCTCCCCTCCACTGCCATCCATAAAATCCAGATTATTCAAAACTCTGCCGCCCGCATTCTCACCCGCACCAAACTCCGCTCCCCGATCACCCCAGTTCTTGCCAGACTGCGCTGGCTGCCTATCCCAGAGAGGATCGACTTCAAGATCCTCACCCTTGTATTCAAGTCCCTGCACTCCTCTGCACCGCCCGACCTCTCTGACCTCATCTCACCTCAAAACAGTGCCCGTTGCCTTTGTTTCTCCGGGTCTGGCCTCCTCCTCGTCCCCCAAGTCCTCCGCTCCACCCTCAGCGGCCGTGCCGTCAGCCACTATGCCTCGAGGCTCTGGAACTGCCTTCCTCACTCCCTTCGTCTCGCCCCTCGCTTCCTATTTTCAGGTCTCTGCTGAAGACCTTTCTTTTTGACCGTGCCTTTGGTCACTTTCCTCCCCCCCCCCCCCCCCCCCCCCCCCGGCTCGGCCCCAGGATCTGTTACTGTGAAGCGCTCTGAGACGCCGTCCGGCATGGAGGGCGCTATATAAATCCAAGTTGTTGTTGTTATTGTTGTTGTAGACTACAACACTGGCGAGGGTTTCAGTTGCATTGGAGTGAGTTAGAGGGGGAGGAAATAAAGAAAAACAGCCTTGGTAAGGAACCAGATGAAAGGCTTAAATGAGAGTCCAGGATAAGCAGATGTGACCTCAGTTGAATGGCTCAATCAAAGGACAGCAATGCCTAAGTAATGCACTGTTGGCTTAGCACGTGAGCTCAAATCATCATATGGGAATCAATGCAATTGATCCTATAAAAGTAAAATGTGTAGCATTGAAATCAAATAAAACAAAATATTCCATCCCATCATTGCCCAGAGATGCCTCCAATACTGGATAATTACTGTACTGGATTCTAACTTACCTTATTGATTCTTGAACTTAGACACCATTCATTGGGATTGTCCTGTATGAATATTAAAAATATCTGTAAAGCAATCAAATTAACAAACCCCTATATCTAATTACTGCCCCTTCACTCTGTTTATGTTTCTTGTTCCAAAACTGATTGAAAATCTACATTAAAATGAACCTTCCACTCCAAGACCCATCTGCTTCATTGGTCCTGATCTTCGTCTTCATATTCCATAGAAAACTAAGGATTTTTTGTTAATAGTTTTATAACTCCATCAGCTTTATTTCTTCTACTTTGAACAGAAAGTTCTATCTCAGGATTTTCTTTCCCTTTCTAAATATCTATTAACAAATCAACAAACATTATGCATTTTGCTTTTCTATTACGTAGAAGTAAAATGTGTAATAAACACCATAATAAATATCTTACCCTCGATTCCTCAAACATCAGTGTCAGTGGGATCTCAATACAGTCATCAAACTTTTGATAACATCTGTTTGTTGTGTCAAAGTGAAATCTTAGTAGCTGCACTGTGAGAATTTGGGGCAGCTCTTTGATATGGTATCTCTGCAAAATACAAGAATAAGTTGATGAAAAAAGCCTTCAAAGGAATAATGGCAGATAAGAGTTACATTTTTGGTTTCTGCAGTGAAATAGTCCTTCTACACCAGGATTATCCTGAACTTCCAGAAAAACTCTAAGCTTCTTTTGTCCATATCTGAATATAATAGTTTATCCTAGATGTTCAATTTGTACATCAAAACTGTTGTTTGGAGGCCAGTTTTTACAAAACTTTAGAGTCTATAAAACTTTAAAAAGATCATTTTTCATTTATCATTTTTCCTCCCGTGTAAACAATCCTAGTTTGGCATTCACTTTTCATAATTCAGATATCTAATTCCATATAAAATATTAATTTGATGGACTTTTATTATACTCTCTCCAATCCCTATTGTAGAAGGAATAGCAGAGCAACACGGAATCCTCCAAGTGGGGCTGGATATGTACTAAATATTGTGATCTGGGAGAACTGCAAGATACTTTAATATTTCTGTGTATATTTTACTGAAATGAAATATGCCTTTGATTTACAAATTTATCGACATATTTTACTAATATTGCAATCCATACTTACTGAGGATGTATCAGTCACTTCTTTACAAATGTCACAATAACATTGATTGTCACCATTCAGAATGTCCCATTTCAGAAACTCATCTAAAGCAATTTCCTTGAGAGAGAAAGTAACAAAATCAGTAACATGCCATAGAAATGTTCCATGGCATGATGCTAAACAAGTAGCTACCTATGGATTAATCAATTTGGTCTTTCCTCGCTGGACAAACTTGCCAGACAGCGCTTTCAATGCCAAGCTATGCCTATCATTGTATCTTTTAGTTTTTCAGTAGATTCAGTAGATTGTCATTTACAAAAAAAAACCTTAAATCATTTGCTAGGAGTTAATAACATCCCTTCTGAAGAACAATACCTAAAATAATGCAGCACTCCTGCTAAAGCGACAGCCTCACCTGGGAGCTCACAATCTGAGACATGAAGCAACAACTTCGAACTCCAGAGGCGGCGGGAGTGAAAAAGGTACATAACAGATTTTAAATTGGGAGAAGATTTTTTTAAATGTAATAGCCAAAGGTATAGTGGCTCAGTTACCAAATAAAAAATTGAAAGTACCTGATGTTCCTAAACGGTAAATATTGTAGAATCTGAATTAATTTAAAACTGAATTACTATTATTACCAAATCTTAGGAACAATGTAAGAATTCCATGGGTATGAGGCATTATATTAAATGCAAAAAGTATTATTATTATGAATGTTATCATTATTATTAACAATTATTATTAGTTATACCAGACATCGCACTGAAGGAGACCTTTATCATTATTATTATCAATATTATGTGACGATAATAAGTCACTTGAATATAATATTTATACTTACCCTGTTTTTTTAAACTTACCAAGTGTTTAAATTTATTAGAAGATGAACAAATGGGTAAAGGGATAGTCAGCCACGGATATTCCTTCTTATAATTAGCATTGCATTCTTGACATTTCATTTCATGACCAATTGTGATCTGATAAAACTGAAGGACATTTATTGGTGAGTGTATATAGGAACCTTTTTTCAATGACTGAATGTGCAAGTCAAACACTAAAAAGAACAAACTATCCTTAGTCTATCCAAATTGGAAAAGATGGTATATCAGTAGTTGGCACAATTCTAAGAAAGTAAATCATTAAAATGTATGTACTTCATCAGATTCCAACCATCTGATCAACCTGTTGTGCAGTTCCAGTTTTCTCTGTTTTAAAGAATACCCTACCATTAGGTTTGAAAATATTCAATCAAATTGTTGCTTTTTTGTTACTGACCATTTGATTTCAACTCATGATTGATCTGCTTTTCATATCAAAATATCCTATTGCGTGCACATGTGGTGTATAAAATATGGTTCAAGGTATTTGCTTATCATGCCATAGTTGTACAGAAATAAATGTTAACTAAACCTGGTATCACACAAAAAAGAGTTCAACAATGCATTGAAACCAGCAAAGATAAAAATTTAAGCTGTACAAACAACTAAAAATATAGTTGATAGAATATTGTCATTCCCCATGTTTTTCAGCGAGAACACAATAAGCATGTAGTGAAATCAGCAAAATGAAGAAAATGCAGTTTTATGCAACATACAAATGTGCAACATCACAGGATGGTAGAATATATGGTTTAATATTGATATAATGCCGATTTGTAACATTGGAAGCGGAATCAATAATTAGTCAAACATCCAAGTAACATGATGCTTAGCCTTGCTGAGTTCCTAATGTTAACCACATTGTTTAGGAAGGGGAAGGGAGGGATCATTTACCGAGTACAGGTTAGTAATATTCCACTTCTGGGGTAGTGGAACATTGAGTGGAACGTCTCTGCTGCACTTCAGTGTACACCTAACCATGACACCAGATTGTATATTATGCAACTGGATTATTATTGTCCGGGAAGGGTGAGAAGACTAGTGAAAAGAGAAAGGAGATACACACCAAACACAAATACAATACAGGCTTCAACATTAAAGCTACGGTTTTAACATTCTTTCAGGTATCAACAGAAAAGAGATTAAGTATTAAGTAAGAGATGGTTGGGTATAAATTACGTCATTTCTTATGATTAGTGAATTTCTAAAACAGCGGATCTGCTGAAGAATGTTTTATTGAATTTCGAAACCAAAGAGGGATATAAAGGTGCTACTTGATTATGAAGGGAAATCCAATTAGAAGCCGACATTGCCAAAGATGGTGTGTGGAATGCTCAATTTGTATCCAAGAATGTTAAATCTTCAGCATCTTCCATGATAATCACACAGTTTTATTCTAAAACATTGCAAATAAGGACAGTATTATGATCCCATCTGCAGAACCTATTGGAACCATGAACAAACCACAGAAAGGTCTTTCTTTTGAGCTTTGATGTTCCCAGTCTCAAAATCGAACTGCCTGTTGATGTTTAGTATTGATGGAATGATTTGTAACATCGGAAGTGGAGTCAGTAATTAGTCAAACATCCAAGTAGCATGCTTACATCGGAGGGTGTAGAATAACCTTTGTTATTCTTTTCTGTGTTCTTCTGCTACTACTTGTATTGTAAAACATTATACAAATAAACAACTATTAATTGAGCTGCCTTTATGCATCTTTAGATTCCCGGATTTCGTAACCTGAGCCATTCAATCTCTAGATTTACTGCTTGGATTAAAAAAATTGTTAGAGGAACATGCGTTAGGCATTTCAAGATAAGAAACAGGCAAAACTTCCACATGGATGGATTACAATATAGGCTGTTGACCCATTAAACATTGCTGCAGGTTTTGTTTTGGTTCACCGGATGCAGAAACCCTTTATGTATCAGATATAATCAAGCACCACCATGCTTAAGAGTATCCAAACCAAACAGAGTTCCTTGCATCCCACCTACACAAGGAAATTCCAGAGATTTCAATGGAATCTGCGGATGAGAGTTTCGGCTACGTTGGATGTGAGGTATGGTCGGACATGGGCAATGTGACAGAGATGGAGGAAACTTTGCTTTGTCAGGCATCGGAAGGACAGCTGGGGATTAAACCTGATATCTAGGTTTAGGCATAACTACTTTACGTAGAGAATAGGAAGACTGTGGAACTCGCTACCTGAAGTGGTAGTTAACAATCAGTTAATAGATGCATTCAAGAGGAAGTTAGACCTGCACATGAAGGAGAGGGGGAAAGAAAGGTATGGGAGGGAGTAAGGAATAGGTGGAAAATTGTTTGAGTATAAACACTGACATGGACTGTTTGGGCTGAGTAGCTTGTTTCCATGCTGTACGTTCTTTGTAAATTTTTGTTACAAGTCATTCATACAGTATGTTTTCTTATCCCTCAAAGTATTGGAGTGAAAATATATGACTTTCTCATTACCTTTGTTCTATTAATTTTATTTACCTTCAAAATAGTTTGATCCTGATCCATATAAGTGTTCACTTCATGCATCAGAAATAGGAAAAAATCTGCTATATCTTGTTGTCTTAATACTGATGATGAAGATAATGGTACAATGTTATTTCGTTAATTACACAAAGCTAAATCATAAATGACAAATGAAAACAACCATTGTGATGTTGAACTGCCTTTTTAAAAAAAATCTTCTTGTATCATAATGATATCAAAATACACCTATTCCTTACCATCCAGTTGTAAGCTTGTGGTCAGTTTGTGTGTTTCTACAGCCTTTTTGCTCTTTTGCAATTTCTCAAACATGATTTTTAACTGACATATAATCTGGTTATCCGTTTCTAAACTGGGAACATAAAAAACAGAATATTAACATTGAGGAATAATAATTCTGGTTACAATTTAAGAACATCATAATACTGTCTGCATTGATTGTTTTTAAAATGAGTCCAGTATGCTGGTCTCAATTACTGCTCCTGGTAATCTGTTACACTCATTAATTAGCTTCTTGATAAAGAAATATTTCCTTGTGTTTGTCCTGAAATTCCTCATTGCAACCCTAAACCTTTGTCCTTTCAGAAATGGGGAATTGAAGCAATAAGGGTTCTGGTCCAAATGCTGCAAAATCTTTGTTAACTTTAACAAGCATGAGAAAAATACAGCTGTATGTCCAGTATATTTGTAAGCGGCACTCATCTTAGCCGTTCAAGTCGTGATGCAGCAGAGTCAAACTAAAATGTTTATTTGCCTTCATGGGATGGGGTGGGGGTGGAAGGAAACAGGACCAAGACCAAGTCTGCCCACTGGAGCATAAAGCACTGTGTACAACATGAAATCCTGGCAAGATCACACAGTGATATGTGGCAGCTGATCGGATGGGGATCAGAACACATATGAGGAACCCCTTTATCTGAATGAAAGCTTTATGAAAATATTGATATGAGGGATTTCTCCCTTCCTTTCCTGAAGGAAAGGCCTCACATTGGACATGATTCCCAAACAGCTCACACAGGTGACCATTCTTCACTTTTGAACTCAGGCAGTGTGAGCATTGGTAAGTTATTCGATGTATTAAGGGGATGAGAGGAAATGCACCAGGCATCCACAAGCACATCCCCACTGACTCATGCACAAGCCCACAAATGCACACGTCCACACACATGCGCACACACAATGTACAAGTCTACACCCACTCATTGCCACACACAATGAATGCACATGCACACACAGAGACAAAACCAACAATTCCACCAACACACTTTTCAAAATAGAATTTGGATAGGAATCCAACACGAGTTTTGGAGATAAAGATATAGTAATCTAACCAATTACAACATAATTTCTTCTGAACTTAAAGTTACTCATGTTGTTGGCATGCACACATTAAAATGAGGAAAGACCATTGCATAACAAGCGTGTACTCCCATTGTTATAGACTTTAGCAACCAATAGAAAGTCTACCCTAATGATTCTATAAAGTTGTTACAGATTCAACAAATCATATTGTTTTAATTCTGCGAAATAATTTTATTACTTACTTGCAAATGGTATTTTTAAATTCTGGGGTCATGTATAATATTTGAAGCAGTGTGTTCAAATAACAAGTGGCTCCTTGATTAATCAATCCAACTGTTTTTAAAAAATAAATAAAATAAGTCTTGATGAGATCCAATAAGCCTTATGGCAGCATACATTTGCCATGTTAAATCTGCAGTGATGCTGCAACATATTGATTACTATTCATGTTGAAAGTTATAAAGAATACAGTAACATTTAGGCACAATAATTATAAGAACATGGATTTAATTGCTTGAAGTTTTTTTTCAACTAGCTGTAGAATAATTTATTATTAGTTTGTATTATTTGCAAATATTTGCATTGATATTACTGAAGTATACTTGTTCTTTTCCAATATTTATTGTGGTATTCAGGATGAAGCATAGGTCTATCTAACAGTCAAAGCATGAAGATGAAATGTTACCATTGTTCATATTTAGTGGGTTAATGTAATTATCACAATATATAGGATGGAATTAAGCTATTTGTCCCAACAAGTGTTTGTTGATGCTAGCTCCTCACTATAATAATAATAATAATCCTTGCATTTGATATACAGCCTTATCACGTCTTCGAGACGTCTCAAAGCGCTTCGCAGAATATACTGTAAAGTGAATTAACTGTATATTTTGTGGGTGAAACGTGGCAGCCAATTGCTCACAGCAGTGTCCCACAAACAGTCGTGGATTGAGTGACCACATTATTATTATTTTTGTAAGTTTTCCTTTCTTTAAGGGATTATTAACCCCAGGAAAAGCGATCCGCCAATCGACTAACAACCAGGTTCCTACTTACTTGGTATAAAGGCGTGTGGAGTAAGGAAACTTGCCTAATGTTTTGCCCTGCCTGGGAGACATTATGTGGATGTTTGTGAATAGTTTTAAATTACAGCAAACCCCCAGTTGACCAGACTCCTAGTGTCCAGAATTCATAGCTTGCCAGACCGGGCCCGATCCAGAAATGTTCACAGAAAAATTTCCCCAGCTTGCCTCTATTAGCATGCGCCCCTGCCTCACAGTGCTTACTTAGTGGGACGGGATATCCACTCTGACTCAGTTTGAATCCTGCAGATTCAGCTCGCAGGATTCAAACAATTACAATACCGACAAATACCGCAAATTCCAGCTCACTGGTCCGGACCTCAGCCCATTGGTCCAGCCAACCGGGGTTTAGTATATTTCATCCGAATGACAAATTGGCAAATAACAGGCATTTTTATGAAGAGGATTTCCATTATTTCTATGAGGTTTCAGTAGAACCTCAAGCTTACATGGCACACCAAAATGATTAAGCTATTTCCACATTACCTGGTGTTTGTATTTTGAAAGAATTCCTATCCTTTATTTTCATCCACATTCGTTTAATTGCTCCTGTAAAATATGTGAAAATAGATTTAGAACGGGGGCGACAGGAGCCTGGTGCTGGAGAGGACATGGGCTGTAGAGTTCTGGATAGTTTACAGCTTGTATAGAGAAGAACTGCGGAGTCTGGCAAACAGAACTTTGACATAATCAAGGATGGATGTTTTAAATGGGTGAGTATCTCGGGGGCTTGAGAGTAGAGGTAAAGGCAAAAGCGGGCAATGTTTCGGAATTACTGTGGGTAAAACACAGTCAATTCACTTTGCAACATATTATGTGAAACACTTTGAGATGTGTCAACGATGTATTAAGGCGCTATATCAAATGCAGGGATTGTTACTATTATTACTAATCCCTTTGCCTTGCCCATTCCCTTGCCTCCTTCAAGGTCCATCTCAAGACCTTCCTCTTTGACCGTGCCTTCGGTCTTCCCGACCCCTATTCATCCCCACCCCCTTGGCCCCCAACCCTCTCGAGTCCTTGGGACGTCCTCCCAGGGTAAAAGGCAATAAGCTAAATTTTTTGTTGTTGTTTCTATTGTTCTATGGACATGTCCCTCCAGAGAGAGAGAGAGGGTGTTACATGTTCGATTCCAGCCATAGGTGGATTAAAGAAGGCAGCTGGTCACAAATTGCACAAGCAAATACTTGTGGTATATTTAACCGGGAGCACATTTCAAAGAGTTTCAGAATGAAACTTTCTATATCTGGACGAATTTAAAAAATGTTCAGCAATTCAGTCATCACATTTCCCAGCATTAATAGAAAGGAAACTGAATGAGTTCCTACCAGTCAGTAACTTTTAAGTAGATTCTAGCCTCACCTTTCCACCGCCAAAACAAAAAGTATATGCATCCAACAGCGACAATACCATTGAACCACAGCATGGTGGTGCCGAACCTTTTAGTACCACAAATATTTTTTAAAGAAAACCTTTCAACGATCGCCATTCTCTTAGCAAACTTCTGCACACGTCTGCAGCAAATAAAAATGTAATTTAGTTTCAGTTTCGGTTAATTGTTTTCGAGCATAGTGCATTAACACTGCAGATTCTCAGATGGCCTGACCACGTCAGAGGTTGAAAATTTAGCAAAATAACAAATATATCAGATTGCTAACACAGAACACAGGGGCATAAACTGGAGAAATAATTTGTTTTGAGTAGGGATAAAAAGGAAATAGGAACACAGAAGTTTGGTCTGTTCGTATTCTTAATGTTAAAGCCATTGTCTTAAGATTTAAAGTTTGTGTAGAATCTTAGAAATGGTCTTGGGTTTTAGCAGAACCCTAATAGAACTATGGAAAACCAGCTTCAAAATTAAGCCTTAATTCCAGACTGTTTTCAAAAATTTTGTTCAATCTTAATTTACCAGAAACTGCAGAAACCACAGTTTTTCCTGCTCCACCCTCCCCCATGCGATTCCTGTAAATGGCTTGTGAGCCTGAAAACAAAACTGAATGTTAACTATAACTGCAATTCAACAAAACAACTTCTCCAATTGACCCAATCTGAACCAAACGTCCATTTCACTGTGCATAAGATCACAAGAGGTTTGAATGAAGGAAGCCATTTTATTGTATCTCTAGCAGAATACCTTATTCTACCATCTTCCCATTCCCATTCACAGTGTCGAGCTTTTCTTTTAAAACAAGTCCAGCTTTCTGGTCTCAACTTGTGTATGGCAAGTGTTTTACCACTCCCAGAACCTGACGATCTGGAAACAAACAGACCCACCACTGCTTTGCTCCATCCTACAGAGTCCTGGTCAGTAACTTTTATCAGCAGTCCCAGTACCCAGCAATATCTCTTCAGCCAGAACTCCATATTATTCAGCTCTTCATTGTGGAACTCTATAGTGACTATCTCCATCTCCTGGTCTGATAACACCTCCTCACTATAGACATTCAGAGGTTTCCTGCTACTCCCTGTGTCCTGGCCAACAATTCCCTCCAAATAAAATATTGGTCACTCACTTCATTACTGTTGCTGTGGGCAAACTGGCAAACCCTAGTCTTCAGCCCTCCACACACACTGCCAGATTGTATCTTTCACAATCTTACTGTTCACCTTCTCTGATTCACCCGCAAAATAATTGAGAATTTCAAAGACTTGAACTGACGCCGGATACGTTAATGAACAAGTCAATTTATTATGTACAAAATATCATAATGTCTTTACAATAATATTATAGAAATCATTAATCAGAAGAAAGTTATAGAATCAAGATCATTTGTGGTTAGTATTACTGCAGCAAAGTACAGTACCTCTTTAAGTTGTTAACTTGTGAAGGCAGTTCAGAGATTGTTCTGACTCTGTTGGTAATTGACCATATACACAGTGACTACACTACAATTTGGTATAATTGTTCTGGGAACTTTCCAAGGATGATGATGTGCTGAATAACCTTCATCCTAATTCTTTTGAAAATGTATTTACATTTTCCAGCTTGGACACTTTAAAAGCCAAGTACACCCCATTTGCCCACAATATACACAGTCACTACACTTTCTAGTAAATCCTGTGAGGCGCTTTGAGATATTATCCTGGCATTAAAGTGCGCTAACAAATGCAATGTTTATTATTATTAATTGTAGAATATCTTAAAAGCAAATATTTCAAGTCTGTTGGAATCCTCCTGAATGTGTAGAATTGGAAAGAACGCTTCTATAAATGAATTCAGCACAGACAATTAGAATCAATAATTCCAACATAAACAGTTAATATATAAAAATGTCAATCATTTATTTCTAGTTTTCAAGTTAACATTTATCTCAGAAAATTTTCAACATTGATGTTTAGAATAATTATTGTGGTTATGCACTAAATCTTTCACAGAGATATGAATGTACTAAGTTGTCTGGCCATCTAGACAAGAAAGGAAAATTTGCCTTATTCACATAAGTTAGCTGTCATACGGTTAGTAATATTCAACTATTGTTTTCAATTACTATAAAAGCATGCACTGAAAGAAGTTAATCCTGTTATTTGACTAATGCCAAATGAAGTAACATTGAACAAATATATGTGTTGTTTATCTTGAATTTTGAATTTTACCCCATTATGAGAAATTATTTTCTCCACATTTTTTCATTCTCACCATATGAGAGGCCATGGTAATGGTACCCAGGCAAATATATCTTATATATAAATTCACATAATTGGTCTTGGATGATTTTGCACCATCTGTTAATATATGCACCATTTATATAACTTGAATGTTAATATAAATGTCATATTTTCATATATATTTAAGGGTAAGTTTGATATTTCATCCATGTCGATTCCAGGTTGGAATTGATGTTTGCCTTGGTGCAATCCCTTTAGCACAGACATCAAACCATGAAGCTGGTCTGCTTTTTTGGCATTCGATTTTAAGCTCCAGACAGGCAAAGCAAAATTCAACATGACACCTGGTACAGTTCATATATTTACATCCCACTTGGCTATGTTCAATAAGTTTGCCACAGGTTGGGCAAGCACGAGTGGAAGGACATTGTTTCACTTTTGTTTCTGGTAAGTTCATTAACAGACAGTACTTTAGTATTTCGAGTTCTTGGTTGATGCAGCCTTCATTGTCACACCGATCAGATCGTGGGGCTTGTCCCTTCCACGTGTTCAGGCATTGCCAACAGAAGTCATAGACTCTTCCTCTCTCTGTGGTACAGATGCTGCATCTGACACTCAGATTTGTCAGATCACAGCGTTCGACAAACGTTTTACATCCTGGGCACTGACAAGAAAAATAGAAAGGTATTTAGTGAATTTCATGTTCAACAGTACCTTATTTTGCAATAGCATTGAGGATCATTTGATTTTTCATATAATTAGTCGTTCTTTGAAATTTAATAGATGCGACCACATTACCACTTTAAACAAGTAACATAGAATTGCGTATTTTATTATCAATTCTTTAAATACCTCAAATACAGTAATTTAAAAGAATAATCTATGGCCCTTACTTAACGTACATGCTTATTATTTTCATTTTTGGCATCTATTGTATATTACTGTTCAAAAGTCTCCCCTTGAAACCTACTGATTTATATTCACAATATTCAGCGGCAGCCAGTTGAGCAACTGTTTCCTCAAAATATAATTGTTCTTCACAGGTCAGTACAGCCAATTTGCGAACTTCCTGATATGACCATTCTGCTCCACATTTTGATGTCGTTCCATCCTTCACTGCTGCTGGACAGAAGAACTTATACTGACCCTGCGGTTCAAAGAATAAATACAAAATACATGTGATAACTTATTTAATAAAGTATTGGTTCAGGGAAAGTAAACCATAGAGTCGTAGAATGTCTGAGGTTCTGAGCTGAGTTAGCTGATCTATGATATCAACTGGTGCAACTGGTAGGCCTCTTGCCTCTGGGTTATATAGTTGTGGGTTTAAACCCCAAATAACATGGCAAGATTCACTAATAAGCCTTCAGGAAAAAAGGTTCCAGGTAAAACCCAACGTACGTTGCATTGTGACAGGGGAATAAACTTGCCACTGCCTTTTATGATTTTTGGCAATTAACCTACGTGTAAAGGTAGCTAACAAAGGCTGGACGTGATAACTGGGCACCACCATTAAGGAATAATTGAGCACCAATATAAAGGTGTATTGTATATTGGGAGTGTGAAAGGTGAGTCTGGAAAAGATGGATGTATAGAGGTAGAACTTCCTTGTTAAAATACACCTTTTTTTGTTAAATCTATGGTGCAAGTTTTGGTTTTCGGAAGTGTCCTATGCCATCCTACATACATTAAAAAANCTAACTTTTTCAATGTATCATTAGTGCAATTTGGGGGCACTTCCTTTATTGATGAATATGCAATACCATTTATTTGCACAAATACATAACGACAGAATCGTAAGCGGTGAAACCTATCTTTATGCAGTATTGTGATAGCACATATAAACACAAAAACTGATTTCATTCTAGCATTAAAATCAATTTTTTTTTCAGATAACTGATATAGCTCCTTTGATTTTACATGATTCAATTATATTTTAAGATAGCTTACCTGATCTAGAAGACTTCGGCACCAAGCAGTGAGCGAATTTGGATCCACTGCATGTCCACAGGACATTTCTGCTCTTAAAATATTAGGGTCGTCATCTCCTAAAATAGAATAAATTAAGAGCCACATTTCAGATTCCAAACAGTGCTGGGAAAAAGTATTTGTCAATTACTGGGACTTTGAGCTTCTGAGCTTTATTAAACATTGGCTTCTATGTCTAAAATGATTCCTGTATTAATTGCAATCCTGACAAACAGGCAAAACTAATTAAGTCAAAAAGCTGTGACTGAACTGGATGTTGTCATAGCTATCCTTGTCTCCTTTCAAGATTGTTGCCAAAGTTGTGAACATTATCTTTGAAAATTGTTGCGCATTTTGCCTCATAGTCTATTTTGTAGATAAATAAGTGGAGATC
The DNA here is from genome assembly GCF_018977255.1 of Callorhinchus milii. NCBI lineage: Eukaryota > Metazoa > Chordata > Chondrichthyes > Chimaeriformes > Callorhinchidae > Callorhinchus > Callorhinchus milii. The sequence goes on along the minus strand of NW_024704752.1, from coordinate 14,989,154 downwards.
AAAAGTGATAGTAATGAAAAAAGCCTACTGCGAATGTCCTCACAAACAATCTAAATTAACTTTTCTATCTTTGTATATGTATCGATGATTGTTTCTCTTGCAACTATACAGATAAGCAAATGATAGGATATTATTCTACAGGTTACTTAAAACACAACAATTCTGCACTTAATCGAGAGAACTACTTCTGCTCTTGAGGCTAATAAAGTTACCTGTAATTTCATCCTTCCCTTTCACAAATTTCAGAGTCTGATCATTTGGGTCGTATTGTTTTTCTGTTTGCTGCCCTTGTGTTGACATCTTGTCGATCGAAAATCAGAACAAAATGAAGTAGCAACAGCTCATGGAAAGCCCCTGTGTCATACTCCAGGAAGTTAATAGAGTTTTCACTGCCAATCAAATGATAGTGCAGATTACAGTCACAATCCTGCATACTAGATGATATGTTATTTGTGAATATCAATCACACTTTGTTCAGGCAGATACTATAATTTGCTGTTTAGAGTCATTTCCTCTAATTGACTCGAGTAAACAAGACTCAAAATCTTCAAACTGTTCTCTGGTGTGCTCACCAATCCTGATCACAGAAGTACAGTACTATTCCTTATGTACCTTTTTTCTGCAGATTTTTTTTGACTTTCCAAGGGTTTAAACAGCTCGAGAATTCTCCAATTTCTTTCTCGCACAATGCTCGACACACCATTTGCCCCAATCCCTACCAATCTTTATCGGAGGAATGAGATTCCTTGTACTGATTTTCAAATCCCCCCACAATCCTATCCCACTCTACCTATGAAGTAAGTGAAATGACTACAGATATCAGTTCAGCTGTGTAGTCACATTGGTAGGAGTTTATTGTGAAATTTCAAAGACTTGAACTGAGACCTGATATATTAGTCAACAAGTCCATTTTATTATGTATATCATAATGAATTGACAATAATATTGTAGATCTGATTAATTATAACAAAGCTATATAATCAAAATCTTGTGTGGCTAGTATTAGCTCAACAAAGCACAGGATCTCTTTAAGTTGTTGACTTGTGAAGGCAGTTCAGAGATTGTTCTGACTCTGTTGGTAATTGACCATATACACAGTGACTACACTTTCTAATAAATCCTGTGAAATGCTTTGAGATGTTATCCGGACATGAAAGCCAGCTAACAAATGAAACATTTATTAATAATTGAAGAATATCTTAAAAGCAAATCTTTCAAGTCTGTTGGAATCCTCCTGAATGTGTAGAATTGGAAAGAACGCTTCTATAAATGAATTCAGCACAGACAATTAGAATCAATAATTCCAACATAAGCAGTTAATATATAAAAATGTCAATCATTTATTTCTAGTTTTCAAGTTAACATTTATCTCAGAAAATTTTCAACATTGATGTTTAGAATAATTACTGTGGTTATGCACTAAATCTTTCACATAGATATGAATGTACTAAGTTATCTGGCCATCTAGACAAGAAAGGAAAATTTGCCTAATTCACATAAGTTAGCTGTCATACGGTTAGTAATATTCAACTATTGTTTTCAATTACTATAAAAGCATGCACTGAAAGAAGTTAATCCTGTTGTTTGACTAATGCCAAATGAAGTAACATTGAACAAATATATTTGTTGTTTATCTTGAATTTTGAATTTTACCCCATTATGAGAAATTATTTTCTCCACATTTTTTCATTCTCGCCATAGGAGAGGCCATGGTAATGGTACCCAGGCAAATATACCTTATATATAAATTCACATAATTGGGCTTGGATGATTTTTCACCATCTGTTAATATATGCACCATTTATATAACTTGAATGTTAATATAACTGTCATATTTTCATATATATTTAAGGGTAAGTTTGATATTTCATCCATGTCGATTCCAGGTTGGAATTGATATTTGCCTTGGTGCAATCGCCTTGGCACAGACATCAAACCATGAATCTGGTTTGTTCTTCAGGCATTCAGTGGTAACCTCTAGACAGGCAAAGCAAAATTCAACATGACATCTGATACATATTATATTTTTACATCCAGTTTGGTTATGTTCAATAAGTTTGCCACAGGTTGGGCAAGCACGAATGGAAGGGCATTGTTTCACTTCTGTTTCTGGTAAGTTCATTAACGGACAGTCCTTTAGTATTTCGAGTTCTTGGTTGATGCAGCCTTCATTGTCACACCGATCAGATCGTGGGCCATGTCCCTTCCACGTGTTCATGCATTGCCAACAGAAGTCATAGACACTTCCTCTCTCTGTGGTACAGATGCTGCATCTGACATTCAGATTTGTCAGATCACAGCGTTCGACAAACGTTTTACATCCTGGGCACTGACAAGAAAAATAGAAAGGTATTTAGTGAATTTCATGTTCAACAGTACCTTATTTTGCAATAGCATTGAGGATCATTTGATTTTTTATATACTTAGTCGTTCTTTGAAACTTAATAGATGCGACCACATTACCACTTTAAACAAGTAACATAGAATTGGGTATTGTATTATCAGTTCTTTAAATACCTCAAATACAGTATTTTAAAAGAATGATCTTGGCCCTTACTTAATGTACATGCTTATTATTTTCATTTTTGGCATCTATTGTATATTACTGTTCAAAAGTCTCCCCTTGAAACCTACTGATTTATATTCACAATATTCAGCGGCAGCCAGTTGAGCAACTGTTTCCTCAAAATATAATTGTTCTTCACAGCTCAGTACAGCCAATTTGCGAACTTCCTGATATGGCCATTCTTCTCACATTTTGATGTAGTTCCATTCTTCAGTGCTGGACAGAAGAACTTATATTGACCCTGCAGTTCAAAGAATAAATGCAATATTCATTTTTGCCCACAAATATAGTCAATTCGCTTTACAGTCTATTCTGTGAAGCGAGTTGAGACATCTAGAACAAGCGAGGATTATTATCATTATTATTATTACATGTGATAAGTTATTTAATAAAGTATTGGTTCAGTGAAAGTAAACCATAAAATCATAGAAAGTCTGATGTTCTGGGCTGAGATAGCTGATCTATGATATCAACTGGTGTAACTGGTAGGCCGCTTGCCTCTGGGTTACATAGTTGTGGTTTAAGCCCCAAATAACATGGCAAGATTCACTGAGAAGACCTGCACTTGGAGAATGGCTACTTGGATGTAATAATGGAATAATATATGAGACAGACTAGAGAGTGCCTTCAGCAGAAAAGGTTCCAGGTAAAACCTAACTTATGTTACATTGTGACAAGGGGATAAATCTGTCACTGCCTTTTATGATTATTTTATGTTTATCAACTTACATGCAAAGGGAGCTAACCTGGGCTGGACGTGATAACTGGGCACCAGCACTAAGGGACAATTGGGCACCAATATAAAGGCATTGGCTTGGGAATGTGAGACATGAGTCTGGAGAAGATGCATGAATAGAGGTAGAACTTTCTTGTTAAAATACACCTTGTTTTGTTAAATCTATGGTGCAAGTTTTGGTTTTTGGAAGTGACCTATGCCATCCTATATACATTAAAAAAAACTAACTTTCTCAATGTATCATTAGCACAATTTTGGGGAAACGGTGTCTATTTTAATGCCTCCATTCACCTCCTTTATAAATGATAATACAAATACATAATGACAGAATTTTAAGAGGTGAAACCTACTTGCAGTATTGTGATAGCACATATAAGCAAGAAAACTGATCTCAATCTAGCATAAAATCTAATGCTAGCCATCGAGCATTCCGACACATTGCCTGCCTCTGTCTGTACCCACAGTAGTCAACTCGCTCATCCATGCCTTTGTCAGTTACCAGCTGGACTTTTCAAATGGCCTCCTTGCTGGCGTCCCAAGTTCCACCATACATAAAATACAGTTAATTCAGAACTCCGCCGCCCATATAGTATCCCGCACAAAATACCGGACCCCCATCACACCAGCCTTGCCAGGTTGCACTGGCTCCCAATTTCCAAACGGATCGACTTCAAGATCCTCTGTCTTGTTTTCATATTCCCTTCATGCCCTCGCACCTCGCTACCTTTCCGACTTGCTCACCCCCGAGGCTCCACCACCCACTGCCCCGCTCGCTTGACTCCGGCCTCCTGTTCGTCCCTCGCTCCCTCCGCTCCATCAACTGCGGCCGTGCTTACAGTCACTACATCCCGAAACTCTGGAACTCTCTCCCCCAATCCCTATGCTTTGCCCCCTCCCTCCCCACTTTCAAATTCTGCCTAAAGACTTTCCCTTTTTATCATGCGTATGGTCACCTCCCCACTCCCTCTCCCCCTGGCTCGGTGTCAGACTCCGCCACTTATAACTGCTCCGGGACACTACCCACATGAAGGACGCTATATGAATGCAAGTTGTTGTTGTTGTAGTTTTACATGAGTCAATTATTGTTTAAAAATGCTTACCCGATCTAGAAGGCTTCGGCACCAAGCAGTGAGCGAATTTGGATCCACTGCATGTCCACAGGACATTTCTGCTCTTAAAGTATTAGGGTCGTCATCTCCTGAAATGGAGGAAAATAAGAGCCACATTTCAGATTCCAAACAGTGCTGGGAAAAAATATTTGTCAATTACTGGGACTTTGAGCTTCTGAGCTTTATTAAACATTAACTTCTATGTCTAAAATGATTCCTGTATTAATTGCAATCCTGACAAACAGGCAAAACTATTTAAGTCAAAAAGCTGTGACTGAACTGGATTTTGTCATAGCTATTCTTGTCTCCTTTCAAGATTGTTGCCAAAGTTGTGACCATTACCTTTGAAAATTGTTGCGCATTTTGCCTCATAGTCTATTTTATAGATAAATAAGTGGAGATCAAAAGTGATAGTAATGCAAAAAGCCTACTGCGAATGTCCTTACAAACAATCTAAATTAACTTTTCTATCTTTGTATATGTATCCATGATTGTTTCTCTTGCAACTATAAAGGTAAGCAAATGATAGGATATTATTCTAAAGGTTACTTAAAACATAACCATTCTGCACTTAATCGAGAGAACTACTTCTGCTCTTGAGGCTAATAAAGTTACCTGTAATTTCATCCTTCCCTTTCACAAATTTCAGAGTCTGATCATTTGGGTCGTATTGTTTTTCTGTTTGCTGCCCTTGTGTTGACATCTTGTCGATCGAAAACCAGAACAAAATGAAGTAGCAACAGCTCATGGAAAGCCCCTGTGTCATACTCCAGGAAGTTAATAGAGTTTTCACTGCCAATCAAATGATAGTGCAGATTACAGTCACAATCCTGCATACTAGTTGATACGTTAATTGTGAATATCAATCACACTTTGTTCAGGCAGATACTGTAATTTGCTGTTTAGAGTCATTTCCTCTAATTGACTCGAGTAAACAAGACTCAAAATCTTCAAACTGTTCTCTGGTGTGCTCACCAATCCTGATCACAGAAGTACAGTACTATTCCTTATGTGCCTTTTTTCTGCAGATTTTGTTTGACAGCTGGACCAAGTGGAAACCCATCACGTGCTTAAAAGCATCCAAACCAAACTGAGAACTCCCTGCATCCCACACACCTGGAGATTCGAGAGATGGATTGTTGGAATGGAATGCACATCCTCTCCCTAAAGGGATGCTTCCTGCTTACCTAATTATAGAAACATAGAAACAGGAGTTGGCCATTCAGCAGACTCATTGTATAAGATCATGGCTGATCTGTACCTCAAGTCCAATTACCCGCCCTTGCCCTGAATCCCTTAATACCCTGACCTAACAAATAGCTATTCACCTCAGTCTTGAAAATGTGAACAGATTCAGCTTCCACAGCTTTTGGGGGGAGAGAGTCCTAGATTTCCACTAGCCTTTGGGTGAAAAACTGACTCCTAATTTCACTCCTAAATGGCCTAGATCTAATATTAAGATTATGCCCCCTTGTTCTGGATTCCCCAATCAAAGGAAATAGCCTCTCTGTATCTGTCCTATCGATTTCCTTTGTTATTTTAAAAACCTCAATCGGATCATCCCTCAACTTTCTAAACTCAAGAGAATAGAGACCAAATTTATGCAACCTGTCCTCATAATTTAGCCCTTGAAGCCCTGGTATCATTCTGGTGAATCTGCATAGCACCCCTCCAGAGCCAATATATCCCTCCTCAGGTGCTGACCCAAAACTGAATGCAGTACTCCAGATGGGGTCTGACCAATGCTCTATATAGTTGAAGCATAATTTCCTCTCCTTTATATTCCAGCCCCCTTGAGTAAAGGCCAACATCCCATTAGTCTTTTTGATGATAACTTGTTGTACTTGTGAGCTTGTTTTTAGTGATTTGTGTATGTGGGACGTCCTCCCGATGTGAAAGGCGCTATACAAATGTAATGTTGTTGTTGTTGTGGACACCCAAATCCTTTGGTCTGCCACAGTTCTTAATTTCTCACCATTTAGAAAATATTCTGTTGGGCTATTTTTGGATCCATAAAGCATGACCTCACACTATCCCACATTGAATTCCATCTGCCACAGTTTTGCCCACTCACTGAATCTGTCTAAGTCCTTTTGTATCTTCCTGCTCCCATCTACACAATTTATGGTGCCTTCTAACACTTTGTCATCTGTAAATTTGGATATAAAACTCTCTATTCCTTCATCCAATAACATATATAAATGTGTGTGTGTATATATGATGAAAAACTGAGACCCCAGTACAAACCACTGGGGAACACTGTGTATCATGTTTGGCCAATCAGAGAACGTTCCTTTTAGTACTAGTCTCTGATCCCTGCCTCCCAACCAATTCCCAAGCCACATTACAAGGTAACCTCCACTTCCATGCCCTTTTAGTTTTGCTAAGAGACTCTTGTGCGGAACCACATCAAATGCCTTCTGGAAGTCCATGTAGACAACATCCATATACGTTCTCTTATCCACCATGTTAGTGACCTTCAGCTTCAATCCACAGTCCTTTCGCCTTGTTCCTTCCCTTTCCTGTTTGAAGACACATCTCAAGACCCACCTCTTCGACTACACCTTCGGTTATCATCCTGTACCTGCCTTCCCTGCCCTCAACCCCTTCTGATTTACAAATGTAAATTGTTGTTGTTTCACAGAAGATTGCTACCTTCTCCAGCATAGCTTTTTTGTTAATGAAAGTTACTTCCATTATAATAAGACACACCTTAATTACTTTCTGGTCTTAGTTTGGAATTATCACATTTAGCATTTGATCTGTCTGCTAAGTAAAGCAATTGCTTTTCAAAAAATGCAGTGTTCCTGCATGAATTGAAGGCTCACCCACAAATATTTCTCTATTAACAACAATTATATTTATTTAGCTGATTGGGAGCTTGAGTTGGGCCAGGAAGGGGGGGAGGGGGAGAAGATTACCAAAAGCACAGTGGAAAAGTAATGCCCTCAGGCGGCTGTAAAAATGGGGAGGGAGGGATGAGACAGAGGGACCCTGGGATTGAGTTCCAGATACCAGGGGCAGATTGGACAGAAGACATAAAGCAAGCCAATATTCACTGAGGGAGTGGTTTGAGTGATAGGGTTACAGGAAGTCACAGAGATATGGTGTGGCAAGGTCATCGAGTGCTTTGAATTCAAGGACAATGATCCTGAATTCAATCCGCTGGAGGATGGGGAGCCAGTGAAACCAAACACGGATGGAGCTGATAGGTTCATGGACCACCCGAGGGTACCTTCATTTCGGTGGAGGTACCGAGGTGTTCCCTCCGGGGGTTTTTTCTTCCTGTGTTTACAAGTAGCAGTTATACATATGGGCTAATCATTTATCTACAGGATGGTGAGCCATTCCATCACTCTCTACTGCTCCCCACTTTATGGAAGAGGCAGACATACATACATTTTCAGTCCACTCTTTGGTCTAATATGAGAGCAGCTAATGCAGGAGTGGCTCCAGCTTGGGTCAGGCCTCATTTGGCTGAGATTGAATCGAGCTTCAGCAACAACTTAATTTAAATTAAATAGAAATAAATACACAATTGACTCATTGCAGTCAACAATTCCTCTGTTGTGCCTCGATATCCTGGGAAACACTTTTATGTCACAGTATGCAGAACTGTATGCAATACTCTAGATTTGTCCTAATCAGACTGCGCGATTAAGACTTCTGAGGATCTGAACTGATGTGACGATATAACTCAGTATTCTGTTTACTTTGTTTATTGCTGCCTAATACTATTTTGATATAGTGAGTAATGAGTCATTTCACACCCTTAAAATCTCTTTCATTTTCTCCTGTGACAAGTTCTATCGCATTCATGGAAAACATGTGATTTCCTATTCTTTACTTTCTATATGTTGTATCTTGCATTTATCAGGTTTAAACCTCATTTGTCTGTTATCAACCCAATGTGCTTATCGTAGCCCCCAAGCTCTCCTTGCAAGACATTTGCTACTTCCTCTGATTGCATAGTTTCCTCTAACTTGGTGTGGTCTGCAAATTATCTAAGTTACACTGGGTCTACAAATCCAGGTTATTCATATACATAAGGAACAGAAGGATTAGGACAGGACAGACTTCTGAGCCACCCATATAACTTTGTTATTCCTAAACTGAGTTTCAAACACTACATTTTGACCTAGCTCCCCTAACAAAGACCCTCTGCTTACTTCCCTTCAGTCAGTTCTGAATACATGTCCACATCTGCATGAAGCAAACAGCGCGAAATTATTTGAACTGGTCAGTGTGTGAATAATGAGATGATGTAGCTTCGAGGTAATTTCCAAAAGAACAAGGCAAAAAGTTAAGACAATTTTTGCAGACGGTTGTGCACTTTGGGATGACCCCCTGACGTAAAAGGCATGATATAAATGTATATTGTATTATGTGGTTAGCAAATGGAATTTATAATAATAATAAATAATAAAATGATCCACCAATCGACTAACAACCGGGTTCCTACTTACTGTTAGGTAAACAGAGGTGTGCGGAGTAAGGAAACTTGCCCAACGTTTTGCCCTGCCCGGGAATCAAACCCAGGTCTCTCACTTGCGAGGTGAATTCTTGTTTAATTCTCTATTAAATATGGGATATTCCTGCATTACCCGATGCTGAAGGAAGTAGTGTCAAAGTTTGACATTCTGCTTTATCCCAAACTGAGTTTCAAATACTACATCCTGTCTATAACTCGGCTGCTTTCTTCCACCTTTGGATCTTTGCTACCTTTATCTTTTCTTCATCCCCATGCCTGCTTAAACACTTTTCTATGCCTTTATCATGGCTAGGATAAACTTCAATACTGTCCCCAGCTCCAACACTCCAAAAGTTTAAACAGCTCGAGAATTCTCCAATTTCTTTCTCGCACAATGCTCGACACACCATTTGCCCCAATCCCTACCAATCTTCATCGGAGGAATGAGATTCCCTGTACTGATTTTCAAATCCCCCCACAATCCCATCCCACTCTACCTATGAAGTAAGTGAAATGGCTACAGATATCAGTTCAGCTGTGTAGTCACATTGGTAGGAGTTTATTGTGAAATTTCAAAGACTTGAACTGAGACCTGATATATTAGTCAACAAGTCTAATATATTATGTATATCATAATGAATTGACAATAATATTGTAGATCTGATTAATCATAACAAAGCTATATAATCAAAATCTTGTGTGGCTAATATTACCTCAACAAAGCACAGGATCTCTTTAAGTTGTTGACTTGTGAAGGCAGTTCAGAGATTGTTCTGACTCTGTTGGTAATTGACCATATACACAGTGACTACACTTTCCAATAAATCCTGTGAAATGCTTTGAGATATTATCCGGACATGAAAGCCAGCTAACAAATGAAACATTTATTATTAATTGAAGAATATCTTAAAAGCAAATCTTTCAAGTCTATTTAAATCCTCCTGAATGTGTAGAATTGGAAAGAACACTATTCAATACCTTAAGCTTCTATAAATGAATTCAGCACATCACACAAACAATAAGCATTAATAATTCCAGCATAAACAGTTAATATATAAAAATGGCAATCAATATTTTCTTTTTTTCAAGTTAACATTTATCTCAGAAAATATTTTGAACATTGTTGCCAGAATAATTACTGTGGTTATGTACTAAATATTTCACAGAGATATGAATGTATTAAGTTATCTGGCCATCTAGACAAGAAAGGAAAATTTGCTGTCGTACGGTTACTAAAATTCAACTATTGTTTTCAAATACTATAAAAGCATGCACTGAAAGAAGTTAATCCAATTATTTGACAAATGCCAAGTGAAGTAACATTGAACAAATATATTTATTGTTTATTTGGGATTTATAATTTTACGCCATCATGAGAAATTATTTCCTCCACATTTTTCCATTCTCACCATATGAGAGGCCATAGTATGGGTACCCAGGCAAATATACCTTACATACAAATTCATATAATTGGTATAGGATGATTTTGCACCATCTGTTAATATATATATTAACCTGACTGTTAATATAAATGTCATATTTTGAAATATATTTAAGGGTAAGATTGTATTTCATCCATGTCGATTCCAGGTTGGAATTGATGTTTGCCTTGGGGCAATCGCTTTGGCACAGATACCAAACCATGAATTTGGTCTGCTTTTCAGGCATTCAGTGGTAACCTCCAGACAGGCAAAGCAAAATTCAACATAACATCTGCAACATGTTATATTTTTACATCCCACTTGGTTATGTTCAATAAGTTTGCCACAGGTTGGGCAAGCACGAATGGAAGGGCATTGTTTCACTTCTGTTTCTGGTAAGTTCATTAACGGACAATTCTTTAGTATTTCGAGTTCTTGGTTGTTGCAGCCTTCATTGTCACACCGATCAGATCGTGGGCCATGTCCCTTCCACGTGTTCATGCATTGCCAACAGAAGTCATAGACACTTCCTCTCTCTGTGGTACAGATGCTGCATCTGACACTCAGATTTGTCAGATCACAGCGTTTAACAAACGTTTTACATCCTGGGCACTGACAAGAAAAATAGAAAGGTATTTAGTGAATTTCATGTTCAACAGTACCTTATTTTGCAATAGCATTCAGGATCATTTGATTTTTTATATACTTAGTCGTTCTTTGAAACTTAATAGATGCGACCACATTACCACTTTAAACAAGTAACGTAGAATTGCGTATTGTATTATCAATTCTTTAAATACCTCAAATACAGTAATTTAAAAGAATGATCTATGGCCCTTACTTAATGTACATGCTTATTATTTTCATTTTTGGCATCTATTGTATATTACTGTTCAAAAGTCTCCCCATGAAACCTACTGATTTATATTCACAATATTCAGCGGCAGCCAGTTGAGCAACTGTTTCCTCAAAATATAATTGTTCTTCACAGCTCAGTACAGCCAATTTGCGAACTTCTTGATATGACCATTCTGCTCCACATTTTGATGTCATTCCATCCTTCAGTGCTGGACAGAAGAACTTATACTGACCCTGCAGTTCAAAGAATAAATACAAAATACATGTGATAATTTATTTAATAAAGTATTGGTTCAGTGAAAGTAAACCATAGAGTCGTAGAAAGTCTGAGGTTCTGAGCTGAGTTAGCTGATCTATGCTATCAACTGGTGCAACTGGTAGGCCTCTTGCCTCTGGGTTACATAGTTGTGGGTTTAAACCCCAAATAACATGGCAAGATTCACTGATAAGCCTTCAGGAAAAAAGGTTCCAGGTAAAACCCAACGTACGTTGCATTGTGACAGGGGAATAAACTTGCCACTGCCTTTTATAATTTTTGGCAATTAACCTACGTGTAAAGGGAGCTAACAAAGGCTGGACGTGATAACTGGGCACCACCATTAAGGAATAATTGAGCACCAATTTAAAGGTGGAGGATTGGGAGTGTGAAAGATGACTCTGGAAAAGATGGATGTATAGAGGTAGAACTTCCTTGTTAAAATACACCTTTTTTTGTTAAATCTATGGTGCAAATTTTGGTTTTCGGAAGTGTCCTATGCCATCCTGTAGCTCAGTGGTTAGAGCACTCGCTTTGCAAGTGAGAGAACTGAGTTCAATTCCAGGCAGAGGGCGAAACCTTGGGCAAGTTTCCTTACTCCACACAGAGCCTAATAATAATCCCTCCAAAACCCAAAACAATAATAAAAATTGGTCTTTTTCAATCTACGACTGTTTGTGGGACATTGCTGTGCGCAATTGGCTGCCGCGTTCGCCCACAAATATACAGTCAATTCACTTTACAGTGTGTTCTGTGAAGCGCTTTGGGACGTCCTCCCGACGTGAAAAGCGCTATATCAAATGCAAGGATTATTATTATTATTATTATTATTATTATCCTACATACATTAAAAAAAACTAACTTTTTCAATGTATCATTAGCACAATTTGGGGGCACCTCCTTTATTGATGAATATGCAATATCATTTATTTGCACAAATACATAATGACAGAATCGTAAGCGGTGAAACCTATCTTTATGCAGTATTGTGATAGCACATATAAACACAAAAACTGATTTCATTCTAGCATTAAAATCAATTTTTTTTTCAGATAACTGATATAGCTCCTTTGATTTTACATGATTCAATTATATTTTAAGATAGCTTACCTGATCTAGAAGGCTTCGGCACCAAGCAGTGAGCGAATTTGGATCCACTGCATGTCCACAGGACATTTCTGCTCTTAAAATATTAGGGTCGTCATCTCCTAAAATAGAATAAATTAAGAGCCACATTTCAGATTCCAAACAGTGCTGGGAAAAAGTATTTGTCAATTACTGGGACTTTGAGCTTCTGAGCTTTATTAAACATTGGCTTCTATGTCTAAAATGATTCCTGTATTAATTGCAATCCTGACAAACAGGCAAAACTAATTAAGTCAAAAAGCTGTGACTGAACTGGATGTTGTCATAGCTATCCTTGTCTCCTTTCAAGATTGTTGCCAAAGTTGTGAACATTATCTTTGAAAATTGTTGCGCATTTTGCCTCATAGTCTATTTTGTAGATAAATAAGTGGAGATCAAAAGTGATAGTAATGCAAAAAGCCTACTGCGAATGTCCTCACAAACAATCTAAATGAACTTTTCTATCCTTTGTAGATGTATCCATGATTGTTTCTCTTGCAACTATACAGATAAGCAAATGATAGGATATTATTCTACAGATTACTTAAAACACAACAATTCTGCACTTAATCGAGAGAACTACTTCTGCTCTTGAGGCTAATAAAGTTACCTGTAATTTCATCCTTCCCTTTCACAAATTTCAGAGTCTGATCATTTGGGTCGTATTGTTTTTCTGTTTGCTGCCCTTGTGTTGACATCTTGTCGATCGAAAACCAGAACAAAATTAAGTAGCAACAGCTCATGGAAAGCCCCTGTGTCATACTCCAGGAAGTTAATAGAGTTTTCACTGCCAATCAAATGATAGTGCAGATTACAGTCACAATCCTGCATACTCGATGATATGTTATTTGTGAATATCAATCACACTTTGTTCAGGCAGATACTATAATTTTCTGTTTAGAGTCATTTCCTCTAATTAACTCGAGTAAACAAGACTCAAAATCTTCAAACTGTTCTCTGGTGTGCTCACCAATCCTGATCACAGAAGTACAGTACTATTCCTTATGTGCCTTTTTTCTGCAGATTTTGTTTGACAGCTGGACCAAGTGGAAACCCATCACGTGCTTAAAAGCATCCAGATTTTTTTTGACTTTCTAAGAGTTTAAACAGCTCGAGAATTCTCCAATTTCTTTCTCGCACAATGCTCGACACACCATTTGCCCCAATCCCTACCAATCTTCATCGGAGGAATGAGATTCCTTGTACTGATTTTCAAATCCCCCCACAATCCTATCCCACTCTACCTATGAAGTAAGTGAAATTGACATCTCAAAGTGCTACATGGAATATACTGTAAAGTGATGTGATTGTGTGTATTTTCTGTTCGAATGCCCAATTCTATTCAAATCCGAGGTGGACTGAAGAAGGTGATGGTGAGGGAAGATGGAAAAGTAGAAAAGTATTGCCCTCAGGTGGGCTGTGAAGACATGGAGGGAGGGAAGAGGCAGAGAGACTCTGGCATTGAGTTCCAGACACTGGGAGCAGATTGGGTGGGAGGGGATTCACTCAGCTGCCTCTGCCCTTCCTCCTGCTGTGCCCTCCCCACCTTCCCCTCACAATCCGGGATGTGGTCGAGGGAGCAGTTGGTGAGTTTTGTTTAATATGCATTTAATATAGTGCTTTTACCGCATCATCAAGATGTCTCAAAGCGCTTTGCAGCGTATACTGTAAAGTGTAGTGACTATATTTTGTGGCCAAAATGTCTCCAAACACTTCGTAAGATTTACTGTAAAGTGCTATGTGTTTTTCGTGCCGGTGAAGGCAGCAATTAGTTTGCACACAGTAATATCCACAAATAGCCATGAAGTGAGTGATCAATTTTATTTGGGGATTGTTGATGAGGATACTTCTCTTTTCAATAGTAACATGGGATCTTTGACATCCACCTGAACAGGCAGATGGAACCTTGAGTTAACGTCAGAGCCAAAGAATGGCATCTCCAACAATACAGCACGTCCTCAGCACTGCATTGGAGTTCACCTTAGACTATGTGAGTTCAAAATCCCGATGTGGAATTTCAACCTACAACCTTCTGACTCAGAGGCAATAGTGCTACCGACTGAGTCAGGCTGACACACAAACTTGTTATTATATATAATATATATATGTATACAATACCAGGTGCACTAGTCACCTAATATAAGATTATTATCATGAGTACTGTAACTTTTCTAATGGATACGTATCCTCGTGTGATTTATTCTTAATTAGTTTCCCCCCTCCCTCCAATTTGGAGATTTCCAAACTAAAGGGAGTGGAGGAAGCTATTTTTAGGTCATCCTGTTTGCACCTCATCATGTTTTTTCGAGATTTTTCGTGTGGAGTAAGGAAACTTGCCTAAGGTTTCACCCCTCCCAGGAATCAAACCAGGTGCCTCTCGCTTTCGAAGTGAGCGTGCTAACCACTAAGCTACGGGACTCCGTAACTACTAGAAACGTCTCAATTATGGACTAAACCTAACGCTTTGGAGAGAATTTACATTGGGGGCAATGTCTCTTTAAGTGTTGTAATGGTCTTTCCAACAGATCCATAAATAAATATATCTGTGAGGCCACAAATCAGGTGAATATGGAGTCACCATCTTTTCTGATTGCACTTTGTTGGACGTGCATACAGGGAACCCTTCGGAAAACAATATCAGTAGAAGCACTATTGCACGTGATTGTTGATATTCTACATCGCTTGGGAAGAAAGTCGGAATGGGAAATATGAGAGCAGAGAGTGTTAGGGTGGGATGGTGGCTAATTGGGTGGACCATGTCTATGTCCCTGGCCTTTAATTACCCACATTTGAGTGTTAACTTATTAAAAGCTTTTTTTATTGACAGAAATTAACATGGGTAAGTGAAGATTGGATATGCTGCATGTGGCTTTGACCTGGGTGTATGAAATCCATAGGCGTGGTACCAAGCGCAATGTGTGATTAAAGGTTTCCATCAGTGAATCTGTGTTCCAGCCATGCCATACTGCCTCCCCTTTGCTGGTAGCTATTGTCGAGCAGCTTTATTCTATTGCCTAACAATGTAGTTAAGAGAGCTCTTAGCATGTTCCAGGGTTACTGTGACTGGCACTTTGCGATGTAAGTGGAAATATTGTATTTTAATGAATGAGCCCACAACACAACGTACAAATACACTGACCTTTTCAGCCAATTGACTGCTGGAATTTTGGAATTTTCAGTAGTTTAATTTGAATACACTCTTAAGCATGTTTATGGGTTTCCACGTATGTCAGACATATCACAAACAAAAAAATGTTTTATTCTTAATGGAGGTTTCACATCGGCTTTTAATCACGGTGAAAACAACACATTTGTTTCTATTAGATCATGATTGAAACAATGAAGACATTCCAAGTAACATTTTAAACAGGTTGTTTGAAATATAGGGCAATGTTATATGTGTTTTTATTTTGGTGTAGCCCGAAGAGCACTTGAGGATATTTATAATTTACCCAAATATATATATGAATTAATCGCAATGGAGGAGACTTAATTTGCATATAATAGGAATAAAATGAGAAGGGCTTTCCGGAGCACATTCATACAGATTTTTAAAACATTGTTTAACATTTATATTCTTATGAAAATTCCCTCCCCACATCTTGGGATCACAGTCAACACAAAGCCATTTAACCAGAAAATCCAACATCACCCTTTCAAAGCAACAATGGATGGGTGATAAATACTGTATTATCTATATCTATTGCTCTATATCCCGAGGCAGAATAAAAAAGAGTACAACTACGCACTAAGACAACTTCTATAGTTAGATGACAAATTAGGAGAACTGGACGTTAGCACGCAATTATATGCATTTTTTAGGACTCTCTCCTGGAATTGCTTCAGATGTTAGTTTGTCTCAATCTTGTAAGACTCCAGTCCTCCTGGTAGACGTAGAACCATCATGATTGTAGACTTGTCCTTAATCTGGTGATCAGAGAATTTATCTGCATCTTCCAGTTGAGTTTTGGCAAAAAGCAAGCGCAGCTCATCAGTATCACCTAATCATTCAAAACAAGTACATACATTAACAAAAATCCATACCAAAACTAAACTGAACACACCCGTGAATATTCTCGTCAGATGTACACTGCTGGTGTAGTACTCACATACCTGAGTGACCTGGAAGTTTCAAAATCAATTTCTTCTTGAACTCCAGAACAGTCATTTCATTAAAATGCTTCTCTTCTTTTGCAACATCAATTGCAAATTTTTCTCCTTTAAAACCCAATACGATTACTTGGAAGATTTTCCCCATTGTGGTGTCTTGAGGAGATTTTAAAGAAGTTGCAGTTAGCCGGCACTGTTACATTATGGACTTCAGAATCTGACATAAAGAAATTATATTTAGTTTCACTTTTATTTCAATTATCAGAACAAAACTTAAATCCCTCTACTGGCCAATCTCTATAGGACATGACTCTAAATAACTTTCTTATTAGTGTGACACCCAAATGCTAATTAGTTGTTTTTTCTGTGATTAGTTTGCAATTCCTAAACTTCCAACGAGATTTAGCCAGGACAGTCATTTTATTTTCAAATTTAAGATTTTGCAGAATTTTGGAAAATTTAAAACCTTTTCCAAACTGAGGTTGAATTTAACATTCTTCCACAATTCTGGACAAGCTTAAATTTTAAGAAAATTACAGAGAGAGAGATAACATTTAAGCCTTTGACACTGCTGATGACAACACAGCCTCATCGGCAGGACCTGTAAGGGCAGACCAGTTACTGGGGGCAGGGAGTATTCCCACTCAGCTCCTGTTAACCCGGCAAGCCAAAGCCCTAATGGGTAGGGTGGTCCTAGCTGGACAAGCAGCGGGAAGGCTTGCCAGACAACGATATCAATGCCAAGCTAAGCAGTTTTAGCTGGTCAGACTCCAGCAGTTACCCCAACACACTCTCTGGAGTCCCCAAGCCTTGGCTCTTGCCAACCTGCGCCTAATACTTTATGGAATTAGATAAGCAGGATGCATCCCTCCAGGGAGAGAGAGTGCACAATCCATTCCAACAATCTATCTCTGGTATTTCCATGTGTAAGTGGCATGCCCGGAATTTTCTGTTTGGTTTGGATACTCTTAAGCAGAGTGTTAGGTTTCCGCAACCGGCTGACCCCAAAAAGTGTTTAAACGATTGCCATCTGCTGGCACTTATTGGTGTTACCCATTTGGTAATTTTTTTAAATTATAAAATGGAAAAATACAAATTCAAGAAAGTAAGATTTAATGTCTGTTTAAAAGGAAAGTGGCCCAAACTTTGCTTGAACATTTATTTCACTCTCTACCTCACAAGAGCATCTCCTAATTTCAGGGCGTGGGTTGTTTGCTGTGTAGTTTGAAATGTTTCATGGGAAATCTTTGTGGAGTTTCACTTTCTGTATTATCCAAGTTTAAACAATGGCGAGATGTGCTGAAGCTGGCAAAGCAATTTCCTTAACATTGCCTTCACTGAAGAAGTAAGAACACAAACGTCTCTCTGCAAAATATGTCAAACAGAAGAAATATTCACAACAACATGTTTCAAGATACATCACAGACTCCACTGTGCAATCATCTGACACTACACGAGGCATTTGTCAGGAATCGAAATTCATCCCAGGTACAAATGTTTTGAACTTAAACCTGTGTGAGAATTCTCCACTTTGTTATACGTTTTGTTGTTAAAAGATTAGCGTTTGGATTGATTTCTGTAGAGACCAGGAGAGGGAATGCCTGTGCTCTTGCTGGTTGGATTTCTGAATCGTTTTCCCGTGAATTTTGCGTGTTTTGTGCTAATTTAAGTTATCCTCCCATCAGCAAAGTTCTCGGAATATTTCACCTTCGTTTGCAGTTTCCCTTCTTCATTGGAGTTTGCCATTTTAATTGAAAATGCACCATTTATCTATTTAAGTAAAGGAATGAGAATTGCAGACAATGACAATTCTTATATTTATTATAGTGCTTTTCATCTCAGGATATATTGTAAAGTATGTGTGTGAAGACTGTGTGTTTTGAGGACGAATGGTCAGAATACCAAAAAATGATTAGGATGTTAAATTAAGGTCCATTCTCTCTACCAGAGATCTCATGGTGAGATCAGCCAGAATTTGGTCCATTCTTAACCCATTCTGAATTAATTGGGGAAAAATAGGAAAGCTAGGAGGAATGTATCCAGCTTGGAAGTACTAAAAACGGTAAATCTTGCTTCTTAATGTTCTGGTGGTTTTATGTTCAAACAATATTGCAACATCAATGCATTTTGATTTTTGAGGTGAATGTGCAATCTAAACGAACAACAAATTAATAATAATTAATAATCCTCGCATTGGGTATAGTGCCTTTCAGGTCAGAAGGATGTCCCAAAGCGCTTCACAGGATTCACTGTGAAGTGGAGTGACTGGATTTGGAGGTGAACTAGACATTCCAATTGTGCGCATCAATGACCTACAAACAGCCATGAAATCAATTATTAATTTTATCTGGGAGATTGTCGGCCAGGATACTGGGAAAAAGCCTCTTTTCTATTTGATTGGTGTCATGGGATTTCTAACAGGTCGATGGGACCTCAGTTTAATGTTTCATTTGAAGGATGGCATCTCCAATAATGCATGAGTTTAAAGTCCCGATGAAAGGATTGGTTGCCCAGAACAATGGCAGTTCTCGTAGATCATACAGGGTCAGCAATGTAAGACTTGCCTCTGGCCTTATGCTAAACTCAATAAGTACAGTGAGAATGGATCAAACGTTTAATATTAGAATGCTTTATTAGAACATTACAGGACAATATGCGTCAGTGTTGTTTTACATTATTTGATAATCAGTATTCTTAAAAATGTCTATCAAATATATCCCTTTGTAGAATCATAGCATTTTACAATAGAGAAGGAGCTATTCAGGCCCATTGTGCCTGTTTTTGAGTGTGCCTTCAGCCGCCCTCCTACCCCCTCTGCCCTCCCTCATCCCAACCCTGCTCCCACGCTCAGGTCCTGATCCCTGACTGTTCAGCGCCTTGGGACGTCCTCCCGACGTGAAAGGCACTTTACAAATGTAATTATGTTGTTGTTGTTCTAGTTGTCTGAAAGCGCTCTATGCAGTGATGTAGCTTGGAATGGACATTTGGGTGGACATCAACTTATGGTGGGCAGCACACACACACAGAATGTTGCACACACACATCGTGTTACACACATACCTCTCGCTGCAGCTCACAATCCCAGCACTGCATTGGAGTGTCATCTTAGACTCTGTGAGTTCAAAGTTCCAAAGTGGGGCTTGAACCCACAACCTTCTGACAAACTTGCAATATCTCAGAGGGATGGTATGAAGTCCTATATACACAAGAATTGGGAGTGTCTCATTGCCGATAAGAAAATTGAGAATAATGGATCTCTAAGTGTTTGTATGTTTCGGTATCTCTCTCAGTGTCTTAAACTCTGTATCTTTCTAGGTGCATCTCTAACTCTCTAATTTTGTAATTTTCTGGATTAGATCTTAGATGGAGTGATCTTTTTGGATTTCATAACTCTTTTACCTTGCAACCATGGATGCATTATCTAAAACTATGATTGAATAATAATATTGGACTCGGCTTGTACTGTTCTAAAAGAAAAGGTTGCAAAACTGCACAACGAAAAAAGCTTTTATCTGTGATTTGTTTTTCAGCTTGATCCGCGTTATCGTTCCCATAACTGACACCAGGGAATGAATACTTTTGATCCACACTTTCAACATCTGAAAACCATTTTCAGACATCATTTTCATCCACACTTTCAACATCTGAAAACCATTTACAGTTATCAATTATTCACAGTTTTCAATCCTCGGTCACGGAAGCAGCAGGATGATTGTGACTCTGACCATTCCACACAAGATGACTTTGGTACCAAACTGGTTGCCCAGGAGTGTGGTAGTCCTCGTAATTCAAACTCCGTAACTACTGTGAGAATGCAACAAAAGTTTAATATTAGAAGGCCTTCTTAGAACATTACAGGACAAATCCTTTTGTAGAATCATAGAATTTTACAGTACAGAAGAAGGCAATTGATGCCCAGGTCTAGCTATCTGAAAGAGTTCTCTATGCTGTGGTGGAGTGAGGAATGGAAATTTGTGTAGGCATCAACTTCGGGTGGATGGGCACTTGGATATATGCACACACACACACACACACACGCACACAGTATTGTGCACACATACATTGTATTACGCTCACACAAAGTGTTACACACATACTCCCCGCTCTGGATCGCATCACCAGCATTGCATTGGAGTGTCAGCTTACAGTATACGAGTTCAAAATCTTGATATGGGTCTTGATGTGTGTACAAAACCTTGGATCCATTAGATTTGTTTTCCAGGTTTTCAACTTGCTCTCCCACTTTTAAGATTATCTATGTAAAACCCAAGTCTCATCTTTTAAAATATTATTATCATTAAGTATATATTTCCTGTGATGGCTTGCAAGGCTGTAGTACCGTTCATGAAGCAAAATGTATCAAATCACTTTACAGAGATGTAGTGTTAGCTTAAGCTGGGTGACAGGGAGGGAAGTGACTTAGAGCAGAGTAAATAAGATAGGTTTTAAGTCAGATTTGAAAGCAGAGAGGGAGTATGTGACGCACTTGATAGATCTCTGCATGTTTATGTCTCCCTCTCTCTAACAGTTCAGTGAGTGTGCCTTTCCCTATGCATCTCTAACTCTGTGTATGTTGCTTTTTCTCTCTCTCTAATCTTGTACTGAGCTCTCGATCGTCTTCCAGTTCAGTCTTGCTCAGGTAAAATTATGAACCTGGATACTAAATATGTGTGGAAATAATGTTGTTAAACCTTGTACTGTGATAGTGAATCTGCTTTTCCTGATATTGCAGTCTATTTTGAGTGCCAAGTCTCAATCCCACTCTCATAATCAAGCATAAGCGTAGCGTCATGTGGATGTGATAATGTTCTTCTGACACAGAACGTTTTCTCTGATTGTTTGAAATGGTTCAAAAGCTGCAAATGACTAACGGTTTTCAATTTCATTTCTCAGCCATGGAAAAAACCCTCACAACAAGACTCCACTCCTGCACTAAAGGATGGTAAATGAAATGATAATATGTGTATGAATGGTCATTTGAAATGTACTCAAATAATATCTGCCACACAGCTTAACAACAGTTGGTATCGCCTACCAAGAAAATTCCTCAAGATTGTAACTTCTCTTGTTGTGTCTCATAGTCCAATGTATTTACACCAGGAATCTATGTTGTTGCTCTTCTCTGTACCCACTTCATATGTTTTTGAACGCAAGATGACCAGAACTGAATGCCATGTTATTACAATGCTATCTCTTGAATGGTAAATTTATAGTTGTTCTGATTTGCTTTTTTGGTGTCTCCTCGAGGTGAAGCTGAGAGGAAAGGAAATTGTTCCTTCAAATGTTCAGTATTATTCTGCGTGTGAGGTGGATAGGAGGAGGATTCATGTTGGTTTTGAAGCAGCATAGAGAAACCCAGGATATTTCCACAATTTATTTTACTTTCAATGATTTTGTAGTGATGTGTAATCAGCACAATCAAGTAATATAAGATGCAATCAACATTGCAATGTTTAGCAACAATGTCATTTAGACTGATTATTTCATTGGATCATTCATTCAGTTCTGGTCAGCTTACCATTCAAAAGAGAAGATGTAAAGAACAGCAAGAATGATTCCTGTTGTAAATGGGTTGGGTATGAGACACTTAATTAAATTGGGGGTAAGGAAAATACTTGCTAATATTTTATCTTTTATGATATTTTGCCTTTTTTATTTACTTGAAGACTAAATATTTTAGGGAGAATTTATAATGAAAATTGCACTATTGGTTAGTTGATGGCCTGACTGACTTTTAAATATTTATCATATAAACAAATTGAAAGTTATGTTTGAGGATACTTTTAGCAGTTATAGTAGGGATGGGGGGGGTCATATTTTCTACTGATAAGCTTTTCGCTAATATAATCAACAGGATGGAAGTACTGTAGTGAAAACTTTTATAACAAAGTTAATGATGTCCAATTTCTTTCCATAGAGTTTGTGGGACTCACCAACACAGGCCTAAACTGTAGTGTCAATGTCCTTTTACAGACATTGTACATGATTCCAGAATACAAAGACATTATTATGAGGTAAATTATAGTTTTATTGACCTAATGTTTTTGAGCAACCAAATCTATTCCTCAGTCCATAGTTTTTAACTTCCTTTGCAAATATCTAATATATAAAGGGGTGCAACTTAATGTGTCATTCCTTCAAAAATATCCAATATTTTTGATTCACGTGTTTGTGGTGGATATGGATTCCTTTTCTGAAGTGGTTCCTCATGCCGCTCTTCCTCACTGCTACTGGATGCAGTGGGTGGTGTGGGCTGGGTGGGATCTGGTGGTGAGCCTTAAACAATCTGGGTAAACCAGTTTCTTATCTGTTAAAGTACCAAAACAGGAATGCAACTCCATTAGTAATGGTAATAATATAACAGCGTTAGATAAAACTTTCATGCATTACTTACTTGTAACTCCTTCAGGTTAAATGCGACCCAAAATATTAAATCTATTTATTTACCCATTCTGATCCACTGCATTGCATAGGACTTCAGTGTGTCTGATAAAATGGGATTTCAGAACTTTTATACCCTTGTTGTTAAAGGTATGGAAGGAAAAGCAATCTGAAGGAAATGGATAACAGTGTCTTGTACAAACTCTATCAAGTGTTTCAAAATTTGAATTCCAAAAAGGAAGTCGTGAGAGTCGAAGAGTTTGTTCAGTGTTTAAAGTTACACCACATCAATGGTGAGTATACAACAACAGCATGCATTTATATCACGAGGGTAACGTCTTGGAACACTGATGCTAAAAACCTAACTATGGATACCTTATTTATAGCTGGATCTTGCCTATTGAACAATGAGCCTTAAACAATCTGGGTAAACCAGTTTCTTATCTAACAATGAGTAAGAAAAGAAAGTATTTTGTTTTATCCTTTAAGGATATTTGCATCCATCATTAAATCCATCTATAACCCTACACTACTTTCTCAGTTATGAAGGCACACTCATGACTGTTTCTGAAACCAATCTTCTTCCATTCTGTAAATAGCTTTTAGAAAGTGTAGAAAGAGACCCTTGGATCATTAGATTCATACATCTATGTGCTGTCTCATGTTTTCCCTCCTTACCTTCATGAACAATTTTACTGTCAACTGAATGTCATATTGGTATTGCAGAACATTTGAAATCATACAGTTCCTGGAGCAGGTGGTTAAGCCTTTCTCTAAATTTAGACTATTTTCTTAACATTTCAGAGCTGAAACTTTAATGTAGGAACAGATTTCTGTATTTCAACAACAACTTGCATCTATATAGCGCCCTTCAGGCGGGGTAGCATCTCGGAGAGCTTAACAGTGGCAGAGCTTGACGCCGAGACAGGGGGAAGGAGGAGGTGACCGTAAGCACGGTCGAAGAGGAATAGTCAAGGCAGGAGGTGACGAAAGTGTGGACGAGGGTTTCAGCTAAATTGGGAGTGAGGTATTCTGAAAATGAAGACTGAATGAATCTATTTTTACACTGAATTGCTAAGAAAATAGTCTAAATCTAGAACGAGGTGGAATTTCTATTCACTGTCAAGTGGAAGGAAAAACAAATCAAAATCTTTCAGGGGGGGAGGGGAGAGAATTAGAGGTCAAAATAATCTGAATAATAAAAAGCCTAATGTTTCATATATTTGTTTTATCTTTTAAAATAAATCTTTATAAAGTTTAAAACTCCCAGATTATCTGCTAAATCTGATAGCTCATGTGGTCCCCCCCCATTTCTCTTTTACTTCAGCCATACCAATGTGAAGTGTTTCAAGATGTTGTTTTACATGAAGAGCACTAGATAAATGCAAGTTGTTGTTGTGAATTAAACTCTTACAGGATTTCCTTTTTTTGGATTAATTGCTGTTTTAATAAAAGTGGGAGTCTAGTGGTTAGAACACTCACCTCGCAAGCGAGAGAACTTGAGTTCGATTCCTGTGCAGGGTGAAACGTTGGGCAAGTTTCCTTACTCCTCTGTTTACTCAGCAGTAATTAGGAACCCGATTGTTCGTCGATTGGCCGATCACTTTTCCGGTGGTAATGATCCCTTCAAATCACTTCATGGCTGTTTGTGGGACTCTGCTGTGCGCAATGGCTGCCGCGTTTCACCCACAAAAAATGTTTTCAGTCAAATCACTATATTCTGTCAAGCGCTTTGAGATGTCTAGAAGATATGACAAAGCTCTGTATCGAATTTAAGGATTATTATTATATTATTAAGTGTCTGCATTCATTTTAAGTTGAATTCCAGATGGATGTTGAAGAACTCTTTCGTTCACTCATGCATATGATCCAGGAAGAGCAAAAGTGTATAAATAGATCTGTAAGTCCTGCAGAAACTGAGGTGAGGAGATGTTGAATTTATACAAAACTTTGGTTAGACCACATTTGAAGTATTGTGTCCAATTCTGGTATCCATAATGTAGGAAGGATATAGCAGCGATGGAAAGCGTACAGGATAGGTTTGTGAAGATGATACTTGGATAATTGGGCCTTTTTTTGCCAGAGAAGACATGTTTAAGGAGGGACCTCAAATACGTTTTTTAAAATGATAACAGGGTTCGGTAAGGTTAACATAAATAGGCTGTTTCCTCTGGTTGGGGAGTCCATAACCAGGGACTAAAAAATAAGATAGTGACCAAGGGATCAAAAAGAGAAACGTAGGAGGAACTACTTCATGCAGAGGGTAGTGAGATTGTGGAACTCACTGCCTGAAGCGGTGATTGAATCAGATAGTGTAGACACCAGGAGGATTCAAGCTGGATCTAGATCCTGATGTGAGGGAAGGCGAATGGAAAGGTATGGGAGGGAGTAAAGAAATGGGTGGAGACTTGTGTGGCATATAAACACCAACACAGACTAGTTGAGTCAAGTGGCGAGTTCCGTGCTGTGCATTTTTGTAAATCTTTGTGAACTAAATATTGTGAGCATGAATGGTGGTAGCACTAATTAGCTGGTTAATTGTGTTAGCCTGGCTCAGTTAGCAGCATTCTCGCCTCTGAGTCAGAAGGTTGTGGGTTAAAGCCCCACATCAGGACTTGGACTCACATAATCTAAGATGACACTCCAGGAAGCTGTTGGGGGTTGGTGTTGCTTTGTTGGAGATGCCGTCCTTCAGATGAGATGCTAAACTAAGGCCAGTCTGTCTGTTCAGTTGGACGTTACAGATCCCATGGCACTATTCAAAAAGAGAAAGGAGTTTCTCTTGGTGTCCTCGCCAACGAATAAATAAAATAAAATTATTCATTCTTTTGATGACTTTTTGTGGGACATCGATGTGCGTAATTGGCTGCCGATTTTTCCTACAAATGCAGTCACTCCACTTCATAGGAATTCCTGTGAATCATTTTCGGACATCCTCCTAATGAAAGGTGCTTTTTCAAAAGCAAGGATTATTATTATTTATTATTATTATTATGTTATTACAGTTCAAATCATTCTGTAGCGACAATTTCTAAATAGTTTTCAGTGATGGGACAGCCCGACAAATAACACAGCCATGTTACCCATGAATGGATGTTACTTTTTCTTAGTACATCTGAGCTTCCTAAAATACCTACATTTTGATATCAAGAACTTGATATTTTGTTCCTCAGGTATTTTGTCAAGCCATTTCTGAATAGTCTTATTAAGTGTCCCATTTGAACTGATGATTCTAACTATGTTTGTTTTATACTTCCACATACAATAATGTGTACTATAATGTGGGGACCAGAACTGCACACAGTATCCCAAGTGTAGTCTAACCAAAATAGTTTAACCAAATGTGGTCAAACTACAATATGATTATTAAATTGGGAAGAAAGTGGCTACTTATCATTTTGGATCTAGTATAAATAATACAATTCAGATATTAAAAAAACTTGCTTACCTTTTATATTTCATCTTTCTATAGGTTGAAGAAACTAACATTTTTAGCTTTACTACTGAGGAGCATACAGTGTGTTCAGAATGTGAATCGGAGTTCACTCAAAAAGAAGAAATGTTGAATATCCCTCTTTCTCTTCATAACCCTGCATGTGATACACCTTATGAGTCTATAGTACGTGTTTTTTTTCCATTCATATTTTGATTCATAGCAACCAATTTCATTTGTAATTTTTATTCTGTTTAATCTGGTGTCCTGTAGCTGAGACCTCACAAGTGAGAGGCCCTGGGTTCGATTCCTGGCAGGGCAAAATGTTGGGCAAGTTTCCTTTCTCCACATGCCTTTGTTTACCCAGCAGTAAGTAGGAACCTGGTTGTTAGTCAATTAGCGGATCGCTTTTCCAGGGGTAATAATTCCTTCAAAATAAATAAAAATTATTTGGTCGCAAGACTGTTTGTAGGACACTGCTGTGTGCAATTGTCTGCTGAGTTTTGCCCAGAAAATATACAGTCAATTCACTTTACAGTATATTCTGTGAAGCGCTTGGAGACACCTCGAAGACTGATAAGGCTCTATATCAAATGCAAGGATTATAATCTTTGTGAATTTACAAAGTAGAATATCAACCAAATAACTCTTTCGGGAGGCAGCTTGGTAACTAGAACACCAAAGAATTGAATTCTAAACTATTATATACACACATTCAAATACTGAATTTGATTGAAATTACTCCCTAGATTTTCCAGTTGTGTGAAAGAAAGTAGAAAACTACCATTTGCTCCAAAATGCTTCTTGACAGCAAAGCTTTTCCTTGCATTTGATCTACCACCATTCATGTTACCAGAACATCTCAAAGTGCTACACAGGATGTACTATAAAGTGCAGTAATTGTATTTATTGGCGAATAAGGCGGCCAATTTGCAGACAGCGACATCCCATAAAAAGCAGTGTTCCCAAACATTGTCAGATTTTGTTTTCACTTTAATTTTTCATCTGCACAGGAGAAATCATTTGAAGCTTTCTTTAGTTATCATCAGTTAGACCAAGAAAACGCATTCTACTGTGACAAATGTGAATGGAAAACAAAAACAAAACAGGTGAGTGTGGTACTACAGCATCAGTCCAGGAATTCTGTTCTTATGTCAAAACATTATGTTTAACTGACTCTTTTCATACCATGCATGCAGACCCATGTAGACAGGTTTATTTCTAAAGCTTAATTTCACTGAATAGTGACATTGTGAACCTCTTTCTTCCGGCACCATTCCCAACCCCTTGAAAACAGCCGTTATTACCCCCATCCTCAAAAAACCTTTCTTTGACCAATTCATTTTCTGTAACTACAATCCCATTTCCAAACCCCCTTTTCTCTCCAAAGTCCTGAAATGAGGCATTGATTCCCAGCTTCACACTTTCCTCTCCTACCATTCTCTGTATGATCCTCTCCAATCTGGTTTCCATGTTGCCCACAGCACAGAAACAGCCTTGGTCAAAGTTACTAATTACATTGTGTCCAACTGTGACCAGGGCTCTCTATTTCCTCGTTCTTCTTGATTTCTCTGCTGTCTTCGATATGATTGACTTCTTATTCGTCTCCACCGCCTCCCCTCTCATCTCCACCTTCATGCTCTGTCCTTGTCTGGTGATGTCATTTACAGAAATAGGGTGAATTTCCACATGTATGATGACCAATTCTATTTTCTGCTTTCACCCTTGACTCCTTGACCACTTCTGTCCTGGCAGATTGTCTGTCAGATATCAAGTCCTGGAGAAAAGCCAACTTTCGCTAAATCAAATGCATTATTATTAATAGTATTATTATTATATATCCCTATGCATTGATTGGTGGTTCCACCAGTTGGAAGCCTAGAAGTTAAGCAGCAGCTTATCTCTCCTCAAATGAATTGATGTGGTTAAATAATGGGGAAGCTCAGAGATTTGGGATGACAGCTACTGGAATAGATTACCTGGAGTTGTGGTCGTGATATATATATATCCAAAGTTATGTAGCTACTGAGGTCAAATTTGCCTGGACGATAAAGAACCAATGACAACTTTTCAAAAAAAGAAGGGAGATTTTCCCACTTTCACTTTGGTCTTTCACTTCATGGCTGTTTGTAGGATATAGTATTTCCATGTGCAAAATGACTGTCACATTCACCTACAACTACACAGTCATTACACTTTACAGAAAACTCTGTGAAGCACTTTGAGATGTTTCAATGCTATGTAAAGTGGAAATATTATTTTATTATACAAAAAACATATCCTGCCATTTATGTGTCACAAGAGTAAACAATATGCCAGATAACACTTTCCAGCATTGTCAATATTGATATATTTCATTTGCATTTCACAGAAAAACAGGACTGCTTACTCACTCATTTAACCAAGACTGTTTCTCTTTAATAGCAGTGCAGAATGGCTTATTTTCCAAAAGTGCTATGTTTTCAGCTAAAACGCTTTGGCTATTCTACAAATTTGAGGAAATCAGTCAAAATCAGCGATTCTATGACGTTTCCTGAGAGATGTAAGATTTCTAACAAGCATCGTGGCCAAGAGGTACGTTTTCTTTCCTCTGAACTTGGATACAATTTCTAATGCAAAAGACTTTGAGCTTATTTTTAAACAATAATGGCCATGTGTTATACTTAAGGTGACAGTCATCTTGGAAAATAAAACTTATCGATTCTGAACTAGATATTAGGATTCATTAACCCAGATTTAGCTTGGTATGGATCTCATGCATTGATGCAAAATAAAGTACCTCCTGCTTTACCCAAGAGAGTATTATACAGAAGAGTTATTTTTACAATGACTTTAAGTTTTACATTTTCATTTGCAGGATGAATCCATATATGACCTTTTTTCTGTGATTGTGCACAGAGGCACTGCATACTTTGGTCATTATTATGCTTATATAAGGCATTTACCAGAAAGAGAATGGTATTACTTCAATGATGAAATAGTTACAAAAGTAAGTGCTGGTATATTTTCTAAGATATGAAATGCTATTGTAATCATACCAATTTAGCAGTTGCTAAATGTTTCTCTTGTGCTTATTTTATAAACACAGTATAGACTGGCTCATTTGATAGAGCTCTCACCTCCCAAGTCAGGAGGTTGTGGGTTCAAGTGCTGTGCTGCATTGTTGGAGCTACTATCCTTCAGTTGAGAAGCTAAAACCATCTGTCCATTGACCGCAAACTAAAACCACAAAGCTTGCCATTGAGAGCACGACCTGGCAAATTTTCCCTGTACCAATAAGTAGAGTGGTCCAGCTAGGACCACTCTACCTGTTAGGATGTTGGTTTGCATGGTTAACAAGTGGGAAGTGTCTCTGCCACCATTGACTAATCTGCCCTACCAAGTTCTGCCAATTAAACAGGCTGACTGTGCTGTCATCAGCAGTGCCCTTGAGTACTGTGGACCAGCTGGGCTCAAAAACTAGACTACCGACACTGAGCTGAATTGGCTCTAAGGTAACATTTGTCAATGGAATGCCAGAATCAAACCGGTATGGGCACTTACTGGCTGCAGTAATGAACTACCACATGGGCTGTTACTTGTTGCATTGAATTACGCAGGCGCTATGTAGATTATTGATTAAATCGGATTTTCTACGACATATCAGTTATTCTTGTACAGTTACATGTATACAGTTTGCCTGCGACTTGGATTGTGAGTAAGTCATGTTAATTGTAATGGTCCCGACTGATAGGATTTATGTGAGTTTTACTGTACTTACAAAATAAGGCTATCAAATTGATGGGTTCAAATTACTTTTCTCTTGTTGAAACTGGTCAGACAATTGGCTTGCTCATCATTTTCCTGTAATGGTTATTTTGTTAAAACTGTATTTTCACAGATTATGCTTGTAATTTCAATGTATACATTGTTTATGTCTATTCCAACAGGCTTCATGGAAAGATATTGAAATATCTTTTGGATCATCCAAACATTCCTATCTTGGTGATGATTGGTACGTATGCAAATGTAATTTGTTGTTGTTGTTTTGTAATCTCTGTAAGTTTTTTGTTGGAGGCAAATAATGTCAAATTCAATTGAAAATACAAAGTAGTTTCCATCTCCCCATTTCTGGTTATTCATAAATATTCACATATGGCGTTTTTCAAAGATGTGTGTGCGTGAAATTTTACACTTTGTGGTTCCAGTGGTAGCTTCTTGTTAGGAACATAGAAACAAGAGTATGCCATTCGGCCCAGCGAGCCTGTACCACCATTTTCCAAGATCATGTCTGATTCACAACTTAATTCCACTTCCCTGCCTTCTCTCCATATCCTTTGAGACCCCTATCTATCAAGTATTTATCTATTTGCCTTTCAAATTTTTCAATAGATTCCGCCTTCTCCATTGGCCTTTGGAGGAGTGAATTTCACACTTTCACACTACCACCCGTTGTGTGAAAAAATGTTTCCTTATTTCACTTTTAAGCGTTTAACCTCAAATTTAAGACTATGACCTCAAGTCCTCAATTCTCTTGCTAGAGGAAACAGTTGCTCACCATTCAGCCTTTCAAATTATTTTATAATTTTATTCACTTTCCGATCAGATTAACCCTCAACCTCCTGAATTTGAGAGAATACAATGCTTTTCCGTCCTATCATCATAATTTAGGCCCTTGACACCAGGAATCATTCTAGTAAATTAATGCTTCATACTCTCTTAGGTCAATATATCCTTCCTTAGTTTTGGTAACGAAAACTACACACAATTCACTAAATGAGGTCTAACCAGCGTTTTATACAACTGTAACAACATCACTTGTTGACTTTTCTAATAGCTCTGTTTAGCTAAGTGTAGATTTTGAGTTAGATAACCATAAAATTAACATAATAGTCTGTGCATTATTTAACACTTATCATTCTTTTTAGTGTTGGAACTGCTTATCTTCTTTTCTATAAAAAAGCAAAAGAAATCACTTCACGTAAGTCATTCATATTATATTAAAATATTTACAATATTAATGTCACAATACATTGGGTGGAATTCTTCATATGTGAAACAGTCACATTATTGCCGTTGATGGTGAATAAGAGAAATTCACTGCCTACTGTGAAACTGAGCTGTAAGAATAACCCACTTTCAATCCTGGTTTATGTTGAGTTAGCGGAAATCAGCCAGTGCAGCAGTGGGGGCTCTACACTGGTTTCAGTGTTCCTAGTTTTGGGAAGAAAAAATGTGCGTTCTCACTTCAGGCAGAGCGTGGTGTAAAGATGAAATGCAAAAGCAACATAAGAGGACTGATTGCACATTTTCTGTAAAACACTTGCATACAACCAATTATACTATGTATGAGAAATGGACATCAACTAACTTCACAAGCACCCACAGATTAAAACTTAGTTGTCACTTTTTAAACACATAGTCCCTCTTCTGTGACTATAGTCACCTCTCTCCTTTCTCTTGCCCAGCATCTCTTGTCATTGTGAAGCACTTTGAGATGAGGGGCACTATATAAAAGTTGCTGTTGCTTCCTATATGCAGTATCTTGCATTTATCTGTATTTACCTTCATTTGCTAGTTATCAGGCCATATGTATACATTTGTTACATATCTTAGAAAGCCTTCAAATTAATTTCAAACCTTATTTTTATTTCCAAACAGCTCGCTGTGATGCATAGAATCAACTTGAAACTTGAGATGTGTTCCAGATTAAAGCATAAGATATTTGTTTCAGAAAACGCAAACAATATAGTGTGACATACAGTCAGAATAAAGTGATTTTATTTGTTTGACAAGACGTTACAATGAATGGTTTGCATATCGTTGAATGCTAACTGCTTTTGTAAATTCAAAAATCAACGTCCCATGTTTGTTTCTAACCATTCACCATTTTCAAGGATTTTCAAGGATTTGTAGGGGACAATATAGGATACTATATAAAGTAGTAGTTTTAAAAATCATATAACATGGTTGTGCTAAGAATCAATGTGCATTATGTAGTATGTAATGATAACAACAATAATTCCTCAACATCAGCCCTTAGAAATTATTCATTATTAATTTTGTAGTTAACTGAGTTACTGTTCCCTATTAATAGCCGTTTCTATTGTTGTTCTAATGCTAATAAGAAATACAGTAGTTAACAGTTTAGTTTGAAAACAATTAATTAGTCATAAACCTTAATTAATGTAACAACATAAGTATGTGAACATGTTAGCTATAGATTGCTGAGTATATGACTCCCAAAGAACCAGAAAGAAAGACTGCAGATGACACTCAAAGATGAATGCCTCAAAACTGAATCGGCGTCTGTGAAAAGAGAAAGGACAAAATGTAATTCAGTCAGTAAATTAACTGCTTTTTACTGACTGATCAGAAAACTGATAGGTTTTAATATATTCAACATATTACATTATATCATTCAGGTTATAGACCCAATGTTAGAAGCTTATGATTGCTCCCGGCATGGAAATTGTAATGGCTAGTCTTTCCAAGCACGTGTTGCAATGTTGAAAGCAATACTCTTAAGTGTATCAAATTGAACCCAACTAATTCAATCCTGAAAGTATTGCTGTGGTATTATAATCATGATTATTGTTGTTTGTGCCTATGATGATAAGTTGGTATTTACATCAGCTTTGCATGTGGGGATGTTGTTACTAATGCAATAAACAGAGTGGTAGAACTCTTGCTTCTTTGTCAGAAGATTGTGGGTTCAAGCCCCATATCGGGACTTTGAACCTGAATCGTCTCGGCTGACATTCCAGTGCAGTGCCGGGGAGGGGGGAATGTTGCCGTATTTTGGAGTTGCTGTCCTTCAGATGTGATGTTAAAACGAGATCCTATCAACTACAACAAACTTGCCTTTACATAGCGCCCTTCACGCATCCCCGAATGCTTCAGAGTGGCGGAGTCTGACAACGAGCCAGGAGGAGAGGGAGGGGTGACCGTAAGCACGGTCAAAAAGGAAGGTCTTTCGGCGGGATTTGAAGGCGGGGAGGGAGGGGGCAGCTTGTTAAGGTGGATGTTAAAGATCTCATGTGAAGCATCCTGGGTGTGTTGTTCTTAACATAAGAATCATGCATCATCGGAATATATATATATTGTTAAATTTTGCCAATATGAAACATATTTGTAATCGCTTGAACATTGTAAACCGTTTGATTCTGTTACACTGACTTTTATGCTCTTCTATTTTGTATTTCATTTTAATGGAAGTTATTTAATATTTGTACTGCTATATCTTTGTAACTGAAACCTTGATACGAATCAACAGTGTCTGTTTTCCCTTTACCTCATGTCCTTGCGTAGTTATGTACAAAAGAGACGTGTAAATAGAGGGGCTTTGGCATCCAGATGTGGGAATATGTTGAACTAGTCTCAAACGTTTGACAAACAGACTGCAGTAGCAAGGAGGATGACCAGTGTGAGCTGTTTGAAGTCTTTGTTCTCTTTAGGGAAGAGTAGCATGAGTTAATGGTTAAGGATAGAATTTGACATGTTTGTTTAGGGGTATAAGTATCAGTCACTAACTAACCTAAAGTTGAAACAGCCTCTGGAGGGAAGGAGACAATCAAGACACTGTAAATGGTCTTTCTGTACATGCACATCACTATATAAAGGTTTCTTTAATAAAACATGTCATAACAGCAGCACCTGTCACCATGAGCTTGGTTTTCTCGGTATTCAATAGTTTTGTTTTATGTAAAGTGATAGGTTATATGATTGACCCATGGCAGTCAACGCATGGCACTATTTCCCCCAGCGTTCTGGCCAACAATCCCCAAATAAAATTAGTCATTCACTCCATGGCTTTATGGGACATTGCTGTGTTCAACTGCCTCTCGTGTTTTGCCCACAAAATACAGTCAATCCGTTTTACAGTATATCCAGTTCCACCCATTGGAACTCCCCCCCCCCCCCCGCCCTTGTCTCCTTCAAGGCACATCTCAAGACCTTATAATAATAATAATAATAATCCTTGCATTTGATATAGCGCTTTTCACGTCGGGAGGACGTCCCAAAGCGCTTCACAGAACAACAACAACAACAAGATTCCATTTATAGAGCGCCTTTCACGTCAGGAGGACGTCCCAAGGCGCTGCACAGTTGGGTCATGACCGAGCAGGGGGGAAATGGTCAGGGTGAGGGGAGGGAAGGGAGGGAGAGAGGAGGGGGGAAATGGTCAGGGTGAGGGGAGGGAAGGGAGGGAGGGAGGAGGAGGAAGAGAGTCGAGAGGGGAGCTGAAGGCACGGTCAAAGAGAAAGGTTTTGAGACCGGCCTTGAAGGAGGAAAGGGAGGAAGCAAGGCGAAGGCACTGGGGGATGGAGTTCCAGAGCCTCGGGGCTGAGAGGCTGAAGGCCCGACCACCGATAGTAGGGCGGTTGGGGCGGGGGACGTGGAGCAGACCGGAGCCAGAGGAACGGAGGGTACGGGCAGGTAGGTAGGGGGATAGTAGGTTGGAGAGGTAGGAGGGAGCGAGGCCGTGAATGGCCTTGTAGGTGAGGATGAGGATCTTGAAATCAATCCTCTGGGGGATGGGGAGCCAGTGGAGGCGAGCAAGGGTGGGAGTGATGTGGTCCCGAAGCCTGGTGCGGGACAGTACACGAGCTGCAGAGTTCTGAATGACCTGCAGCTTGTGGAGGGAGGTGCCGGTAAGGCCGGCGAGGAGAGAGTTCCCATAGTCCAGCCTTGAGGTGACAAAGGCGTGAACCAGGGTTTCAGCAGCGTGAGGGGTGAGGTAGTGCCGTAATCTGGCGATATTCCGGAGGTGATGGAAGGCGGTGCCAGTTGTGGTGCGGATGTGAGGGAGAAAGGACAGCTCAGGGTCGAACAAAACGCCGAGGTTCCTGACTGGCTTTGAGAGGTGGAGAGTGCAGCCTTGGATGCTGATGGTGTCAGCGCCTGAGGTGCGGAGGCGCTGACGTGAGCCAATGTGGAGGGCCTCAGTTTTGCGCACGTTGAGCTGAAGAAAGTTGTCTCTCGTCCAGGACTCGATGTCGGACAGGCAGCTGTCAGGACATCGGTGGTCGTGGAGTTGAGAGTAGAGGAGGAAAGGTAGAGTTGGGTGTCATCCGCATACACGTGGAAGTTAACCCCATGTTTGCGGATGATGTCACCGAGGGGGAGCATATAGAGGGTGAAGAGGAGGGGACCGAGGACAGAGGACAGAGGACAGAGGACAGAGGACAGAAGACACTGTAAAGTGAATTGACTGTATATCTGTGGGCGAACGCGGCAGCCAATGGCGCACAGCAATGTCCCACAAACAGTCGTAGATTGAAAATGACCAATTTATTATTGTTTTTGGTTTTGGAGGGATTATTTCTCCTTCGACTGCGCCTTCGGCCACATCCCCCTTACCCTCCCTGCCGTCCCACCACCCGCCACCTGATCCCAACCCCCGGTTCGGGTCCAAATCCCTGACGGTCCAGGGCCTTGGGGACGTCTCCCGACGTGAAGAAGCGCTGCCCGAGGGCAATCCGTTGACGTTGCGGTTCCATCTCTGGACACTTGGCCACAAGGGCTCGGTGGGCAATCCAAGCTGCGTCACGTGACTGCGCTGGTTTCAAGCCCCGCCCCCTCTCGCCCCGCCCCCTCACCCTCTCGCCCCGCCTCCTTCTCCCTCTCGCCACACCCCCTCTCCCTCTCGCCCCGCCCCCTTTTCCCTCTCGTCCCGCCCCCCGGCCCCCTCGCGCGGGGGTTGCTGGGAGCCTGCGCGCGGTCCTCTCTTTCTCTCTCTCTCTCTGGAAGACGCCAACGGTCAGGACGGCGGTGATGTCTCTCTCTCGGTTCCTCTACGACCGCAGCCTCTGCCTGGGACACGGTACGATACCCCCTGGTGAAGCAAGATGGAGGCTGTGACTGTGTGTGTGTGTGAGGGAGGGAGGGGGAGGCGTCAGGAGTTCCTGTTTTTTTTTTAGTTTGAAAAGGAAAAAAACGTTATTTCTGTCCCGAGACATCGGGGAAGGTTCGAGAACCTCACTGTCGGCATTTACTGCTGCTGTTTTAGTGCCGCCGCTCTGTGTTGTTGTTGTTGGTGGTGGTGGTGTTGGGGACGGGGATGGCCGAGGCCCCGCCGGAGTGCAGCCGCCGACCTCTCGGGTTCGCCCCCTTTTTTTCCTGTGTGTGGAAGGCCGGTCCCCGGTTTTGCCGCACGTGTTGTTTGAGCCACAAAATGGCGGCGGCGCCATTTTCGGTCAGGATTCAGTCAGGACAAAAGGTTTGGGGGATGGGGGGGGAGGGGGAGAGGCTTCTCAAACCTTATCTCAAGCCACAGCACTCAGCCCCCTCCCCTCCCGGTACAGATTTAAAGAATCAATCGCGTGTGTGAATGTATATAATATCTATATGTATTTACATGTGAAAAAATGATTCATCTTTGTCTCAAACCACAGTATTCAGACCCCCGCCCCGTGTAAGGAATCTCTCTCTCTCTCTATATATATATGTGTATATATACTTTTTCCTAACATGTAAAATTATTCATCTTCACGTCCCATGTGATTGTATGAGACCGTGATACCAAGAGGTGATTTTTTTTTTGTTGGGAATGCAATACTATTCCCGTAGAGCGGCGGTGCAGCATTTCAGTGCAAATACATCTGCACACTAAGGTAAACTTAGAATTGCCATCAGGTTGGACGGTCTTGAGCAATGGCTTCCGACCATTCCTGACCAAGCTGCTTGTCGCCTTTGTGCACGTGCTGAAAGTGGGTGCTGTTGGTCCTAACTTTTTCCCCTCTCGTTAACAGGGGCAAACGTTCATCTTTGGAGATCTGGATGCAGGTGAAGTCCCATGAAAGGTGTTTGATCTTGAAGCATTGTGCCCTGGGCTCCCTAAATGTAGGTTCAGGTTTCACATGCTCTCTCGTACAATATATAGTGCAGTGGAAGCTCACTTGATGGGAAGTTGGGGGGGGGGGGGGTAGGTGGCTGTTCGTTAAACAACCCTATGAATGATGAATACAGTTAAAATCGCAGGAATTCCAGTCAGATTGTACAGTGCTGAGTAACAATTTTCTGATCATACTGAAAAAGCTTACTTTGAATGGATATTGAAAGTAGGTGTTCAGTTCTAACTTATCTCTGTGTTGCAGGTAAAGCATTCATCTTTGGCGACACGGATTCAAGTGAGGCTCGGTGAAAGGTGATTTATTTTGCTATTTAAGTCCATGACCGTAGGAGTCTTTTGTCGAGATTAGTTTGACCAGCTTTGTGTCCTCGACTTGTTACTGTTTAAATGCTTGGGATGGAGCTTAGCACTTGAGCTATTGAACAGTGTGAATGATGAAACCAACTCAAATAGCTGGAATTACCGTCAGATTGTACAGTGTTGAGTAATGATTTTCTGATCATACTTTAATAGCTTACTTTAAATGAATATTGAAAGTAAATGGGAATGGTCAGTTCTAATTTATCTCAATGTTGCAGGTAAAGCTTTCATCTTTGGCAGCGTGGATGCAAGTGAAGATTGGTGAAAGGTGATTTATTTTGCTATTGTAAGTCTATGAACATAGAAGTCTTGTCGAGATTAGTTTGACCAGCTCTGTGTCCTTGACTTGTTACGGTTTAAATGCTTGGGGTGGGGTTTAACGTGAGCTATTTAACAATGTGGATGATGAAACCAACTCAAATAGCTGGAATTACCGTCAGATTGTACAGTGTTGAGTAATGATATTCTGACCATATTATAATAGCTTACTTCGAATGAATATTGAAAGTGGATTGTCAGTTCTGACTTATCTCTATGTTGCAGGTAAAGCTTCCATCTTCGGCAACATGGATGCAAGGGAAGTTGGTGAAAGGTGATTTATTTTGCTTATGTCCAATTTAACTGCATGAATTTAGAAGGCTTTTTTCGAGATTAGTTTGGCCGGCTTATTACAGTTTAAATGCCTGGGATAGGGAATGGGGTTTAATTTTTGAGCTAAAGAACAATGTGGATGATGAAACCAACTCAAATGGAATTATTGCCAGTATTGATTAATATCTTCCTGACTAACTTGATGTAGCTATCTCTGCACCCTTTTGATGATGAAAACTTGAATAGGAAGTGCCGTCAGATGCGAGAACTGACGATAATCTATTTAATTCTGACTTCAGATGGGTGAAAATAAATACATGGGATTTTCACATGTATTGAGAGATTGTTGAATGCAATTTTTTCTTTTTCAGCTGAAAACTGCCATGGAAGCAATAAATTCCTTCGATTGGTCTTATGAATATGGTAAAAAAAATCTATAATAAGTTCTTGTAGAATGTGCAGTAGCCTTTGAACTACTTTGTTTATGGTTCGGGCACATCCTCCTGTGGGTTCTTGCTTGTCCAGGCTATTGGAATTATACCTTTATAAAATATTTTGTCGGCTAGGTTAGAGAAAATGGCCTGTGACTTTGTGGTAACTATGAAACTAGTCCATTGTAGGTTATTTTAAGTTAGTTTGCTTAAAATTTTTAGGTGGTTTAGTGGTGAGTGGTGGGTCCAAACTCAATTCTCTAGAATTACCAAGAGATTTACTATTTATTCTAGTATCTTTCAGACTATTTTGATCTAGATATTTCTGCACCCTTTTGATGATGAAAACTTGAATAGGAAGTGCCGTCAGATGCGAGAACTGACGATAATCTATTTAATTCTGACTGTTCAGATGGGTGAAAATAAATAAATGGGATTTTCACATGTATTGTGAGATTGTTGAATATGATTTTTTTTTCTCAGCTGAAAACTGATATGGAAGCAATATATTCGTTGGATTAGCCTTAAAGATATGGTAAGGTTTTTTTTAATGTGTATGTAATAGGTTCTTATGGAATATGCAGTAGCCTTTGAAATGCTTAGTTCATAACCTAAGGTATTGTGTCGGCTAGTCAAGAACAAGTGGTTTGTGACTTTGCAGTAACTAAAATGAGTGCTTGATGGGCTATTTGTTTTAAGTTAGTATGCTTAATGTTGGCAATTTTTGTGTGGCTTAGTGGATGATGACACCAAACTCAAATAGCTGGAATTACCGTCAGATTGACAGTGTTGAGTAGTGGTTCTCTGATCACATAATAATGACAGGTTATAAATTTACTAAAGTGAGTTCCATGCTAACTGCTAATTTTCCTTTTACCTGTTTTACAGTGATCATACAGGGAAACCTGGGTTGTCTCAAAAGGGAATGTTGGCAGGTAATTTATCAGTTTTGTGTCTTGTCCAGGCTAGGAAAGATTTAGAGGCAACTTTGCAAGTTGTAAATGATGAAAACCTGAATAGGAAGTGCCGTCAGATGCGATAACTGACGATCTGTTTTTAGTTTCTGATTTGTTAGATGGGAAAACTCCCATTTTCTGTTATGAAAAAACGTGATTGACTGAATATTCTATATTTTTTATTCAGTGATTGGAGCAGAAATCTTCAAATGGATGTCTCAGGTTGGTAAGTATATAATTGTTGGCAATCCATCTCAAGATTGTATTTTGGCACAAACGGGCGCTCTGGTTTAGTGCAAATATGTAGCCAAGGGCTTAACTGGAGTAGCAGAAAGAACTTATCAGGATTTAAATCTTTGGACA
Source organism: Callorhinchus milii (assembly GCF_018977255.1). Classification (NCBI taxonomy): domain Eukaryota; kingdom Metazoa; phylum Chordata; class Chondrichthyes; order Chimaeriformes; family Callorhinchidae; genus Callorhinchus; species Callorhinchus milii. The sequence goes on along the minus strand of NW_024704752.1, from coordinate 14,949,153 downwards.
CTAATCTTACTTAGTGCTAAATGGAGATGGATAGTGGTTATTGTGTGATGGGAATGTGGATGATGAAACCAAACTCAAAACAGCTGGAATTACCGTCAGATTTATCCATGTTGAGTAATAGTCTCTGATCACATCACCTGAAGCATTTTCTGTGCAACGTAAAGGTAATTGGACTTGTTTCTATTTGTCTAGTAACTGGCAGATATACTTGTTGAGCAGCAATCCTGCGAACATATCTTTCTGTTGATTTTGAAAGCTGCTTTTTTTTCTTTAGATCTAATCATGAAGACATTTAGGAATGCTGTATGACAACAGCAGCAGCAAGGACTGCATCCGGAGTGAAGTACAGAGAATGATATGGAAACTAACTATGGTGATCGAATGCCTTACATCAGGTGGCTGTTAGGATGGAAAATCTGGGATGGACACAGCAGATTCTCTTTGTAAAACCATTAGTTAATGGTGTCTGGATACTATTAAATAAAAATTCTTAAAAAAAAGCTTGAGTGAATGTTTTTTATTCTCTAATACAGCAGAGGAAAACTACATATATTCAAGCATGTATATTCAATAAAATCCAGTATTAAAGATGTACCTTCCTTTTTCGGGATCATTTATCTGCTCCTGTTGTGGAGATATAATCTTGGGGACATTATAACGTGTGTGTTTTGAATTTCTACAGACCTCCCTGAATAAAGCGCAGCGGGGTGTGTGACCACCTTGAGTACAGAGTGCAATGCTTTCATTTGTATTCCTAGATATCAGTTTCCTGGCATTTTAATATGGGCTTTAACTAATTCAATGAATGCTTAATGACGGTTTGGAAATCAATAAAGGAATTTACAATGAATCATTTTGAGAACGCATCTAATAAAGAAAACTGCACACATTAAACCAATATTGCCACTTTAGCATCGTATTCTAGATTGACACTCCCAATGCAGTGCTGCGAGAGAAACACCTTTTTCGAATAATGCCACAGACTCCAATGTTCTGAAGTGGCAAATGGTGCCTTTTCCAAAGGATGGCACTTCCAACAATGCCACACACCCCAGGACATCATTGGAATGGCATCTTAGACTGATTTCTGCCTTCCAGAGTGGGGCTTGAACCCTGCGAGTGCACTATTTTCTGGTTCATTTGTGTACTGCAGAACAATTACAGCAGTGTTTTAAACTTGAGTTGTCGGGTAACCTTGAAGTCCCCTTTAATTCTAAGCTCCAGACGTTCTGAAATTGCTGAAACCTGATCGGTGGAAACCTCTCCCAAAGTTGCTGAGAAATGAGCCTACGATACCATACCTCGACAGAAATAAAACCAGCTATTCTGGGCCTCAGAATTACGGGCATTAATGCAGTAAGTATATCACAAAAAGCAAATGCAGTTCTAGATAACCCCTTAGTCAACTGTCCAGTCTCCCAATTAAGTTACAGCCTGGGCTCACAAAAAAGTGAGGCCACACTTTTTTGGAGGAACCAACAACAAATGCCCTTCTCCGCTACAAATCTGTACAAACGCAGTGTACAATTTCAGGAAAAATTATGCTGATAGTTTTGTTATTTTTATAAATGAGCGCACAAACATTACAAGTGAAGTGATCGCAAGGGGTTAATACTTTGCCAGTGAAGGTAAACATTGCTGGACTTTGATATTCAATGAGGCCAGGAAGTGCACACGGAATTGACTTACCTACCTCGAGATCTCTTAACAAGGGCAAAGGACTGAGTGACACCACCTGTACTTAAGTTGATCAAAAACAGTTTAAAATCTATTTAAACAATTACCTTGTGTATGGAAAACGTATTTCTTACTGGAGTGAATATTTGAAGACTGTGTAAGTACTTGCAGATAGATATGTGTAACAGTTATTTAAAAAAANCTGAATTATGTGTTATCTTAACAATGCAGATAGGTGTCTGGTTATTGTCAACTGTAATGTAAGTTTTTCACTTTTTTATCTGCATGTCAAACTTGATTTATTTTATGTGAGAATTTATGTAGCAATAGTCAGGTAGATGGCCTGTAAAATTTGCTTCAGTAAAAAGGTACATTTATAACTGTTACTATTAGCTAAATATATACTTGTAACAAACAGCAAGTTCCCAAGTTACTTTCAGATTTTTATATGTGGTGGTAGAAAGGGTGGGCTATTAAGCACAAGAAAAAAGCATTTATTTTGGACGAACCCACAACAAATATTTTCAAGCTATGGTTGCTGGGCAGGGCCTGATTGTATGGGAACAACTGTTCCTGGTTAATTCCTAACTAATTCCTAGTTATCTCCTTCCTGCCTCATTCTATATTCTAATGTGAACATTTTTGCGTCGTATAAATCATTCCTAATTTTGCTTCTTTCTAATCTTTTCCAGGGAGGAAATACTCCCCATCATTGTATTTCTTTTGCACATTGACACGGATTTCTTTCAGCTGCAACTAGAATACCTTTCCTCATGCAGGTGTGGCAATACAAACACTGCAAGTATGTAGTGAATTTGCAGAGCCAGGCATGTTTGGAACGCTTAGATAACCCAGACTAAAATGTTTGAGTCGTTTTACATAGTAGTTCTTACAAAACCAATCTTGATCAAGCGTAGTGGGAGGGTGTTGTATTGTTGGAGGTGCTGTCTTTGGTGGATCTCATCGGTGGACTAATATTTCTGTACCATCGAATGATTAGATGCAAATTCTATTTCGTTTGGAAATGCAATAGAGTTTAGAGTTATCTACAGCTATACTAACTTGTAAGGGGCAGAAGTAGCATCAGCAGACCAGATCAATCCAAAAAAATCATTTACAATTCAAATAGATCAGAATAATTGACATTTGTTAAGATTTAAAAATCACTTTGAACCCATTGTGGACCACCTGGTCTATAACAACTTTACAGTTAAAATGGTATAAGCTGTAGCACCTCTAGTTATGTAATGTGAATCAATTTACTCTTTGCGTCGTTGTGTAAAATTAAAATCAACTTATTGTTTCCAAGCACCCTTAGTTTTACTGGGCCTTTCAATGGAGCTTTCCAAATCAACTTTTTGTCAGGTTTCATTGAATAACCTATAATTTCAGTGATCCGCCAGCGTAGTGACAAATAATTTGCATTCACCAAATGACTTCAATCAATAGTGGTAGTGAAAGTAATGCAAGTAATGGCACAGTCTGTTCATTATCCATATTTGTAGCACTCCCAATCTGGGTATGTTGTGTCATTTGAAAGGCATCGCTCCTGACCTTGTCTTGACTGTTAGCCTAACAACTCTACAGGTTGTAAATATATGGGTGGGGTAGTGATGTCAAAATGCATACATTACAACGGAATGTTTCCAATGTACTTTTCATTCGATGAAGTGGCCTAAAAGCCCTCGAGGAAACTGTCATGTTGAATTGGCTTAATATCAGCTGTCTAGGTAATGGAAGAAGTGTATTCATTTGAATGGTGGTGCATTATTAATGAAAACTAAAACTTGTTTTTTTTAAAAAAAATTACTGAGATGGCAGAGTACTAAAGCAATCACCACTCAATATACAACCCTGTAGTTCTATCTTAGAGTCCTTCGTGAGTTAAATCTACTGAGTGAAAATCAGGTGTGGAGTTGTATCTCAATTTTGAAAGCAAACAGTGCTTGACTTTGATGCTGATAATATAATAATAATCCTTGCATTTGATGGAGTGCTTTTCACTTCTTCTTGACGTCTCACAGAATATACTGTAAAGAGAATTGACTGCATTTTTGTGGGCGAAACGTGGCAGCCAATTGCGCACAGCAGTGTCCCACAAAGAGTCATGGATTGAAGTGACCAATTTTTTTTTGATATTCAATTTCCAAGTGTACATGGAAATTGCTGAACCTGGAGATCTCTAAACAAGAGCGAAGGACTGAGTGACACCACCTCTACTTAAGTTGATCGCAAAATTGTTTAAAATCCATTTAAACAAATATATGATGTATGGGAAACATTTGACGCTAGAGTGAACAAAATTTGAAGACTAAGTACTTGAAGATATATGTAATACTTTAAAAAAAAGCTGAAATATGTGCTGAATTTCCTGAATTCAAAAGCAAACTTGAAAATGTAGAGTGATTGAAGGAAACTGGGCAAAGGAGCAGCTTCAGAAACTGCCATTGGATTGAAACTCAACCCTACTTATCATACCTCTTTTGTAATCGTACCAATAGTTACCATGGTGATGAATTAATGTCTGGTTAGCAAAACTGTTTCAATAGCTGTTTCTGACAATTCTTTTCATTTCAGGTAAAGTAGTAGCAATGTGAGCATTCTTGGAATAAAAGATTCTGGAACATCCGGTGGATTACAGATCTCTTTCTGTTTAATAAGAGGACCCAGTATGGTGTGACAGAGCAAAGAGAAGCATCAACTTGACAGGACGTCAGGCAGTAGGAGCAGTGTGCAGCAGAGTGGAGCAGTGAAAATGGATGATGCTCATAATGCAAATCAGCATTCTGATCCCAATCAGTGCGACACCAATGATTCAGAGCAGGAAGGAAATCAGCAGATTCCGATACGAAGGAACTCTTTCTTCTACCGTTCGATGAGGAGAAAGCGACTGAGGCAGGGTCAGTCTGAATCAGCACCAAGAAAGACAGGCAGTAAGTCACTGAGATGTACATAGGTATCTGATGGATATACCCTGATGATCAACCTGTTAATAACAATTATGTAGTCGGCTTAGTAGTTAAAAGTAAAAAATGGACACTGATCGTGTGGTCTATGTGGTCTATTTCTTGTTGTCAAAAGTTGACAGTGTTTAGAGTCACTCTCTTAGTCTCTGGTCAAAGTAGAACAGCTATATTTGGTTGTCACTGTGACAATGCCATATATACATGAAATGAAATAATTATTTTGTGATACAAATGCATGCGTTGATGTTCGTGCTTCTGTTTTGCCAAATTTGCAAGCATAGAAAAAGACTTGACAACATTTTGACCTCAAACAACGTTTTAATGCCCTGAATCTGTATCTTCAATCTAAAGCTCAGTGGAAATGATCTCTGATAACATACTATCAGATAATATTCCAAGAAATGCAAATGATTTTGTTGGTCACTCTAGGCTATGTGTCTATAAGATTGAATAAAAAATTCATCTGCTGCTCAGGTCTTGGATGGGTTAACGGGATTCAACTTATTCTGGTTAGTAATGCTACCTAACCAACTGAATAAACATTTTTGTTTTCATGCAATTTAAAAACAATTCAGCTCTTAAGATTATGATTTGGTTATTCAGTTGAAAAGTATTCAAGTTGTAATGGGGATATTTGACATTGATATTTTATACTGCAGCATTTCTTCTCACCTCCCCTCGGCTTCTTTTAGATACTATTTTGAATCTGTGACCTCGAGTCACCGACACACCCACCAGTGGAAACAGTTTTTCCCTTTCGAATCTATCAAATGCCCTCATGATTTTGAAAACCTCTATCAGGTCTCGTAACCTTCTCTGCTCCAATGAAAATAATCCTCGCCTCTCTAGCCTTTCCTCATAATCACGGTCCCTCATTCCTGGTACCATTCTTGTAAATCTCCTTTGCACCCTTTCCAATGCCTTAACATCCTTCCTATAGTGTGGTGCCCAGAACTGGGCGCAGTATTCTAACTGAGGCCAAACCAGTATTTTATATAGGTTAATCATAACCTCCTGACTCTTGTACTCTATGCCCCTATTTATAAAGTCTAGTATCCCATATGCCCTTTTTACAGCTTTATCTACATATTATTTGAGCATTAATTGGGGACCATTCAGAGAAATCAGCATTGGGGGCCCATAATATCTCATGATTGTAGCCTAAAAATCCAGGTCTTAAAAAGTATATGATGCTGTATGATTTTGGAAAATCTTTGCATTTTGTCTTAATTTGCTGTTTTACCCCTCACAAATGTGAAAAAAAACAGCTTCCAGAGGGAATGTCAGAGTTTGTCACAAGACAATTTTACACTTTATCGGTGATCTTTGGCTTTATACATTAGGAATATGACAGGAAGAAATACGATAATATAACACATGCACTTGTAAAAGTTACATCCAGGTCTGGATTCTGCATTAATAAAATAATGATCCTTTGCGCTTCTTATAGCTCCTTATCACATCTTTGAGTCGTCTCTAAGTGTTTACGCGATTTACTGCAGATTGTACCGATTGTGTATTTTTGTGCTAACTGCAGCAGTGAATTTGTGCACAGCCATGAGAGAAGGATCCAATTTTATCTGGGGGTCGGTTGTCCAGGTCACTGGGAGAAGCTCCTCTTATCAAATAATCTTTAACTTCCACCTAAATAGGCCAACAGATTTAGAAAAATAGATTGGAAAATTGATTAGTCTGGAAAGGTACCTGATTATTCTGGGCAAGAAAAATATATAATAGCACTGCATAACGCAGTTCTTATGGCAACACTGACGTGCAGCACTGAGAGCTAAATGTAGAAAGGATCTGGACAAAAATGACTTGAAGCAGAGTATCCAAATCAAACTGAGAATTCTATACAGCCAACCTACAGTGGAATGTGTACTCTCTCCCTGGAGGGATGCATCCTGCTTACCTAATTCTGGAAAGTTTTAGGTACAGGTTGGCAAGAGCCAAGGCTTGGGGATTTCAGAGTGTGTGTTGGGGCGCTGCTGGAAACAAGAACAAATTAAATTAGTATGGCACCTTTCACGTCCGGAGAAAACAAGTGCTTAAAGAAGTCTCGATATATACAGTACAGAATGAGTCAGTAAAAGTATAAAAACAAATATGTGACACACTTGGGAGAAGGTGAGGTAGATTGGCTGAGGCTTCAATTAAATGGACATGTATCCAGAGCGAATGGGGAAAGGGCACGAAGGCATACAATGGAAACAGAAATGACAATGAAACATAAATGGAGTAGCGACAGGAATAAGCTTGAGGAAATGATTAGAAAAATTCTGTGGATAAGGATAATTAGGATAGTTCTGAGGATATTGCTTTGCCAATTACCATAAAAAGAATACAGTTAATGATGGCAAAACCATTTAAAGTATTAGCTTTCTTGGTGCTAACCTTTATTAAGTGATGAGAAGTTTTATGATTATTAATAATAATAATCCTTGCATTTGATAAAGCGCTTAATCATGTCAACGAGACATCTCAAAGTGCTACTGTAAAGTGGATTGACTGTGTATTTTGTGGGCGAAAATGTCTCTTAAGCACAACTTGTCATTTGTAGCCTCCCTGTGAATGTCCTGATGGGAACGGTATTGTAAAGAAAAGTGACATTGCACTAAACGGTACTTGATGGAGTTAGTATCTGCTTCAGTTACCAGCTCCATATAAAAGATGTGTTCAATCTCTTAAAGTAATCATAAAGGCAAATTGAATATTGGTCTTTATCTCAAAGGGCTGGAATACAAAGGGGAAGAATTTATGCTTCAGCTGTATTAGAGAGTTAGTCAGACCCCATCTGGAGACTGCGTTCAGTTTTGGGCACCACACCTCAGGAAAGATATATTGGCCCTGAAAAGGTTAAGTCACGAAGAAAGGCTGCGTAAACTTGGATTGTATTCCCTTGAGTTTAGAAGGTTGAGGGGTGATTGAGGTATTTAAGATGATAAAGGGATTTGAAAGGATAGATACAGAGAAGCTATTTTCTCTGGTGGAGGTATTAAGAGCTATGGGGAGAAAGCAGGAAATTGGAATTGAAAGGATTAGTTGAGATGCAGATCAGCCATGATCTGATTAAATGGTGGAACAGGCTCAAAGAGCTGAATGGCCTCCTCCTCTTCCTATGTTCCTATGTTCTTCTGTGCTTTCTTCTATTAGTTAGCAACAGCATCATAAGAAATGATGGGACACGAGAAAGAGCAATAGATGTGGATTTTGATACTAAAACATCAGGGCCCTGCTGGAAAGTCCCCCATGAATCTCGACTGCTCCATCAGAGATCTTCATTACCCAACAAGAATGTATGGTAAGAACAATAAAACACTTGAATGTGAAATGTGCAAGAAGAAAATTCAGGCAATTATAGAACAAATGACCAATCTATCAGAAGATTAAAAGGCTCGTGTTTGACTGCGTCTAGTTGTGATGTGAGTGCTGTGTTTTTCAAAATTAAATGTTTAGCAAAATGATATGTTCTGAAATCCACAAATCTTCCAACTTAAGGATCTTACCAGAATGGTTTCAAAAAAAGATATTTTTTTCTGGTGGTGCAGGTAATCCCCTGCAAATGTTTCTTGATATTGACAAATATAAAAACCCATGCTGCGTTTCAAATATTTAATGTTTATTAACAGAGGAGAGCTTTCGCTGTTAGTACGACATCTATCAAACCATAAAGTTTGATTATTTGAACCATTGCAGTTTATGCTATATATCGCACTTTCTGTTTTAATCATTAATATCAAAATATTAATATCAACCTCCAATCATAAATTTTCTGTAAAGCGTGATTTAACTCTTCACTGGGTTATCATTGTTATAATCAGAAATGTTCAATTTGCAAGGAAGGTTTCTTAGCTGCTAAAGGCTTGATAGCAAACAGAGGAAGCTAACCGTAACTTCTTATTTTATATTTTGAATATGTCCCCATTGTACTTTTGAAGTTAGTGATTCATGCGCTGCCAAGTTTAGTGAACTTTGATAAAATGGACATAATAGGTAATCCATTATCCACACAAGTCATCAAAGCAGCTAAACTTGCTGCCGTGCAGAGCACTACCTTAAGCGGAACAAGTAAATCATGCTGAGGGAGCAGGTCTGAGCAAAGTTGTCCTAAATAATCAATGTCCTAAATAACTTTTGTAGAAGCAACTGTGTCTTATTGAATATTGATAACGCCTCTGGGAGGGGAATTGGCGGACTCTGTTAACCAACAGAATAAGTCATTGTGGATTTCAGAATAAGTCATTTTGTTCATCAACAGTTGGTAGTTATGTGATAACATCTTCCTAAGTGTATGATGGCGCCTTTGACTGAGAGAGAGAGAGAGATTGCCACAAAATGACTTAAGATGTTGTACATAGCTAATGTGTCTATTTTTACCTTAACAATAATGCAGTGGTTTGCTGAGCAGTTCATACTTTTAATCTGTTGCATTAACCGTGACGGATTTAAAGTTGAGCAGATTTTCCATCGATTGGCAACCCAGTTTGACAGTGGAGAGATGGCTTGGATCGAAGAAAGCAATGTGTAAAATAGTTCTCTGGTTAAGACTATGTTAAACACTGTTGATAACAGCTTGCAGCACACTGACTGCAATTCTGTGTGAGAGGTCTTCGGAGTTCAACAAACTGCAGATTGTAGTTGGCTTTCCTGAAGCTTCCCCATTTCAGACAAGTAGAACGACTGTTTGAATGTACAGTATCTAGCTCCAGCCCCAGAACCCATGAAACCCACTGATCAGCTGTAACAACAACAACAACTTGCATTTATATAGCGCCCTTCATGCTGGGTTGCGTCCTGGAGCGCTTTGACAAAACAAGAACAAGTATTTTTCCCAATAGGTGAGTCACAAGTACGTCCTTCCAGTTGGTGTTTTAGAACAAGATAACAAGGAATTAAAAATTATTTCAAAATGAAAAGTATTTTTACTGTTGAAACCTAAGATTTACTTTAAATTGTACGGCTTCTACTCTGCATCTGTGAATCCCTTTGAGGTGCCTAACAATGTGTAAGTGTTGTGTAAGCGTGAGTTGTTATGGCAGAAGTTTAAAAAGGCACTTTTAAGATTTTTTAAGATTTGTGGAAAAATTTTAAACTTTTAAGATTTGTGGTTTTGTTTTCTTAGGGACAGATCAGCGATGGCACAGAACACAGGACTTGAGCACTGGAGCAGCGGAGTCAGTGTTAGACAGGCCAGTCAGCAAGGCTCCGTACAAGTTTCAGGACAGAGGGTGGTGCAAAAGGAGAATCACTCACAAAGGCAATATGGTGGTCAGCCGGCAAATAATTCAGCATATGTTCTGAAAAAAGCAACCAGTTCCCTTCTATCTCCAAGCCATGTTGCTGATGCGGGATCTCTGGCTAGTGATCTTGGATCCTGTTCTCTCAAAGAGGAAACTCGCTGTAAGAATCCGGATGCTAGTATTGTCAATTTTGAGAGAAACTCCAGATTGTATGTTCAAGACAAGGACAGCTCAGACGGGTGAGTTTGTGGCTAGAAAACTGCAAAATTAATATTATTTAGGGAGCTTGCATCTCTTTCCTAAGTGTGTTGATTCCACAGCATTCAACCATAACCACTATTATGGTTAATAGTGTAACCATTACACTATTAATGGTAGTAATGACTACCATTAACTTCCCCAAATTATGCATCTTAATGAGCAAAAACATAAGGATGACTGAAGTTTGAAATGTGCTGCTCCACTTACAGTTATGGGTGTTTTTCTGAAGGTGGGAGAAAGATTCACTGTAAAGAGAGTTTTATGCTATCTGTCCTATTTTATACTATTCCATAATATGTGATCCTCACAATGGGTGCACCATGTGACAAATGTTCCATCGTAAAACATTCACCCACTGTACAGTGTGGATTCTACACATATTCTACAAATATTGGCTAATAGAATGCTGAAAGTTGCTTTAAAGCACAAATTAAATTTTGCACCTGTGATTTATTATTTCATAAAACCTGCCCACGTGGAAGGCATTAGTGACACAGATTGGTGCAAAAATGTTGGAAGAGAATGAAAGACATCAAACCTTGGAGATGCAACATTACAGAAACTTAATCTGAGAAATGAAAGTATAGTTTGCAGGAATATGTTTTTTAGAATCTATCGAGTGAGCAATTCCTCTTGCTGCTATAAGTTTACTTTATCATTTCTAATGGCAAAAGGAATTTTACTCCCAAAGTGAGAATGAGCACATCATCACACTGTTATTTAAATAGCAACTATCTGGATATAATTTCCATGTGATCTACTGAACATCTGTTTCTCTTATTTTAGATTTTCTCCAACAAGATCAAAACAGAATGGAGATTCTTCATCAATTATTTCCCGATTTGAATTAATGAATAGGAAGAGTACAATCCAACACATAGGTACGGTACTGAGATAATCACTCTCTTTGAATCACTGTTATCTCCAATGTAATTTAAAGGAGCGTGATCATTAATATTGTCTAAAATAGATTGAGTTAGTTGATCTCAGATGGACATCAGTAAGGATGATAAGTAAGCTAAGATTAGCTTCAGTGCTTTGGGCTAGGGAGGGGGAAAAAACAGCCAGGTTCTGTTCATCTTTTTGAAATAGCATGGGTACGTCAAAGAGCTTTGTGATAGATTTCTCTCTTTTAAATGATCAGATTCATTCATATTATCTGTGAAATGTTTCTTAAAAAAATTGTGTTGTCCTAGAACTGCTGTACCAGGAATATTGCGAAAAAAGTACGTTTCAGGAAATTCAGACGAGACGAATGCAGGACACAGGAGAGTTTACAAATGAAGATAAGCCTCCGAAAGTTGACACTGGCACCATCACTGCAGCAGCAAAGCAGCCAGACAACCTCAACCAGAGAACTAATGGCCAGGGTATGAACTTATGGCAGTATACAGAAAAAGTAAGGAACAGCAAGATATTGAGCAGCCTCAGTCCGAATGAAATTAAACTCCAGGAGGTAAGAAGGAGGAACAAAGGAAAGAGATGTATCTTTTATAGTCCTGTGCGCAATTCATTCCTTTCCTGCTCCCATTAAAGGGGCAATTATGTGGTTCTATAAATGGCTTCTATTGGTTACATACTATAGATGTTCTTCTTTACCAAACGTTCATAGTTGTACTGTTCGCAGAAGAGGTTTCCACTGCAGTTTGATTCCCAAAGTAGCGTGGTCCTGATGGTCTCAGAGAAGCAGCTTCATGCTGTCTGAATTGGAGACCTTTTGGTTGATGTAATTCCAGGCATACTTATTGCCAGAAGTAAAGCACATCTTAGTGCTTTCTTAGAAATATTCCTGTTTAACACTGAGACTCCCAAAGCCCAATGTAAATTCAATATGGCACCTTATTGGGTTTGTGTACCGAAATGTGTTCAAACAAGAAAAGATGGAACATCTAATATTCCAACGACAAATTAATGTAGAAGTCCTAATACTGTATATAATGTATTTTATATTATCCCTTGCCTCCTTCAAGACCCGTCTCAAGATCCTCCACTTTGACCGTGCCTTCAGTCATCCTCCTTTCCCCCCTGCCCCCCAACCCTCCACGATCCCGACCCCCAGCTCGGGTCTGAAACCACTGAAACCAATGTAATTTTGTTGTTGTTCATTGCCAATTCTAAGTGATTTAGTTGTGGAGCAGTGTTTTCTTAATCACTCAATATGTTTTCTTCAAGTTAATGTTTGAACTCTGCACCTCTGAGGCATCTTACTACAAGAGTCTGGGGATCCTGATATCTCACTTCATGGAATCACAGAAGTTGAATAGCATGCTCAGCGGCACTGACAAACATCATATTTTCTCCAACATCCTTGAAATCAAGGCAGCTAGTGAAAGGTAAGGGGTGGAAATTCAAACCTGTTCATTTTAAAACAAACGTGTTGTCAAACTTGCGGTTTGGGATCATTCTTCTCATTTAGAGTTAATCTTACTTAGTTTCACTTCAGAGTATATCATGATGTATAAACAAATCTCTGTATAGTCATGTACGCCTCTCACTTACTCCCAGTTATGCCGCATTTTTTGTAAAGAAATATCCAAATTCTTTATATTGCTGCAAAGGGAAAAAAATAGACACTTTATAGACCATTGCATTATTTTGAAACGACAAACACAACTGAATCATTCTCCAGTTATTTTATTTGCAGATTCCTTCAGTCCCTGGAGCAGCGTTTCGAAGAGAACATTGTCATCAACGATGTCTGTGATATTGTATATGAGCATACCAACAATTACTTCCATGTGTATATTTCATATGTCACAAATCAGAGCTATCAGGAGACCGCTTACAGACGAGCCATGTAGGTTTGCTTTACATTTCTCTTTCTGAATTGGCTGGTACAGTAGTAGGTAAATTATGCCATGCCTGAGTTATCTGGAGTACAATTTAATAGCATCAGAAGATGTTATCACCCGGGACAGAACTCCTTGCAATATACATTTTATGTGCCTATGCCTTGAATTCCCCTTACTCCCTGCCTGGAATGACTCAAATAGGCTTATTCCAACCTCGTTCGCTCTCTGAAACCAGTCTATTACAACAACAACAACACTACATTTGTATAGCACCTTTCACGTCGGGAGGATGTCCCAAGGTGCTTCTGACTCGGTCATTGTTTCGGATTCAAGCTGGGGATCGGGAAGGTGGAGGGCAGGGGGGAAGGAGGGTAATCAAAGGCAATTACTTACTGTGATTGGAGTAAAAGTCCAAAAGAGTCAACAGAATGGCAATTAGAGAAAGTGTACTCAAACACTCCTAGTGATAAACATCAACGTAGTGCTTGAAGTATATAGACATCAAGCCCAGCCTGATATTCATACGATTTTAACAGCATCGAAAGGAAGAAAGTAAAGGATAATTTGAACTTCAAGTCCGAGTTCAATTGAGATTCTTCAGAACTGTTTCTCAACTGTTAACTTTCCTGTTTTTTTAAAAAGTGAGAACAATCCTGCGTTAAGTACAGTGATGGCTGAGTTGGAGCAAGACCCCAAGTGTAAAGGATTATTATTCCCTTCCTTTATTATTCTGCCGTTTCAAAGAATAACACGCTTGAAGCTGCTGGTACAGGTAATGTATTATTTCAGACAAACTTTTCAATCTTTCATTGTTAGCTATGCGATCACTTATGTATGATGAAAGTGTCTGTGTGACATTTGAGTCTTTACATTTCATTCTACAGAATATCTTGAAAAAAGCCAAGGAAGGATCAGTGATGGAATTGACATCCATTAAAGCACACAGAGAACTTGAAAAGGTATCACATTTATGTTTGATATACTTGTTCTTTCATTGCCATTTTTTGCCACCATCTATACTGCAAATAGGTGGACCTTTTAACAAGGTGATAGAATGTCCTAACACTAAAACTAAAATGCACCCAGCAGAATGGCAGATTGTTTCAAAATGTTACCCAATATTTCGAGTGCTAAAAATTTGGCCAAATTCAGGGTCATCATATCACTAGCAACATCACTTTCTGTACATAGTGCAAACGCTGTGACCTAGTGACCCAGAAGCCGGCTTTTTTTTAGACTGAAAAGCCATCTGGTGTTGTGAAGTGAGCTTTTGAAAGTGAGCTTTCAATGCATTGCAATTATTCAGCGGCCTCTGTGATGCTTCAAGTTGTAGAGGAATGAAACTCCCACAAAATCTTAACTATAAAAACTGTCAGAAACATGCTATATTCAGTTATTGTTAGTAAACATTCCTTACTAGACTTGATAATAATAATCCTTGCATTTGATAAAGCGCCTTATCAGGTCGTCAGTCTCAAAACCCTTCACAGGATGTAAAGTTGATTGACTGTATTTTTTGAGTGAAATGCGGTAGACAGTTTTGCACACAGCAGTGTCCCACAAGTAGTCTTGGAGTGAGTGATCAATTTTATTTGGGGGATTGTTGGCCAGGACACCGGGAGAAACTGCCTTCTCTTTTCGAGTAGTGCCATGGGATCTTTAACGTCCACCAGAACAGACCAATGGAACCTCGGTTTAATGTCTCATATGAAGGACGGCGCCTCCAACAATGTAACACAGCATTGCATTGGAGTGTCAGCTTAAACTACGTGATTTCAATTGTGAACGTGGGAGTCAAACCCAGAGGCGAGAGTGCTACTACTTGGTATCCAAATAAAATCCCTATTATGCAGAACTATAGGTTAAATGCCATGCTACATAGAGATGCAACAAGGGAAGAGCTAAATTACACTTTTAACTTTCTGTGTTTTGACCGATCATTGCTTCCAAGAATTGGTTTATTAATAATAATAATTTCTCCATATTGTAGATTATCAAAGAGTGTAACGAACGTGTGAAAAAAATGAGAAGAACTGAGGATCTGATCAGCTTTGAGAAGACAGTAACGTTTAAAGTCGAGGTGCGAATAGAAACACCCGATGCTTGTCAATTTTATGGCTGCATAGATAAATCTGTAAATAAGGCACCTTTTACAGTGCCGTATATCACAGTCAGAAAGCTGCTAAGAACTGAAATATACACTTTTAGACCAGGAGAAATGAACAAAAGAAATACTGAAAATTATAATTTTAAAAAAATCCATTCACATTTCAGCATATAGAAAGGTATTACAAAGGGCACAGTGGTTCACAGCTTTGAATACCGTTGTCACTAGGAAGTTCCATGGCTTCTGGAAAGATAGTGTCATTAAAGATTTATCGAAAGATTGATTGGCGATTTTGGTTCTAATGTGATGTGAGAGATTGCATTAACCCAGTCCTTATCCTAGGCTGTGCCAATCATCACCCGATGCCGGTGGCTACTGAAAGAAGGTGAAGTGGAGCACATGTCAGGAAGAAGGAAAACACGAACGTTTCGGACCAAGAAGCTGTTCACACCAGTCTACCTGTTTCTGTTCAATGATCTTTTTCTAATAACCAAGAAGATATCTGAGTGAGTCTTTGTGGAAGCCATTGGTGATATGAAGGAAGTATATTCTAAACTAAAATGCAGCAGATTTACATTGAGTAGTGATGGTCAGCGACCATCGCACTATAGTGTGGTGGTTGCTGACTGTGACATTTCCGTTTTAGTAAATACCAAGTCTTTGACCATGCTCGTCGAGGACTCCTCCGCACCCAAGATCTGGAGGACCAGGGTCAGACACTTGCTAATATGTTCACACTGCGGATCTTAGAAAACTACCGTGAGAAAGAGATCCAGTATATGTTGAGAGCAAAATCAGTGTAAGTATTTTGTCAAATCTATGAGTTACTATAAGAACCAGTTAAACAACAAATGAATGGCGATTGGCCTTTGTAAAGAAGTTGGTCCTGAAATATAGAGGTCGCATTGCCTAAAAAGGTGTTTATTATTGCACCAAGAACGCAAAGATGATTCATTCGGCAAAGTGAAATATTATTTCAAGTCCTTAAATGAAGCACTGTCTTGCTTCTCAAGTTGCTTCATTTATTTTAACATTGAATGTACTTATTTTGAAGGACGGAGAAGAAACGTTGGATCAAGGTGCTTGAACCAAATCCGAGGATGAAGTATTTATCTCCCAGTTCCCTGCATGAAGGTAAGATCTTATACACTCATTTATTCCAATCCCATAAATAGTGCGGCATCGGTGGAGGTCTTCTTAACTAGAATTATTCTGTCCATCTATTCTTTTCTCCATGTAAATCCCCACTGTTTCACTCGCCTGCTTGAGCTCTCAGATCAATAGCACTTGGGGAAACAAGTAAAAAGGGTGCACAAAAATTCTTCCTTTCCAATCCTCCAGACAAACATCTAGTCTTCACCTGGAAGTCAAAAACTCGATTTTTAGCATAATTGTCCAGTGCAGTAATGGACAAATAATGACATATTTCCATAAGGCTGTTTCAAGAAAATAACATGGTGGAAAACATTATCTGTATTATTCTGCAGTGACAGCATTGCTGGTCATTCCTTGATGTTGATTCAGTTATCTGATAGCGGCTCACTTTCTGAGATTTGTTTTTGGCAGTTAGATTAAGGCCTCGTAACAAAATAAAAATATATGTAAACTTAACTTGAGTCCTCCTCCCTCACATCAAACTCTGACTGTGGGTACTTGTAGATAAAATCTATTATTATTGAAAGCGTGGATTTTTCTGCTCAATGTGGTCCATATAGCAAATACATTGATTACAACAACAACAAATTACACTTGTATAGCACCTTTCAGGTCGGGAGGATGTCCGATTACAGCTATTCGTTTCATCCACAAAATATATGGTCAATTCACTTCACAGTATGTTCTGTGAACCACTTTGAGACGTCTCAAAGACGTGATAAGGCGCTATATCAATTGCAAGGATTATTATTATTCATTCCAAAATTTCACAAATTTGCCGCACATAATCTTGCTATAATCTGATCGTATTTATCAACTACAATTATTGTTAAGTGTACAGGGACAAATTTGGAAAAAAAAATCTGAATGTGCAGAACACCACTTACCCCAGAGCAACAGATTTGTTACGTGGAACACACAGAGCAGGTTAACGGGAGTTGTTTGTATTATGCTTCTTTGGGGGGGGACAAGCTGAATTCTGTAAGAATGCAGTCGTCAACCATTAATACTTCAAGTGTTGCTTTTTCGATGCAAATGGATGAATTGTTATTTGCTCTTCACTAGATTGTGCCCAGGTACAGTGCATCCAGCGATACGCAGCACGGCAGCCTGATGAGCTCACGTTAGAACCCGCAGATATCCTCAGTGTTGTAGATTCAACACCAGATGGTAAGCCTTCATTTCGGTCACAAATTATTGCATTGTTGGTTATCTGCAGTACCGAATCCTTGTGTGTTTCAGCATTGTGAGAAAACAAATGGTGCCGTGGATTATCATGATGTTGTTAGTCAATTGGCGGATTACTTTTCCGGGGGTAATAATCCCTTCAAAATAAATAAATAATTTTTAAAAAAAAATAATAATAATTTGGTCACTCAACCCATGACTGTTGTGGGGCACTGCTGTGCGCAATTGGCTGCCGTGTTTCAGTCACAAAATATACAGTTGATTCACTTTACAATATATTCTGTAAAGCGCTTTGAGACGTCTTGGTGACTTGATAAGCCGCTACATCAAATGCAAGGATTATTATTATTAACATACTAATGTTATTTAGAGGTGTAAGAATTGCTGTTATAAGATACATTTTGGGACATTATAAAGAATTTATCTGAATGTGCTGTAATGTGGAAGCCCTTGAATTTGACAATAGCACCTGAAATGGAAAAATATCCTATTCATTCACAGTGACAGTGACTTGTATTCAGTTATATAGCAGCAAATAAAAGTAAGTTATATTTTATTCACCTATGTAACGGTAGGAAGCATACGTACGTGGAAGTAGCTAAAAATGTAAAACTGAATTGGTGTTGGTAGAATGGTCGTTGGTTAGTAAGTCTCGGTTTTCCCATTTTATTTTTCAGGCTGGATATTTGGAGAACGTTTACACGATAGAGAGAGAGGCTGGTTTCCAAATAGCATGACCGAGGACATCAAAAATCCCGAACTCCGAGCTCAAAACAGAATGGAATGTTACAGAGTTTATAAAGCCGAGGAATGTCACGGGAGTAAATACAAGGACTGGAAGAAATCAGCCAACCGGATCATCCATTAGCGCTGAGAGAACGATCGCTGTGCACTCTTTAGCAATTTCAACCTTAAATTTAGTTTCTAATATTGCCCTTTGAAAATTTATAATTCAGTGGCATCAATGGCCATCAACAGCTCAACCTGTACTCTAGAAGTTGGCCAGTAGAGGGATTTAAGTTTTGTTTTGCCGCTTGAAATAAAAGAGAAACCGAAATCCAACTTCTTCTGAGGTTCATAGTGCAACAGTGTCGTCGGCAAACTGCAACTTCTGTAAAATCTCCACGACGCCACAATGGGGAAAATCTTCCGTGTAGCAGTATTGGGTTATAAAGGAGAAAAGATTATTGTTGATGTTGCAAAAGACCAGAAGGAATTTAATGAAATGACTGTTCTGGAGTTCAAGAAGAAATTGATCTCAAAACTTCCAGGTTATTCAGGTATATGAGTAACACAGAAGCAGTGTACAATCGATCAGAAAGTGTGCAGTTCAGTTTGGTATAGATTTTTTGTTAATGTATGTACTTGTTTTGAATGATTAGGTGATCCTGATGAGATGCGTTTGATTTTTGTCAAAACTCAACTGGAAGATGCAGATAAATTCTCTGATCACCAGATTAAGGACATGTCTCAAATCATGATGGTTCTACGTCTTCCTGGAGGTGGAGGGATGAGCTAGAAGAGCAAACTTACATAGAAAATGAAACACGATTAAGGAGTTCCTGTTTTTGATAAATTACAATAATAATCACGTTTGATGTAGTGGCTTTGTCGGCATCATGAAGACATCTTAAAGTGCTTCACACTGCTCGCAATTGAACCAGAATGATACAAATGTAGTGCTTTTTGATGAATGGCTACACTTTATTTTCATTACTCTGGTGGTGGGACTTTCTGGTTAAACCACTTTGCCCTGACATTGCACTCACAATGTTGGGAGAGTGTTTGCATGGGAATATAAATATGAACCGTTTTGTAAAAATCTGCATGAACATGTTTTAACCCCCACCACACACACTCATACACAGATTTCATTCCTATGTGAAGTTTAATTCTCTGCGGTTATGGTGATTAAGCGCTCCGAGGTGCTGTCCGGCATGAAGGGCGCTATGTAAATGTAAGTTGTTGATGTTGCTAATTCATGTTTATATTTGGTTATATTAAATATTCACCAGAGTATAAATCCGAGGAATGTACTTTTCCGGGCTGCAATTGTTCAGATAATGTCACAAAGAATAGTCACCTATGTATTTAATTGCCAGTTTAAAATGTTACTGGGATTGCCTTCATAATTTTAATTATTATGAGGTTAATAAAAAGCAATTATTTTCTTCCTGAATTTATGGTTCACTCTTATTTAATTCCAATGTTGAAACTAGTACGAGTCAAAGACTTTTGTCAGTCACTTGTCTGAACCCCATCACTGTTCTTAAGTGCGTATTCAAACTAAACTACCAAATATACCATATGCATAGAAATTTTCATTTGTTTGGCATAGAGTCGTACTCGCTCCCCAGAGTGATGGACACACTTTGCTCACCCAATCAGGGAAGTATTACGTCTCACCCTCTTTACCTAATAACTCAGCTAATTTCTTGCCGCTGCAATTAGGGTCATAAGCAAATTGCAGCTACAGATTGGACATTTCTCATCCAACATTAGTAAGGAAGCATGGACAGTAAATAGCTTGTAAAAACTTTTCCTACTGCATTTTGAATATAAAGATACAAAGTGTTCATTCTCTACTTTAGCTTAAGTTCTTCACATTGGTTATGTGTTTATCACAAACATTGGTACACTCCTCATATCAGCCCCCACCCCCCGAGGCCTGGATATCAAGGAATCTCTGTCTTGTTTGAAACTCTGCCTGTCCAGTGCCATGGCACATCCTCCCCACGTGAAAGGTGCTATACAAATGTAATTTTGTTGTTGTGGTTGTCCTCGGCCTCACCTCCTCCCTTGCCTCCTTCAAGACCCATCTTAAGACCCTCCTCTACGACGACGCTTTCGATCTCCCTGTTTTTATCTCTTCAAAAGCAGTGTTAAAAAAATATTACAGTGGCAGAGCCTGACACCGAGCCGGAAGAAGAGAGGAGATGACTGTAAACACGGTTGAAGAGGAATAACCGAACAACTAGAAATACCCTAAGAACTAGTCTCATAATCTGTAATGACATCTGATAACACTATTGCTTTTTTGTAGATGCAGTAGTCAAGAGTTCTTACACTGGAGCAGCCTGTGTCAATATGTCTTTCAGTCTGTGGGCCACCAGGTGGAGCACAGATCCTTGGTGGAGAAAGATGATGAGTTGGATTTCACCTGCTCCACGTTTCTGGGAAAAGATAAAATTAAAAACATCCATCTCCTATTATTATGTAGATTCCATTTGTTAACTCTTGGTGGACTGGGGAGCCTTGCAGTACACAAACTTGTCTTTAATCTTCCTGTCTGTAAAGTGATGGTGTATGGTGGTATTCCAGTGCATTGCTGCACAGATTTGCCATGAAATGTCAATTCACATTGCTGTTTACTCCAAGTTTACCACATTAGACTTAAAGAATAAAAATAATATTCCTTGCATTTGGGGAGGAGAAGTTTGCAAGGCTATGGGGAGATAGCGGGGGAGTGGGATTGATTTGGATAGCTCTTTTCAAAGAGCTGACACAAACTGGATGAGCTGAATTACCTCCTTCTGTGCTGTGTAATTCTATGATTTGATATAGCTCCTTATCATGTCTTCTCCAAGTGCTTCACAGAATATACTCTAAACTGAATTGACTGTATATTTTGTGGGTGAAACGCAACAGCCAATTGCGCACAGCAACGTCCCACAAACAGTTTATAGCACCTTTTCATATGGACACTGCTCAAAGTGATTCATACACTCTCAAGTGTATTGACTGTATTCATCAACTGTATTAGTATTTAGAAAATCACCTGAAACTACAAAATTGTCTTACATAATTGAGGCTTAGTAAGGGTTGGTTCCACATCAGGCCCATTAAATCTGTAGAATGTGCTCTTTTTTTCTAATATTTTCTGACTTACATGTTCTGGTATCGTTATAGTATGGATGACAACAATGCAATTTGTGCACCACTTCCATAAGTTAGAAGTAATCCAGTATTATCTAACAGTGCACTCCTTCACATCTGGTCCTTTTCACACACTGTAGCACTGAACAAATAACAGGGAACCCTCAGCTTCTGGCACATCTGGATCAGACTCTGAATTGCGACTAACTTTTGTGATATCATTGATAACTGTTACCTTCCTTGTTGGAGTGAAATCTGCATTGAAAAGATAAAACACACCGACAATTAATATTATTTAGTAAGCTTTACAGCTGCTCTATTTTATCAGTGCAAACACTTTTTTGAGAACATAGAAAGAAAATTTTGGTAACCATTTGATTTTTTTTAATATTGGAATAAGAACAATAATAATAATCTCTGCATTTGATATAGCACCTTATCACGCCATTGAAACATCTCGAAACGCTTCACAGAATATATTGTAAAGTGGATTTGACTGTGTATGTTGTGGGCAGAACATCGCAGCCAATTGCATCCCACAAACAATCTTGGATTGAATGACCACATTTTTTTTGAGGGATTAATAGCCCTGGAAAGTGATTCACCAATCGACTAACAATCAGGTTCCTACTTACCCCTAGGTAAACAGAAGCATTAAGATTAATTAATATTAATACAATTAATAAAATTAATTAACATTAATACAGTAGCTCATCCTGTAGCTCAGTGGTTAGAACACTGGCATAGCAAGCGAGAAACCTGGATTTGATTCCCGCCAGGGCAAAATGTTGGTCAAGTTTCCTTACTCCACATGCCTCTGTTTATCTAGCAGTAAATAGGAACCCAGTTGTTAGTCGATTGGTGGATCGTTTTATTCTTTAAAAAAACAATAATAATTTGGTCACTCAATTCACGACTGTTTGTGGGACGCTGCTGTGTGCAATTGGCTGCCATGTGTCACCCACAAATATACAGTCAATTCACTTTACAGTATATTCTGTGAAGCGCTTTGGGACGTCCTCCCGACGTGAAAAGCGCTATATCAAATGCAAGGATTATTATTATTATTATGTGAAGCGCTTTGAGACGTCAAGAAGATGTGAAAGGTGCTATATCAAATGCAAGGATTATTATTTCATTATAAAAGTCTGATTGTATAAATGCAAGTTGTAAGTTCTTGTTTATAAAACTGGAGCTGTGAAAACACCCACTTTCTCTTAAATCTTCCTCGCTGACATATGCACTGTGCTGGAGAATGTTAATCAAGTTCAAATGCTTCATTTGTCCTGGAGGCACGGTCAATAGATTATACTGTATGGGCTTACAATCCCTGAGCTCTCGCTATTCAGTGTTAATTCAGGTCAAAGTGAAGAAGTTTGAAGAAAAACAAAGTAGAACTTAAAACAGTTGAGTTGCCAGAAAGTTAAGTGAGATCATTCGGGACCGATTGCACTTTTTAAAGTGCGGAGGGTCGTGGAGGGACTAAAAAGTTATGATATCTCCCGTATTATCTAAAAACAAACAAAAATATGATCATGTCTTTAAGACTGATTAGACATTGTGATGCTATCACGACTTTTGGGTCACCCTGTCCAAACCTTTGAGGTCAAATGTGTGAGCATCTCCATCCCAGGCAGCCAAGTCTTTGCTGATTGACTATGTTAAGGCACTGTTGATTACACCCCAGTTGTGTATTGGTGTAAGGAGCTGCCAGTCGCCAGTTGCTCCACCTCCATGTGTTATAAAGCAGCAGCAGCAGCAGCTCTGAGTTTCAATAACTGTGTGTAAGTTTCCCAGCTTGGTCCTGTGTCAGTGGAGTGTGAGGAGGCTCTTTTTCTTTAATTAAAAAAAAAGCATTCAAGAGCAAAGGCAATGGCATCAGAGGAGCTTGCACAAAAGCTCCAGCGCAGGCTGCTGCTGGAGGGGTCCATAGAGGAGGCAAATGGTGAATTATTACAGAACAACAACTATATTGATGTAGGGGTGGAAGCAGAGGAGAAACCAATCACAGCCAATGCAGACACTGAGCTCTCTGCCAAACTGACCAGGAGACTCAACATCAACGATGGGACTACAGAATCCAAACAGGCTAAAATATTTAACCCTTACACAGAATTCAAGGAGTTCACCAGGAAACAGATTAAGGACATGGAGAGGATGTTCAAACAGTGAGTGGTGGCTGTGCTGGCACTTTCTTTTTTTTAAAAACCAAAAATGTCAATTTTAGGGGGAGAACAAATCTATTCACTTCCATTTCCAGATCACTGTCTGCAGAGATTATTTTTCTCTGAGTTTACAGCTGTGCTATTGCCACATCTGTAATGGAAAGAAACTTGTCTACCTGTTCAATTCATTGCTGTACTTTTTATGTAACATCTAAGATTATTGCACCTAGAAAAAACTCTTTTAACTGTGCAAATCTTGCATTCCGCGAGGAGGGCTTGAGTAGTTGGACTTGGATGGATGTTTAAGTGACCTATATAGTTCAGCTGTCCTGGTTTCCAGCAAATACTTGGTTTGGAGTAAACCTTGCAATAGGAATGTTTGCTCCATTTGGGAGAGGTAGGTTCTGTCTTGCAATGATTCTGAACTGCCAGGTCAGGTTTGGTTTTTCTTGGTGAATATTTTGGTGTAATCGCAGGTGAATTATTTCCAATAACGTTTTGCAATTGAACTCTTCATTGGTCACATAGAATTCGACTGGACATTGCTACAAGAAATGCACCTGTTCCTGCATAATAAACCAGGACAAGTGCTACCTGGTCCTGTACTATTATTCTAGACGTATGAATCCATAACCAGCTTAGTTTTCTTTTATGTAAGGCTCTCCCCACCCCCCCAAAAAAAATCCTTGTGATCTGGATAACAGCTGTAGCTGATTTCTCTTCTTGAAGGGCAGGTTCCTTTGGTGAAAGTAGATTTTTATCAGGTGTTTGTGAAAAAGGATGCTTGATGTGCAGGGATGTGTCTGATCTCAATTAAACCTCAGTGCTCCCTTCACAACTATTTTTTTGTGGTCTACTGAAAGGTCGGGGGACTTTGAAAGGGATCATTTCTTTCTAACGTTAATAATCTTGCAGCATAATCTTGCAGTGATTTAATGCTGATGTCCATTTGACTGGCCCCGAAGTCTGCTTAACATTATTGTGAATAATAAATTGGGTTTCCCCACCTTCTCCCTTAACATTTCTGTCGTTACAAATGACTAGTGTAAAGCTACTGGTGTGCAATGGGATAAACTCATCATTAGGTCATAGTTTAACCTGTCAATTCAGATTTGGATCGAAGGCAGGAATTCCTATGGACTTTAACGGAATAGTTGAAATTCCAGTCTTGGGGTTATGGTCCTATTTCAAAGGATGGGGTATGTTTCCCAATGCTGCAGGCGTCCTTATGATTATGACCAATATGTAGTGGATGAAACAAAATCTACTGCCAACTTTTTCATGCCAGTTTATAACGTCAGTGGTCGTGTGCTTCACATCTATGCTCTATGCAATAACTTGATTAATGAGAAAGCTATTGGTGCCGCAGGTATTTCTGCCTTTTTTTTTGCATTTTTGGCAAATGGTACAATCAAATCTATTCAAGGTTCTGGATGAACTTGTGCATTTACAGGTGGAGTCCTGTAGCGCAGTGGTTAGAGCATTCGCCTTGCAAGCGAGACAATTGGGTTCAATTCCAGGCAGAGGGCGAAACTTTGGGCAAGTTTCCTTACTCCACACACCTAATAATAATCCCTCCAAAACAAAAACAATAATAAATTGGTTAGTTTCAATCCACAACTGTCCCACGTTTGTGGGACATTGCTGTGTACAATTGGCTGCCGCGTTTCACCCACAAATATACAGTCGATTCACTTTACAGTCTATTCTGTGAAGGCTTTGAGACGTTGAGAAGATGTGAAGAGCGCTATATCAAATGCAAGGATTATTATTTAGGGCTCTGCAGTGTTTGTGTACAAAACAGAAAATCAGAAACTACAGTTGACTTAAATTACTCCTTGAGATGGTTTGATGTGATAAGATGCTATAAAAATGCAAGCCCTTTCTTTATTGCATTCCTGTGAAAGAAAGGCCAGACACCAAAAATAAAGCTCAGTACTGCACTCACCAAGCAATCCAGTCTTAAGCATTGGCAGGTGTAAGTCTTTAACACCCTATGTTGACCTGTACTACATGACCTTTAATGATAGCCATAACATTTTTAGGTGAACCCTTTGTAATTTCCGTCCCCTTATCAAAATTGTAGATGAATCCCATGTACAGGAGTCCTGTAGCTCAGTGGTTAGAGCACTCGCTTTGCAAGTGAGAGACCTGAGTTCAATTCCAGGCAGAGGGCGAAGCCTTGGGCAAGTTTCCTTACTCCACACAGAGCCTAATAATAATCCCTCCAAAAAACAATAATAAATTGGTCATTTTCAATCTACGACTGTTTGTGGGACATTGCTGTGCGCAATTGGCTGCCGCGTTCGCCCACGAATATACAGTCAATTCACTTTACAGTGTGTTCTGTGAAGCGCTTTGTGACGTCCTCCCGACGTAAAAAGCGCTATATTAAATGCAAGGATTATTATTATTATTATGCCCCCCCGCCCCCCCGCCCCATCATAAAACGTACTGCATTGATTTTGTAATTGTTTTGCCTCAATTTTGAAACTTCCTAATGTTGAGTGGTTTCCGCTGTAGGTATGTATCCATGATCTAGAAGTCACCTGTAGCTCTATTCCATGAGGGATGTTGCATCAAAAGGCATCCTCTTAAAGATTTACACTGACTGTGAAAACATTCTGCAGGATTCCAAGATTCATGTTGTAGTTTAGGTTCTAATCATTACTGGCTTGTGGAATAAGTATCTATTACATCTTATCAAGGTTAATAATGTACAAATTTACCCTTCTGAATATTTTGGTTTTGATATTCTCCTTCCAGGTTACAATAATAACTTGGATTTATATAGTGCCTTTGTGTGGGGCAGCATCTCAGAGAATACAGTTCAAAAAGATTAAATGTATCTTCCCAGTGCCTTGGAACGTCCTCCCGACGTGAAAGGAGCTATACAAATGCAATCTTGTGGTTGCTAAGTGTCAACCTAGCTCACCAAGGTTGCACTCTCACCTTTGAATCAGAAAACTGTGAGTTCAAGCCCCATTTCGGGAATGTGAGACCAGGCTGACACTCTAGGACGGTGCTGGGAATCCTGCAATGCAGAGGTACTGTCCTTTTGATGAGATGTTGAACTGTGGTCTCATCTGCCTGTTTAGTTGGAGATGCCATGACACTATTCAACAAGGGAAGAGAAGAGTTTCTCCTGGTGTCCTCCAGATAAAATGAAGCATTCTCTTCAAAGCTATTTGAAGACTATTTTGTGCAAATTGGCTGCCTACAAGTCTGCATTTTACTTTAAAATTCTCTAGTGCTTTGAGATGTTTTGACGATTCAATGAGATACTATATCAAATGTAAGTAGTATTATGATTCAAATGTTCTACTCTTCAAGAAATGCTTGAAATTAATTTCCTGGTCATTGTAGTTTGTGCCTCTTAAGAGTTGAAATGCCAGAAATAACTCATCTAGACTTAAAACTAAAACCGCTGCACTAATTAATTTAAAGAATCAAAGATAAAAATATACTTTGGAGACGGTTATAATTTTTAAAATTAATACTGTACTGCAAATGAAAAGTTACTAAAGTTTCAACATTAATGAGTTACTATAATTGAATCATTATCTTAATATACCTCTAATAATATCTACTAATCATTTTTGTGACTTAAAAGCTTCTGCTCTTTCTCTATCTTTAAACTATTACTGAAAACACTTTTTTTAAATTTTCAAATACAGGGATTATTTCTTGTTTAGTTGTTTGTAAACGTTTGCTACCAGTGACTTGATTGTATATTTTGTAGCAGATCCCGATGTTAAGGCCTCACAATCTTAATGAATTCCTCCCAGTTTATGACTTGTAATAGACAGTGAACTAAATATGTTTAAGCCTTCCTTGAGATGAAACGTCACAACATCTGTTCTGCACGCTTTTGTCAGTTTATCAATTGAACTGGCCGGGAAGTGCACTTGAGATTCTTTAGATTTTTTTTTGGCAGTTTTCAACTTCAGGGAACAAAGTTGTTGCCATTAAGGCATTTACTTCAAGGGAAAAATATTCTCCAAATAACACATACTTTGTACTTCAAGTGCTTCTTCAGTATCCATCTCTTAACATTCCTTCATTTTTCATTTACAGAGGAAAATAAGTTTCAAAGTGAATGATTTCCACTTGCTGTGTACAAACATTCTCTGTTTTGGAAAGCGTCAGTAGATTTTTGTCCCTAGATCATGAGATCATTCAGCTGCCTGAAATGTGGAGTAAACTGTAAATGTCAGCAAATGGCTCTTGTTTCAAACATTTTTTTAAAAAAAAATGTAATTGTTATATAAACTACTATTCTGCGCTTCAAAATAAATCCCTGGATATCTGTGGAATGTGAACCATGAATAAGCAAGGGCTTGACCTTGAGTGAAAGGTGGCTTATCAATCCAACCATGTTGATCAACTGTTCGTGGAAAATATCCCTTTTACATAGTTGAGGATGAAATTAAGCAACAAACTGAAATAGTAACTTCTTTTGCGTACCAGTTGAGTCTGGAGTGTGCCTATAAAAGGAATTTGTGCCTCATCGTGCCTCCCACATAATCGCATAACTTAAGATGTCTAATGTATTTCGCTTCTTCCCCTTATTTTTGATGTAACCTAATGTGCATAATTTACATTGATTCATGCCTTGTGTGCTTTGATCAGAGTTTTTCTGGTTTAGAACAAAAGATAAATCTATTCCAGGTGGACCGGACAATTCTGAAAACGAGACTAATTCTGAATTGGATGTTTTGTGTTTCGATGGGTCAGTTCTTTGGTTTTCCTGAGACTTGCTTCCATATTTTTGCTTTTGTTTACAGATCATTATTAGTGGAGGAAGAGACCAGCATTACATCACCATAGTTGCAGTTAATTAACTGCACAAGTTTCCAACTTGAGCTCATGTCATTCCTTCATGAAGCATAAAATTCTCCCATCTTCATGAGGCACGCAATTCTTGATTATTCAGCAGCTCCATACAGAATACTGAAATTACAAATGCAGTCATAATACATTTTTTTATGGACACTGGGTTAGTGTTCATCTCAGTGCAATTATTTAGGCATATCAAATGACAAAACTTTGTACAATTCCAAGATTAATTTTGACTCGAATTTGCAGAAAATTTAGAAATGTAATACTTGCTTTCAAGTCTCTGATCACTGATGGTTTTAGAAGGATACTAAGTAAACCATGCATCCTGTCACCAGTATTATCTATTTGCCTGGAGGCTTTGCATGTGTATATGCCCAGATGAACATAACTATCCAGAGTAAACACCACAATTATAAAAGCTGTAATGCAGCTTGTAGGACAAATTGGTCAACTTGTGGAATTAGCTTGAGCTGTTTTTCAGGGGATGGTAATGCTTGTGTCTTTAATTCTGATTTTACTTCAAGTCTAGTAAGCGGTTGACATCTTATTTACATTTAGCTTTCAGCAACAGTCCACCTGCTTTACCCAAGGCCTTATGTGGTGTATTATTTAAACTTCATTTCTGTTTCGAGTTGCCTTTTGCAAGGTGGCAGAAATATTGGTGCAGCAACACTGGTTTAGTATCCTATCATAGTGTAACTTGATAATGTTGCTTATCAGTGATTTTTGTTTTAAATTCAGAAATGTTAATGAAGGGCCAAGGTTTGAAATGGTAGGACAAAGGGTAAGGTCAATAAGTAGTGTGTGTATATGTATATATACACACACATATGTAGATTTATAAATACTGTATAACCATTGAATTTGCTTTAAAATTTGGCCTCTCTGATAATTTCAGATTACGTTATTTCCTAAAGAGTTTAAATTTATGTCCTGAGGCTCACAGGGTAAATCTTGATGGACTTGAAATAAGTTGAATGGATGTGACATCCAAATCGTAAAACTGTTTCCATTGCTGGGAAAGGGATTTGTCATGTTGTCCCTTATAACACCCACGTGGTCAGTATTCTGTTCCTTTATTCAGGGGATGTCGAAGCTTGTGACTAAATTGTGCACGTGCTACAAGGGAAGCACAGTACTGTGAGTATGAGTAATACATGAAGACTCCCTCTACTGTGAATTACATCAAAATTACTGTTGACCTTGTGGATTGGTGTCAATGTGGGGTGGGATTTCACAAGGGAATGGTTGGGGCAGGTCTAACCCACACTATTTATTACACAAGTGGAATATCAAAGTGTTGAGTTAAGAAGTGTGAAAATTGTTAACTGAGTGAAATGTTAAAATACTAAATATTTCAAGTCTTGAAAACTTTAAAAGGTATAAAGTACAAATGTTAAACAAAGTGTTTACTACAAGTATTCCACAACTGATTCATGGTGAAATGGGCTATGTGGGTATTTTGAGAAAAATGTCCGAATTACTAATTTAGCATTTTTTTTTATTTGGAGGGACTTGTGGCAAATTGTGGTCCTCTGTCTAGCCCTAATCCAATCCATTTCTAAACGGCTTTACAATGTTTGGACATTGTACGGGTTTTAAGCTTTTTTTTTGTCCATTTACCTTGGTTACACCTGTGAGCCTTCTGGTAGATTTGGAGGGTGCAATAATTAATGGTTAGTGGTTAGTTATGTAGAGTAATGTGCATGGTGGTGGGTTAGAAGTTCTCTTAACTGTTAATATTATAGAGTCCAAACTTGCTTATTACATAGAGCTGTCACAAGGTCTCTTGTGCTGTATTTTCCAGTTCAAATTCTTTTTATTCTGTGTCAAGTCCCTGTGTGACTGAACTAGATAAGTAAATTTGTACATACTTAAAACAATCCAGCCGTTGTCCATCCTTTAAGGAGAGCATGGGTACACTGCTGTTGACTGTCAGAACCATGAATGTAGCTCTTGCCTGAGGTTGTGATATAACGGTGTATGCTAGTATTTTTGATCTAATATACACTGGGGATAAAGTTATCCTAGATTCCTATATTGCTCAAAAGTACTGCAGTCAAAATAGAGTAATACATGGTGACCTGGTTAAGAATTTGCAACACTGTAATTAATATCCCACTTAATAAGAACAAGTTGCCCTCGATCGGTAACACTAGCATTATTATCAAATGGCAGATAACATTGCTGAACAAAAATATTCAAAGTTGGCAAGTCAAGATGACAAGATGCAGTTATTCATTCAATCCGCGTACTCCCAGCTCTGGAACCCAGGTTCCATCATGTTTATTGTACACTACGTGAAATCTAGCGATTTACAGGGAGTTCTGAGTGAAATGTGATTCTGTGCCATTTCTGTACCTGGTGACGAATTATGTTATGGATAATGGGTCATCATTTTTGAGACTCCAGTTGCTTCTCGGGAGATTTAAGTTTTCCCATTTGTTTGTTTTAGCAGAAGTGGTTCTCCTGTACTGACGATACGTTCTTGTTTCTGTAGAAATTCCCTCTTATACTATTGGTAGATAAAATCCCTAGTCTGTAAAATAGGAATGTACATCCACAATAGATACTTAGTTTCAGCGTATAAATCTTCCCCAAAGTAGCTAATGAGCAATGATAATTGTGTTACACTGTCTATGTGACTTGGTTGTTTATTTTGAAAAGCAACCCACTAGGCAATGGATGTTAGAAGTTTATTTCCCTGGATGTTTTCACAACGGGGAAATTGGGTGAAATAATGCAGGAATGTAATAATTATATAATTTGCCTAATCCAGATCTTGCACAGCTGATCACATTTGGCTGAACAGTGCCCTTTTTGTAACTAGCTGGGATATACCGATTTGCTGCAAGTTCTGAATGAAGCTAAACTATGGACATTCACCTCATGGCTATTTGTAGAAATCTTACTCATGTATACAGCTGTTTACTTGCAAAAACAATCAATATCCTTGACAGTAATTACTTGTGAAGTGCTTTGATATGTCTTGATGTGATAAGGCACTGCAAAATTGTAAACTCTCCCTACTTTTTGTGCCCTGCGTGCTCCCAATTTGTAAATGGTGGTGATTCAAGATCCAAGCACTGTCAACAAATTTACAATTCAGCCTCTGCCCCGTGATTGAGCGAACAATGGAGCTCTTATCAAAAGACTGGCACTTGACTACTGTTCCACATTGGGAATCTGAAACAATGTGCAAGTTTGATCAAGGCATTTGGAAACGTGTGCGGGCAACCTATGAATCTGTAGTGTGGTTTTTGTTGCTAACATCAAACCTATCTAGTATTGCTCACTATTAACTCAAGTATTCAACTCAAGGCTGACTTTAGCTTGAAGGACACCTTTCCGATGAGCTGAAGTAGAATGTAGGCTTACATCAAGTTTCCAATTTTCTGCGAGGCCATGATCACCGTACAGCTCTTGTGTACATCCCCAGTTGAACCTTGCGACAGAGTGGATCATAAACTATTTTTGAAAGACTATTTCCTCAATACCTATGAAATCTTTCTTATCACTGGTGCTTTTTATTGCTCTGCCAGCTGAACTTTGAACAAATTCGTTTCTTTGATCTTGCTGAAATAATTGTGGGTGTTGAATTGTGGCAACTATTCTTGAAGTAACTATTCTGCCTTCTACTTGTCTTCTTTCTCACCCCCACCCTCCAACCCAGCTCTCCTCAGAATAGATGTTTAACCATTTACCTGTAGGAACACTAGCTCTGGGATGTCTGCTGGTTTTGAGTCATTGTGCAAGAACCAGTTAACTTATCTCATTAAATGTCAATCTTTTGGCAGATTTGCCCATTTTTGTTCAGCCTATCCGTTTGGATCACTTCTGCAAGGTGACTGTTTTGGCTTACGCCATTGATCAGATTGGATCAGGGGAAAAATAAGCAGACAATCCAAAGTATAAATCCGCTTCACAGGTCAGCAAGTTGGAGCTGAATTTTTCAGTGTCTTTTGACACTGCTTTATAGCTCGTCTGCCATATGTATATGTTGCGAATCTTGGGCATCTTGCTCAGGGCAAGACTGAGCAGAGTACATATGCTTTCAGCAAGGAGAGGATATCAGAACACTGACTTGCTTATTGGTTGTAGTAGATGACTTGATTTGTGTGAAGCATTATTAGGCATTGACATGGTAAATTGGGAGGGGGAAATGACATGCAAGTGTGAAAACTTATTCACACTAGACATTTCTCTGGTCTATAACCTTATGTGCAGGTGCCGAGTTAGGAGAATTAAGTAGGTCATTGCTGGTGTTCTGCTCTATGAAGTGTGGAATATTTGGCAGTTGCATTCTGTTTTGAAGTTGCTGTGCCAATGGGTTTGTATGCTAATAACCGAATGAAGCTGCATATTATGTTTACATTCTGAAGAGACTATGAAGCTGACTGCATATATAAAACTAGTAGAACAATCCACGCAATTGCATAATTGATTGGCTGAGTGGAAGACTGTCTAGCTGAATTTGTAGCTTCCGGTGCAAATCAGATGCTTTTCTTGACTAAAAATAAACATCTTCAATCATGTCAATGTCCAGTGTTCTTTGCACAGTATCTAATTTCCTAAATGTGAGATAATTGGTACTGAGATTTGACAAGAGTTTAGAATAAATTGGACTGTTTCATCTTAACTAAGTCCCAGTCAGGTTACCTTAACACATGAACCCTGAATGTGACGTACACCACATGCTATCAATGTGTAGCAGGTGAATGACTGGCTTCGCTGGTATATAGCTGCCTGTTTAAGAGAATTCCCAATTACCTAATAGTACAATGTGGGTGAGCTCGGGAGATTCGTGTACTGGCTGGCATGATTTTACCAGCACTCTTAAATTTTTATAATTGCTATTACAGAATGTCTGAAGGCTGTTACATTTGTGCTAATATAAAATGCAGCTTTCAATAGATTCTATTGATTTCGAGCTTTTTTCTGCTGGACGAAATGATCTCACTATTCCAATACAGCCTTACAAAATAGTTTACATTGCAGGGTGTGGGGGGGGGGGTGTGGGGATTAAGAGGGGGAATATGCTGCTATATAAGAATTAATACTGTCTACATTTGGAAATCTCTTGAAGATGGAATAAAGTGCAATATGAAGCATTTAGCTGACGAAGTTCTGCTTTTTTTTAAAAAAAAAGCAATTGGGTCAGCAGCAAAACGTACAGAAGCTAGCCTGCAGCCTGAGCAGACTTGCATAAGGAGGATTTAAAGTGAAATGTATCTCTGACGTATAGTTTCAGAAAAGTCTAACATGTCATCAGCCTGGCTAGGTGGTAGCACTCTTGCCGGAGGTGCCTTTAGAAATAAAACCGAGATCCCATCTGCCTGTTCTAGTGGACGTTAAAGATCCTGTTGCACTATCTGAAAAAAGAAGGGAGTTTCTCCTGGTGCCCTGACCAATGAATCCCCCAAATAAAATTGGTCACTTATTCCTCCCTTGGGTGAGAAAGGGGAAAAACAAGCTTTTAATTTGGTTATTGTTGTCAATAATTGTTTTTTTGAAAACTATGAAGTAACCAGTTATACTGTCCACTGATCATTGGGTTTAGAGAGCACTTCTGACAGAACCTTGGAGATATTCATCCTAAAAATAGGTCACACTGGTGTTTCTAGGCCATGTTGCTAAAAGGAATAATTGAAGTGGCAGCATTATTCTTCCAAGTGAATTTAAAGCTGCATGTGGTCCGATCAACCTTGTCTGTCTAGGAGAGATTTGAATAGAATTGCCAGGGGAAAAAAAAAATCAGGTTCTAGACAAAATAGTAATTAAACTAGCTAAATAGAGGTTTGATATTGCAGAAGTGTGCAGTAGTGAAGGCTGACAAATGGAAAATATATTCTACCCAAACAGAACTTGCATTGAGCAGGAAGGCTTTATTCTGTGAAGATGAAGTTTGCAAGTGGGGAAACGTATCAAAGGTGCAGTGTAATCCATTCATTTTGATTTTAACAGGATTGTCACATTTAAAGATAGCTATGGTACATCACAGAAACAATTTTCAACAAGAAAACGTATTTAGCTTTTGGAATCCAATGAAGTGAATCTGAAATTGAAAATAATTCTGTGAATGTAGCTGACTTTCCTTGTCTCCCCCCCACCCCCCCCCCCCATCTTAAATACCGGGCCCTCATCTCAGAAGAAATGAGAAACTTGCATTCTCAAACGCTTCCTTGCATTTAATCATTCCCCTGTAACATTGACTGGAGACCTATAAATGTGCCTATATAACCAAATGAGGCAGCTTTTTTTTTAAAAAGGTCATTAGCACATGTTCACTGAGCTACTTAATTTTAAAAAAAAAACTTTTTTGGGTTAAGTCCTCTTCTGTGATCACTTAATATTATTTTGCTGTTTCTGTTAGCAATGTGGAGTTAAGGCAGTCCATTGCCTCGAACTGCACAATGATGGTAAAGTAATCACAGCAGCTCAAATGGTGGCATGTGATGGCATAACTGCACCCAATGACCTGCTAACTATGCAACAGCTGAGTTAAAGTAGACTGAAATTCTTAAGTAAACTTCAAATCCATAGGGGCCCAAGGATTTAGACATGAAGGAAAATTGTCTTAAGTACAGCATAAGGGAAAGGAAATCTTTAGTCTAATCAGGCAGTTTACATTCCCTTTGGTCATAATTCATGAACTCGTGTTTGACAGTTGTGCTCTGTATTACAACCAATGAACTAAACTTGACTTTAAATGCTAACTTTTGTTTACACTCATCACCCTCCTTGCCCATGGTCCCCTAGCCCCCTCCCCTAACCAGTTTGGGAGACCAACCTGATACTTTATATGGTGGGTCCTCTGTCTCCGGCACTTTGCTTTCACAGACTGACTGGTAGTGAACAAGAGTATAGTTGGAAGGACTCACAGCTGTGCTCTTCAACCAGCTGCTCCTGTGGCTGAACAGCCAGTACCAATGGTTTACATTACTACATAATGTTAAAACGTTCCACTCATGGGTGGAATGGAAACCGGAAAAGTTCAGGGATTTTTAAAATCTAAATATTACTGCACTAGAGCAATGTTCAGTGTCGCTTCTCATGCTGCTACTTGAACATTAAGTGATCTGGAAACACCTGTAACTTGGAGATTAAAAAGTGGGATGTTTTAACTATGTTCTGCCATCTATATACAAATGAACTTTTTTTTGCATTGACTTGGCATTGATACACTCTTGATAAGCTGGTTGAGTTCTGTTCGAAATGCACATATTAGCAATAACTTGCATTGGTAGAATATTCATTCTACTTTTAAGAATATGTACTATAAAATTCTATGATTAACTTTCAATGCATGTTTATACATATGGTAATGAAGTGTTCACCTTTGTCTTTAATTAGACAAATATTCTGTTTGATGTGCGTGTTCTTTACGTCTAAGCACAAGTCCCTAAAGTGAGTAACTGCATTGGAAAATATGCTCTGAATGCCTGCAGTATATTCAAAGGGCAGCTGTCTAAATCATTCTGAATTCAACAGAGGAGCTGTGATTCTATATCTACTTGCAACAGAACTTTCTACTACCCAGTTGAAGCAAATTCTTCCATAATGAGTAAATTTGTAGAGCAATTGGCAAAGGGAATGTCAGGAAAAGGGTGGGAAATAGCCGTGGCTTCCTGTGACCAGATGGAATGCTGATTAGGTTGAACACAAATGTTCTAATATGACTATTTTGTGATGGATGTCTTCCAAGAATTATGATTTTAATGATAAACGTTTGTTTGTTTGATTATTCCACAAAACTATACAACTGTACTTCAGAGCTGTTCCAGTGAGAACTAGTGCACACGTGATTCAATCTTGACTCTTTCTAATGCGAGGAGACTTTCAATACAGATTAGTCTCTACACCCTCAGAAGATCGAGGCACTACATTAATGCCTCGATCAAAAGTTAGTTCACTTGAAAGTAAATTGTTAGCTGGCTGTGCATGGAATTTTGTCAACAGGAAATTCTGAAATGAGGAATGTGCACATTTTATTGCAAACTACAGGGCTAAACTCTTGTGTGAGGATTAACTGGCAGAGTTGGTAGCACTCTTGCCTCTTAAAAAGATTGAGCTCATGTGGAACCTGAACCCAATCTAGTTGACGTTCCAGTGCAGAGCTGAGGGAGTGCTGCATTGTCGGAGGTGTCAGCCTTCGGATGAGACTTTAAACGAATGGTCCCCATCTGCCTCCAAGTCAAAATGGGCCATATTTTAAGAAGAATTTTGCTAAGGAGTGAATTGTAGTAACTGAACCTGGCTACAAATGACAGGCTTCCCAATCCGATTGGTACTTTTGTAATTTCCTCTTGTTGTAGATTGATGTCTAATTACTTGCTGCTCCCAATGAGCTGGCAAGTTTGCTAGAGAAAATGGATTGTATGCATAAATGTTGTGCTGGTCATTTTTGCTAATTCATTTTAAAATGTTTCTGCACTTGCAAGAAACGACTTTTTTTTCCCATGTTTATTACAGCAAAAGACAGAATTCTCACTGTTGTATAATTTCAATGATCCAGTGCTAAAGGACAAAATAATTTGCTTTAGGCCCACTTCTCCTTATCTGATTTTTTTCAGGATTTTTTTTACCCTTGCCAACATCAACCTCGGGCAGCTGCTACGCATTTTATCCCCAGTGCATCTACACCACAGAATTCTTTATTGCTCATCCTAGCAAAGCTTTTGGAGCTAATGCATCTTGCACTGACGGCCTAGAGAATATATAGTTGCTTAACTTCTGCTTCATTTCATCTAGTACAAGAAACACTGTTAAATTTTTTTTGCAGGTTCACTGGAGCGTAAAGAGTTTGCGCAAATATCAGTGTTGAGCATTGTTGCTATCTGCATCATTTTCAGTTTTACATACACTCGATTGCATTCATACTGTCTTGTCTCTGACCTTTAGTTGCCCCTAAATCGTTTTTTTTCCTCCATCTACCAATGAGCAAATTCCCAAATGGATGGGATGTGCACTTTACATGCCTTTTTAGTTAGTAAAGCAGACATAGCTGGCCATAGGCTGTCAGGATGGATGACCTCAAGTATATCAAAGTGACTAAGACATGAAATGATGCATCATCTCTCCTCCACCCACCCATCCACCCCCCTAATTCAATCATGTAATTTTAAATTGTAACCATCTGGTTTTATTTTGCTCAGCACAGTATGAAGAAACATGGATCATGACCTTGTCACTAGTTTCCCGACATTGTGTAGGTGGACTTTTACAGCTAAACATGAAGCTCCACTTGGAGCCATAACTAGGAGAAACACCTGACATTATTTAAATTAGAAAATAAGTCTCTATTGATCAAAATGAAGATGAGAGTTTATTTGAAGTGTACAAGTGCTCAGGCAAAACTAGTCCCAGCATTGGGCAATTGGGTTATTTCAGGCCTCTTGACAGCAATTGTCCTACTGTGTGCAATTTACCCTTCCCCCTCCTATTTCTAAAAACAGCAGGATGTTTCGGAAGTTTAATGTGAACATGGGCCAACTGAATGGAGACTATTCCACACTAATCCAGTTTTAAAGGAGTGAAAGTTTTGAGATGCTTTACGAGATTCACTGTAATTTGCTATATAGATCTGTGTTCTCCTGGCTTCCCAGTGGAAGCAAGCTAATATGTGGCAGTGAGATGTTTGGAGAAACCAGACAGGAAAATGGAACAGCCACAGGTTAAATATTCACTAGAAGAATTCACTCTAGGAATGCACTGGGCTGGATTTGACTACAGTGATCAATATTGCCTTCTCTACTAGTTTGGCAAATTCAACTTGATAAAAAGACACCTTGCATTTCTTTAATGTACTAATTCTATTCTTCCATTAATGTCCTATTTATTAAAAGGACCAACCTTTCTTGATGTATGATTGTGCCCTTTGGTGCTTCATATCTCAGAGTTTTGTATGAACTGAATCAGAAGATGACACATTACATTCCCATGAAGTGTCTGTCAGTTTAAGAAATCGTCCTCTAACTGCTCAGCTGTCAACTACATTTTGAAATTTAAAAACATGTTAAATTTTGTGCCATTATTGAACATATTAGGCAGTTAAACTTAGTAGATTACAAGATTGCTGTATATTTTAACTTCATTCAAATCGTTAATAGGATTGTAATTCGTTCTGACCGACCGGTTCAGTAAATGGAAGAAGTGTTCAAAAATTCAACATGTACAATTGCTGAATTATTAAAGTGACTATTCCAGCTGAACTTTGCTCCTACTTTTGTAACTTCAGCACAAAACTTTATTGAATTGCTATTTTAATAATAATAATAATAATCCTTGCATTTGATATAGCGCTTTTCACGTCGGAAGGACGTCCCAAAGCGCTTCACAGAACACACTGTAAAGTGAATTGACTGTAAATTTGTGGGCGAACGCGGCAGCCAATTGCGCTCAGCAATGTCCCACAAACAGTCGTAGATTGAAAATGACCAATTTATTATTGTTTTTGGTTTTGGAGGGATTATTATTAGGCGTGTGGAGTAAGGAAACTTGCCCAAGGTTTCGCCCTCTGCCTGGAATTGAACTCAGGTCTCTCGCTTGCAAAGCGAGTGCTCTAACCACTGAGCTACAGGACTCCACTATTTTAATAGTATTATCATCTGGGTTTTTTAAAAAAAAATCCTTTTGCAGAAATAACCCATGGAGGTTGAACCTTGAGCATTTCTAAAGGCAAAATGCATAACTGCATGTGTTCAAGTCTATCTGACTACTGTAGAGAAAATGTCCAGATGAATTTATGCTTTCGCTAAAATAATGTCATCTACAGTTATTGTATTGTATCTTATATTTGCAAGGTTCTTGAATCCTGTAGTTTTTCAGTTTGTCAGCCTGACTGAATATACAGTAGAGTTGAATAATGAATGTAACGGCAGGTGGTCTGAATGTGTGGGTATTTCCTTTATGCTTCTAGACATTTGAAAGGTGTTTTGTTGGATACCTTCCTGACCAAAGGGCCTTTCTGTTTTTTTTAACTGATTGAAAGATAATAATTTTAATAATGTTAACTGAATGGGACTGCTGAAGCTAAAGGGAAAAGCTTGAATTCTCACAAGAGAAAAAATGTAAAAATCAATTGTCTTCTTTGTAACCTTAATACTGTACTTTTGAAAAGATCAAAGTCAGATGAAGTGTTGCATATTCAGTAAGACTCTGTCATCACTTTTGTTTACCCGTGTGAGATGCATTTAATCTCTCCAGTATGAAGAATGATGATTAGTAGCTCTGTATGGAATTAATAGACCCAAATATTTTGATAACCTTGAATCAACCGAGGAGATTTCTATTAGACAAAGAACAGCCTATAGGATCTCAACAGTCTAATCAGCAAAAATTGGTTAAAGGACATGGATGTTCACTGGAACTTTTTTTCCAGAAAATAATTGTAGATTTGAATGAGACTTCACTCTGCAATGCAAGAAATGAATGTGACTAATGACTAATCCCTCATGTCATCTCTTTAGCAGTTGGGTGTTTTTTTTTGCCACTATTAAAAACTTGAGTCACTTGGCACATGGTTACTGATGAATGCTGCGGTGAATTTCCTACTTCCTCTTGCATTAGTGATGAGCAGTGATGATCAGAAGACTGGACATCAGTGTTGACTGTGTAACTGTTAGCTGCTATATCTGTTGTACAGATGTGTCTTATGGTAGTGAATACTCCTGGGTAGTGTTTGCTTGATGTTTCAGTTGACTAATTACAATATGAATTCTTCCACTGATTAAAAAAAATTGAGCAGCGGGTGTCTTCATGCAGATGTAGTTTGCGCAAGAGCCAACTCAAAGCCTTCTGTACTGCTCTGTTGTGATTTGTGCTGTGGCAAACTCATAATGTGGCTGTATTTATCCAGGTTCCCCACCCAATAAAAAGCTGTTGCAGCAGATGTGATGTCAATGTGCCAACAAAGAAGAAAATATGGAGCAGTGTTGTTGGCAGGCATTTTTGTTATGGTAATAACAAAATACAAAATGCCTGATGACCACCTTGAAATAATTCTGGGACCACTGAAATTGTAATATCTTATTTTGGTATAGAAATACTATTTGAGTGCTCTGCAATTTTTTTGACCCAAGTTATATTATCCTGAAAGGG
This sequence comes from Callorhinchus milii, assembly GCF_018977255.1. Lineage (NCBI taxonomy): Eukaryota > Metazoa > Chordata > Chondrichthyes > Chimaeriformes > Callorhinchidae > Callorhinchus > Callorhinchus milii. The sequence goes on along the minus strand of NW_024704752.1, from coordinate 14,908,785 downwards.
AGTTGATTCATCTGCCCATATTTTAAATTATGGAAAGGTAATAATTACTTTGTAGACTCTGACTGCAGCTAGATAAAACTAATATGAATATTTTTAATTTGACTCTTAATTTCTATAAAAATCCAAAATTTGTCGACCACTGTTGTTATTGAAACCTTACCCTGCGTGGAGGGTGCTATATAAGTGCTTGTTGTTGTTGTTGTTGAAGGTGATGCAGTCCTAACAGTGATGTGAATTTTAACGTTAAACCTTGAAATGTTTAACCTCCTCACTTTGAGGAGATGCGATTCTATTTTGTAGTAATGTAATTGCATTTTTCAGTCTAAAGAACCCATGTCTGCATGGATTCAATTTGTGAACTAAAATTATATTTGGGTGGTGGTCCGAATCAATGAAGTAAGTTCTTACTCACGGCTTACTCACTGAATTTTCTCATGTCATTGGTTTGTCGATTGTATCGTTAAAGGGAAATAAGGAGGTAAGAATATAAAAGCCAAAGGCAAAAAAATGTTTTTTTAGATACTCTACTATCTATGAAAGCAACGGGTCTTGGCATATTGACGGGGGGTGTGGGGGGGAATGTGATAGTTGAAGGCTTCTGTGGATAAAACTTGTTTGCATTTGCTTCCACTTTCTGCTAACAGTGGATAAAGCAGCTGCATTGTTCTAACTGAATTCCTCTTGGAGATTAGGGCTAAAAGGCTGACGACAGTATGTGGGAATGGGAGGCAGAAATAACCAGTGCAGTTGTGTGCATTACTTTAGATGCAGGTCGTTCTTTCAGAGTAGCCAGTTGTTTCCCTCACTAGGCCTCTCTGTCACAAGCACATGAAAGAATCTATTTATAAATATCAAGACTGGAGTGAGAACCTTTTGTGTATGAATGAAGAATGCTTGTGTGCAACATTTAAGCCTTTGCTGAACCTGTGAATAAATCTTTACTTTTACACTTCTGCTTAACAGAACCAAGAATCCATTAACCCCATCATTTCAGTGATGTATTTAGAATTGCTGTTAATACTTGAATGGATTGTTATGTGCTGGTGGTTTAAGTGTAGAGCGTTAAATCCTACTACTCCAGGCTAAAGTCTCACCAAACATTCTGCTTTCTGAATATGGTCTGTTAAGTGTGTTCAATGAATTCTCGTAAGACCTAAAATAATTCCAGTATGTTCAGTTTCCAAGGTTAAACCATTGCCAACTGTTAAATGTTATGAGAAAAACAGTGGGACAGAATGTAAACAGATTAAAATCTGTTTGTTATGAGAGCCACAGAGGAGTTGAATCTGAATAGAATTGGCACATCTCCTTGAAAATGAAGAGTGACATTTGTAGTGAACAAATGTATTCCTAACATTAGCAGAAGTAACTGATACAGTGAAAGACAAATGGGGTGATGCAGGAACCCATATCTGTCTTGTGCCTTGGAAGGTTACCGCTCCCATATGATTCGGAAGGTGGCTTAAATAGAGACTATTGCCTTGGGAGAGTAAAATTTAAATTCATCTGATCTCTCACTCGTCACCATTCAAGCTCTAATTGCTCTTAATTGGGGAACAAAATTAGAAGGAAGGTTTTGGGGTTTTTAACCTTAAAATTTGAATGTAGATTTGTTTTCTTTATGGATATTGAATTTGTTCCAGCAGTATTTATTAATGTTTCAGCAATAAGCTTTACTATGCTACTGAAATAGCCTGATACTTGATATGTTGTGCTCAATTATTAATGATGTCCTTTATCCTTTGTATAGGATTTCACTCAGAATTGTTACATGTAACTTTTGCCTGTTTTGACATTTTGTCAGTCCTCTGCTGCCTTCTTTATTTTTAACATTTATGCCTCAAAGGGCAAATGACTGACTAATCATTTCCTGTTTCTTGAAAGGTTTTTTTTTGCTGTTCTGTTCAGTTTCCTTGACTTTTAAAGCATTAGAATGACACAATTGTATTCTTCTGATCTGAACACAAATCTTATCCATTTTCCACATTCATCTGTAGTTTGCTTGTGGTTGCATTGATATATGCACAACATGTGTTGAAGTTTCAGCTGCTGACCTTCTGACAAGTTACAAAGGCCAGACCTGGGGCAGTGAGAGGTCACTACAATGGGAGAATAAATTCCAAGGTTAACCTCTACAAATTATAGCCCTATTAAAGACTGTGGCTTTGCTTAGAGGACAGATCTACTGTGGATCTGTACTAACCAGAAATCCACCTGGCTTCCTGCACTTCAAAAAAAAAACATTGATGGATAACTTTCTGTATGCTGCATGTATTCCTGGCAGGGCAAAACTTTGGGCAAGTTTCCTTGCTCCACACGCCTCTGTTTATCTAGTAGAAGTAGGAACCTGGTTGTTAGTCGATTGGCAGATTGTTTTTCCGGGGGTAATATAATTCCTTCAAAATAAATAAAAATAATTTGGTCATTCAATCCACGACTGTTTGTGGGACACTGCTGTGTGCAATTGGCTGCCCTGTTTCGCCCACAAAATATATAGTCAATTCTCTTTACAGTATGTTCAGTGAGGCATGTCTCGATGACGTGTTCAGGTGCTATATCAAATGCAAGGATTATTATATATGCATCTGCAGGACATAAATAAAGTTATGTCAGCAGTGTTTCTTACATCATACAAAAAGTGACATCGGTGGAAGTCTGACAACAATGCTAGTTGCCCTTTTTTGCACTTAGTCGTAACTTGGGCCTCTAAATCCAGAAAATACCCAATATAATTGTACTGCATCTTTAAAATGAGAGCATATGCATCAACATTGAAATATGCAGCACAACATTGGCCACTACTGCAGGTGATGTGGTTCAGGCAGACGACTCACTTAGTGAGATCATACCCTTGGCATTGCAAGGCACAGCAATTCTGTTCATAGACGGATAGTAGATGAAATAAAGTAGACAATAATTCTGTGTAATGTACTTGTTCAAATTTCAATGGCCCTGAAGGGAGTTGATTGCAATAACTTGCACAATGAAATTATCTCTGGAATTGGCTGTGTTCTAACGACTGCAGCATTTTAACTCGCTAGAAGCACAGGATAACTGAATAATGTTGTCTCTCCAATATCTGATATTTTAGCACCTTTTTTGATCACGTCTGTGCCATTGATCCCTAATTTACAGCTCATATGGTACGGTGCAGTCATTAAATGTGAGAACATTAACATGAGCCATCACCCTTTCTGTTCAGGAATTTGACATTTTCAAAACTTGTACAATGCTTGTGGGTGAATATTGAATAGTTTCAGTTAGCAATATTTATTAGCCTTCACTGATTTCGGAAGTCACTTAAAATGTGTGGTGTTACTGCCATCTTTGAGCTTCACAGGAAGGATGTTCACAGCTCTGAACTGAAATAGGTGAATCAGCCATCCTTTAGGAAAGGGGTCAGGGGTTAGTGATTGAGCCTGTTGTGCCAATGTATTAGCCGATGGGAGATTGTTTAAATTCCTTTTTTAACCTCTTCTCCATATCCCTCGACATCCCTGCTTCTCTCTCCCCCCACCCCGCCTACCCGTCATCGATATATATCTATAACTAAAAGTAATTGAAAAGAAGTTGTTCAAATTCCTAACTTGAACAGGAAATTGTGGGCTTAGCACTGAGGAAAAGTGATCTATATAATTCACACTTCCAAACCTTCCTTTTCCACTTCACTTTAAATACCTTTTTAAATCCCCTTCCTTTTCCTTTCCTAATAATCCCTCTAAAAACAAAACAATAATAAATTGGTCATTTTCAATCTACGACTGTTTGTGGGACATTGCTGTGCGCAATTGGCTGCCGCGTTCGCCCACAAATATACAGTCAATTCACTTTACAGTGTATTCTGTGAAGCGCTTTGGGACGTCCTCCCGACGTGAAAAGCGCTATATCAAATGCAAGGATTATTATTATTATTATTATTATTATTATTATTATTATTGTTTCGTCCACAAAATACAGTCAATCCACTTTACAATATGTTCTGTGAATTGCTTTGAGACATCTCAATGATGTGATAAGGAGCTATATGCAAGTATTATTCTCTTCCCCCACCCAATCATGTACTGGTGCATAGGTTTCCACAGGACCTTGTGCTTATGCTTACCTAATTTGTGTTCTCGTATAAATCTCTTGACTTGTAATATTTTGCAGATTTGACTCTGGAAGGGATAATTTCATTGACTTGATGGAACTAAAATTGATGATGGAAAAACTTGGAGCGCCTCAGACTCACCTTGGCCTAAAAAACATGATAAAAGAAGTGGATGAGGACTTTGATGGAAAGCTGAATTTCAGAGAGGTAAGGATTAAGAATATAAATTCTTTCTGGTATTCATTCTGCTGCTGCTTTTGAGTTGTTTATAGCAATACTATATGCTCAGATTGAGAATTTGTAAATTGTCTATTTAAATCCTTTTCTAAGCAAGGCATTGAGTTCCTATTAAATTGGCCTTCTTTTGTGGGAAACAAATTGGTCTTCTTAACATGTTATGCAAGTTGAGAATTGTACGAATGCTGGGATGAGGAGTGGTTGGTGTTGAAGGGGTTTACTAAATGATCCATGTGGCTTAACCAGATCTTTACAAACCTTGTTGTGTGCCAGATTCCTAAGGGAAATTGTTTTTCAAGTGATAGTCTGTGCAATCAAATATACTGTAAAGTACCCATCTAAAATCAAAGTATGAAATGTTCTATTAGACATTGCTTGATCAATTGTTGCAGGTTCTGATCGGTGAAATGCTATCCCCTATTTATGAATCCCTGGTTTGAGTACACACTGTTCAGTATTGTAGTGAATCACACATAATGCAGTTAGGATCAAATGACCTGAACTTCCTATCTTGCTAGAAAAATCTCTTGACGTTATTTTAGAATTGCTCACATTCCTATTTGGTTGTTGAGCTTAAAAAAAATCAACCAACACTTGAACCATAAGTATCTGAGTCTTGTGTGGCATAATTGCTGTGTCCCAGAATAGAACCAGACATTATTGTGACTTTGTGGAGCTTGAACCAGCATTTCTTGGCTTCATTTGTGAGATTACCAAAGTGGTTCTGTATGAAAAACAAATCTTGTGATTAGACAGACTCTTGTTCAAGTACTGCAATAGGTTTACACCAGAAAACCTCTTCAGCCAGTTAGCCTAAACAGGGTCAATAGTTAAATATTTTCAGTTGGCAATCTTATTCTGTAAACTACATGAAGTGGTTGCAATTGGAATCATATGTGCACTTTTGAGTATTCTACATTCAAAATGACATTGACAGGTTCGTGAGATTTCTGAGTAGAATTAGATTAGGAAGATCTGGATTGAAAGGTAGGTTTGAGGGGTTTGGAGTGAAGAGGGCAAGGTTTCAATTGAAGTGAAGATGGATGACTTTGGAGGTCAAGAAGTCTCCATTTCAGGAACTCCCTCCCTTCCCCCCAGAAAATGGGCTCCATTCAGAGATTCTCTTCCCCCTGAAATATTAAATATGTAAAGTCTGGAAAGAGTTGTCATTCCATTGATTTTGTAATTGTAGAACTTGATTCTTAGTAATACAATAAGTTGGTAAGGAAAAACATCCTAATCCTAAATGGAGTTGAAGTAATGCAGAAATCAGAATAACGTAGTACATTCTTGTACACTATCCTTTCTTTCCCCACTACATTCTAAAGTTGTACAAAAGGTATGTTAGTGCAGGTCAATAATCTAGAGAGGATCATTGATGGCTCCTGTGTTTTCTTGCTGCTTTCCTGAAAATCCAGGAGATTTTCTGTGCTGAGTAAATGGCAGTTAGATGAAGTTGGTTGTAAAGTATAATATCCAGGAGAATGCTAGTTCCTATGTTACAAAGTCCTTGAGCTTTATCTCAATTTGTGACCTTTATAATGCTTCCAGCATTTCTAATGCAGAAAAACGGTTTGTCCTTGCCAAAAGCTTTTCTAAAAATGTCTACTATGGGGTAGGGAGGTGGTGGGAGAAAGAAATGTAGCTGCAGGCTAAGAATGATGAAAGATGCTGACTACAAACAAACTCTGGATAATGCCCATATCTCAGTTTAAATAGCACTTATTTTACTTCCTCCTGTACCTGAACCTCGAGTGCAATAAGGACCACACACAGAAATGGACCATAATTTATCCAGTCAATGTGATTGATCCGATGCAGTGTTTAGAAACCTGAAACTAATACAAACAGCGCTACCAAATCGTAACCTGGGAGGAGGAGAAACAAATCACAATTTTTGGTACAGGGCCTCATTAGTTTGACAATGTCCCCTAAGTGCTTCAGATTTCCGTAACATGTGGTGTCCTGCTCCAATCTCAATTTTTTCTGTGCCATTCACTCTGCAACAGTCCTCCAGTCGAGTTAATTTGCTGTTTTATGCTGACGTGTTTCTGTGATTCAGCTGATCCAATTGGAAGCTATTTTGTTGCATATAAATGGATAGATTCTCTTAGGTTGTTTGAGATAATGCCCGCTCCCATGGGGGGGGGAATGGCCTCAGCTTGGGGAGTCATGGTTATTTGGTTAGATTGTTGGCCTCTCTCACGTTGGACCACAGCGCTGTGAAACAAATGCTTTGATATGTCTGGAGTTGAGCAGGAGAGTGTCAATGCAGTCTTTCACTTCATTGCTGGAACATACCCAGGTTCAAGTGTAGCCCTGACTGTGGAGATGTGAGTATCTCTTTTGAAGGCTTTTAAAGCTGTTACATTTTGACAATCTTAATTCAGTTCCCAGTAGACCTACTAACCCCACAGCACAAAACTGGCTGCTCATTTGGCATGAACGCAAAACCACAAGCCATTTGGAACTGCACAGAATTGGTGTTTTTTTAAAAAAAACAGTTTCTGTGACAATTTGTTTTAAAAAAAGTTAATTTAAAAACTTGGCTAGAAGTGGAACTTTGTTTATGAGGAGCAATGGAACCATGTGATAGCAACTTTATTACGGATTAATCTGCTTCCCCTCCACCTTTTAGATTCTTGCTAATATTTGCCCAGGATGGCATCTGGAGCCACACGCAACACAATAGGACTTCATTTGATTGTCAATTGCATAAATAACTTGCCAAAATGCTTTTTCCTTCTTGCAAGGGAATGAAATGTGACAAAAGGAAAAAACAATTCAGCGAATGTTGTGTCTTCACAGACGTATCATTGCCATTCACCAATAATTCAAACAGGTGTACGCTCTCATCAAGTCATGTTTAGGTGGACAAATTAGGTAAAGTATGGCAATAGTTGATCAATGATGTGAACTGCAGCAGTGTAGCATGTTTATATTTAAGTAAAATGCATCTTGGTTAGCTTGAGGTTTATCCTTGATCCTTCTAGACTGATGTTCACTGTATATGGGAACTGGCAGATGCACAAGTGAAGGATTGAAGCATCTTAGTCATTTGAAGAAAACTACATGTGTGACAGCTGGAGCTGTTTGCATTGCTGCAAATGATTCACTTAAAACAGCTGTATATTATCCCTCGGTCACGCAGTTTTTTAAAAAAGCTGATGAGCAAACACCCCATCACCAGTAGTTTTCAATCAAGTCAAATGAAGTTAATGGTTTTCATCAAGACTTGACTGGTGCGTGGGCTTGTCTTCTGTGCTTCACATATTTAGTCACCTTGGAATAACAGAATAACAGATCACTTTCATTGTTTTAAAAACAATCCCTCACAAATGGATAGAAAAACTATCTGGGTCCACTGAGCTGCCTAGAACTATTTAGTACCTGTAAACACTGGTTAAATTACAAACCAGTTCAACAATAGCAACTAGTCTTTACTCAAAACCAGCTCATGTGTGACACTTAATTCAAGAGTAACCCTGCTATGCAGATTGTGTAGTATTGCCTCTTTTGTGGGTACTATTTCTAAAGTACAAATGATGTCAATTTTACTGCAGAACAATGCCTGTCAGTATTATGAGATGGGATCCTGGTTTTCATTAGAGCAAAATCTCTTGAAACCTGATGGCATTGAAGCAGAAAATAATTGAGCTCTACTGTGATGTGCTTAATTGAGATTCTATGTAAATCCCAACAAAATATTGCCAACTACTGATGTCGCCCTGTTGCCATCAATCATCCCGGTTATAAACGAGAAAGGGAAGAGATTGGTTATTCAGTGTAACAATAAAAGGAAGACTTATTCAGGTTTCAGTGCAAGCTCACAAGATTAGCAGTCCTCTTGTTCCATGTCTTGGTCCAACAGCTAGAAACAATGTCCAGATGTATACTCCCACAGATGCAACATATTCCTTTATTTGAAAAAAAGGTGACATCACTTTTGCAGATGCAGGACAATAGGCCACAAATCACTTATTTCCTGTGATGGATTATGTTTTTTTGTTTGTTGGAAACTGCAACTCTGGGTGCCTTGTTGTTTAAGATGTTAATTTGGATGAGTTTGCAGTAGTCTAGCCTTGCAGCTGGAGCATTTTCCATTGAGGTGGAAGGAGAAACGTGATAAGTGGATGTAAATGTGTCAGTCTAGAGAATGGCTTCTGCCAAAGCTGTGAATGTAAAAATTCACATGCATCCAACAGTAAGGCCACAGTACGTACATCTATGAGAAATGTGGTAAACAATATTTTCAAAAATTTCTCACACTCCACCGTTGTTCTGCTAAAGCCTTGAGATGCTCGATGGTGAATTGTCTCAAAGACAATGGCCAAGTTCTTTCACACCATGAATTGAATGAGCCCTTTTTAAGCTTCACTGAAATGTTTAGCATAAAGGCTTATTGCCAGGTATGGGCCAGCCCTCAACTCTTTATCCGATTCCGACATTCCGTTGGCAGGCACGTCACCTTGGAACCAGTTCAGCTCCAAGGAGAACCCGTTTAGCCAATTGTAAATTCATGACCAATTACTCAATCTACGTTGAAGCCAGACTTGTTCGTCTGGTTCATTACCCGTCAGCTGTTAATTTTCACCAGGAAGTTGATAAAATTCCCGAGTTATACAGTGATTTTGAGAAATTAGCTTTTTGAATTGTCAAAATTGATCTACAATTCAGTGTTGTAAATTTATTTGGCTCAGTACAGTTTGAGTTGGCTCTTGATAATGAGCTCAAACCTAAACCTAAAATTTGTAGGGATTGACAGGCTCGGTGACTACTAATTTTTTTTAAAAAAACAGAAGCTTCTCTGTATGTGGGGTCTAACATGCCCAGTCAAATTTGAGAGCTAAGTGAATGACTGTGAGAAAAATCTATGAAGCACAGTATGTAGATTACATAAATTGCTGCCCATAAAGATGGTTACTTTCCCAAAAGTGGGTAGACTTATTTTAGAAAATCTTTTTATAGCCTTTGTTCCAAAAAATGTAACTTGAATAAATTTCAAGTATTTATTTAAACTGACAAAAACAATTAGCCCAGACATGATTGTTTATTCCAAAGACAGCACTGTGCACTCGGTCTTAAACTGAGTCATCTAATTTTTTCGCTTATGGCTGTACTGCCACCAAAATCTTGGCACACCAGCTGGGTTTCCTCTCTTCACAATAGTGGTTGCACTGCACATCAGATTATTTTGGGGCTATTATAGCATCATCTGTGGACTGATTACATTAAGTTTTCTGAAGGCACGCCTTTCACTGACATGCTGATGTGCATTTGCTAGTTATTCTAAATCAGACTGACATTTCATGCTTCAGAGACTAAATTCACCTACAAAAGTGTTTGCTCTTTATGAAGAATGTCAAGTCAAGGGAGAGACTTGTAATTCTGTTTTATTTCAAAGCAATACTTTGATCTCATTACATCTCCTATGAACTTATAAATGTACCCTAGATTAAACGAAGGATTTGTAATTGGCAGATGTACACTCTAGATGTGTGCAGTAGATTAGAGATTGAATGGGTTGCTCACAGTACCTCTTTCCTTTGTAGTTCCTTCTCATTTTTCACAAAGCTGCAGCTGGGGAGTTGGAGGAAGACAGTGGGTTGATGGCACTCGCCCGCCTTTCAGAGATTGATGTCTCGTCAGAGGGGGTCCGAGGGGCAAAGGATTTCTTTGAGGCAAAGGTAAGCCTAACTAAGTCTGAGGTGGAACTGAACGCTCCGGGACCCTACATAAACGCAAGTTCTTGTTGAAACTAATCCCACTAAAGAACAGAGCCTGTACAATAGGACTATTTGTAGCAGGAATAGTGAATTAATTCTTAGGCTACTGAACCTGCACTTTTTTTGAACTTGGAATGCTTCTGATCAATGTTTTTGGTCAGTGTTCTGTGTAAAATATTTTTAAACTTTCAATTAAATTCATACTGTCTTTGGGTTCATTTTACGCTTTCTTCTCTGCCCCTCCTTCCCCCGCAACACCCATTTTTTAAATTTATTACATGGATGTTAAGATTAATAAAAGGAATTGCACAGATTTTGACCACTTCAATTTAGAACACTTCTGCCCGAGCCTTTAATCCACAAGAGAATTATAGATAAATATTAACCGATTTAGTAGTAATAATAATAATGATTTAGTAGTACTTTGTTTATGCGACTTGTGTTAAGAGTGATGCTTAGTAAGTAATTGTAGAATGTCATGTTTATCTCAAGTGAACTATACAAACCCGTGAGAACTCATTCACAGTGACCAACGAACATCTTTATCACTCGAAAGAGGATTAAATTGAAACTTCTAACATAAATGAAATATAAAGCTGTGAATTTTTTAAACTTCCTTTTATTTGCAGTCAAGATTATTTTAATTACACACCAATCATTTCCCCTCTGTCTTTCTTCCAACAGTATTTGACCACTATCTGATGAAAGTGCTCCTCAACAGGGACATATACATTTATTGAATTGGAATTCTGATTGTAATACAGATGCTGTGAATGATATAGCACTGTACATTCAGAGCAAAACATCAATAAGCTTTGCAACGTTTGTAAACTTGTTTAGCTAGTCCTGCTTTGGGTATCTTCTCTGTGGCTGCTAATGATTTGCTGGAGCAAAGTGTTGAATTCACTGTTTGTTCCCAGGTGCAGGCTCTGACCACCGGCAGTAAGTTTGAGGCTGAGATCAAAGAGGAGCAGGAGGAACGCAAACGCATGGAGGAAGATCGGAAGCAGCGGAGAGCAGCCTTTAAAGAACTGAAGGCAGCATTTCAGTAGTGCTAATGTTTGCATTCCACAAGCACTTGTGTATACACTTGTAAAAGCATGAAACTAAATCGTATCAATTGGACGACTAAATCCTGCCCTAAGTGACCTTTTTCTTGGGACGATGGAATTTTGATTTTTAATCAAACTAATGCATTAATTTTAGTTGCCTAACCAATTTTGGTTCAATACACAATCCCTTAAATTATAATCCTGCTGGTAGTGCAACCAAACTAGGTCAGGTTAAGTGTAGAGGTTTGTAGTAGTCCCATTATCTCCCTATTTTATACTATTAGAATTAACAGCTCAGGGCTGTGCTTTTTGCAGAATATGCCTCCTAGAAACACTGCACTAAATTTTACACCACTTTAAGAATTTGAGTCTCTTGTAGTTTTAATATACAGTTTAACATGGGACATATTGGAGAACAGTTAGACAATAATGCAGACTTCCACTATCAGTAAGAAATTGCTTATACGGAAACTGCTTTTGTACTTTAAATAGACTTAATCCAAAGACCAATAATTATTTTCAATGTCTTAACAGGCAAACTACAAAAGACTTAAAATTATGTGGGTAATTTCAAAAAAATGTTAATATTGTATCAATATTCAAATTAGTCATGCTGTGACTAAACATTTTAAAATGTTAATTTTTGATAATATTTGAAAAAGAGATTTAATATGTGTACGGTTCCTAAATGTAAATGTTTTTTCAGCTGAACTTTTTAATACAGTATTGATTATAATAAAAAGCCTCATAGAACTTTAGGATTAATGCAGCAGCACATGTCTTGCCACAGAGTAAAATTGAGGTTTCTAGTTTCAAGATTATCCACACAATACTGTAACCTGCCAATTTTCTGGGTGGTTTGAGACCAGAGCTGCTCATAGAGAGGAAAGCTCATCTTGGGATACCTTTGCCTGCATCGTAAGTTGGATTTGGAGCAGGAATGTTGGGTCATATTAGTAGCCTAAAGTAACAATTTTAAAAAACTGCTGTAATACTTGGGCCAGAATACATTCATTCTTGCTCCTTCCTCTCGACTTAAGTGACATCTATTTGTGGTTTTATTTCATTATTAGCAACCATAAGAAAAGATGCTTAATCTGTTTAACTGGATAGTATTAGCTGAGACCTGAAGCTTGTAATCTTTCTCAATGTGGTTGGTATTGGCTTACTTTTATTGTGTACAGGTTTACTGTTGCAGGTGCTTTGCATTTGGATTCTTCCTGTGCAGGGACTACCAGCAATGGAGAACTTTGATCAGCAATGGATTTCTTCTCAGAGCTGATCTTTTGAGCTGTGATGCCGTAATAGATTTTGTGGGAACATCAATGACTAACTGCAGCCCTCACATTTGGTGACTTGCAAATGTCGTATTGATGGAGCCTGTGAGCTATGATGTAAAGACCCATCTCCGTATGTAGCTTGTTGAGCAGTTCAATAAATCTCTCAGAATACAAAATTGATCACTGAATCTGATCTAGGAATAAATGTTTCACTGAGAATGAATAGGAAAGTTAACTATGTCTGTTAGTGAACTAATGTGAAACTGAAATTCTACATTGACTAACGGAAACACAAATTCTTAAATAGGATTAGTTTTAAATATCTGCCCTTGCCACTGTTCAGTTGAACACCCATGCATGCACTGTAAATAGAACCGCAACCTTGGTCTCTGCATTATTTCTAACATCTACTGTCAATGGATTGAAGATTACCTGAAGGTGGGGAAGGGGGGGGAAAAAAAGCTGTTTTGGTTTATGAAGCCAAACCTATTCATCAGAGACTGCACTTCATTCCTCAATTTAAAATGTCGCTGGGTGAAGGAATAGCAGGAAGCCAAAGGATTGTTTTGTTTAATGGAGAGCACAGAAATCACTGTTTAAAACTATGTACTGAAGTTTCTAATCATTAACAAATTGAAGCTTCAATTTCACTATTAAAATACGAGCAAATAATGGGTGTATGTGTAAGGTATGTTAGTGGGGAAACAATTGTGTGAGAGCAATAGGGAGCACAGAAGAAAGATTTAGCAATACTTATTTGAAATGTATACGGATGAGAAATATGCACTTGTAAATATTATTTTATCTGCATGACATTTGTAAGCAAGCTTTTTTTAAGAAACTACAAATTTTTTTTTAAAAAAAGTTTCCTCCTTTGCTTCAAGTAAAATACTATTTTTTCCCCAGTTTAAATGTGCAGGCTTGAGGATAGAGTAGCCACAGTTCAAACGTGTAATCATCTATTTTAATTTAATTGATCTGGCTTCAGGTCAGTGGTGCATTGGACAGAGTGACAGGGCAATAGATAATAGTTTTGTATCTCCGAGTATGGAACTTCTGATCTCAGCGAGTTTGTTTGGTTTCATGGAGGCACCGAGGGGAATGAGGGACTTTCTTTAATGCCATCTTCTGAGCAGGGATATTGATGAACAGTTGAAAATCGACTGGTTTCTCTCAAACATCATCTGATTAGTTCAGTTGGCTGCGGCTTGAGCAATTGTTGATTATAGAGGGAGGAATGAAAACAAATGTCAAAACAAAATGAAAAAGATTCCACAGAAACCGATGCTGCTGAATGTGCTGGCAATTTCACAGCTGTGTAAATATCTGAAACCACTTTAAGCAGGAATGATACTTTTAAAGATGCTCAAATTCAGATTTTTAATGTTATGTACCTGCTCCTATGTATGCTGTTTAAAATCGTATATTTTTTGAAGTCATTAAATAAATACTAATATACTCTTAACTAGTTGTGCACGAGTGAAAATTGTTGCTGGTCTTTTAAACAGGTGGTGTGCCCTACGTGCGGAAGTCAAATAAGTGAATGTAGGAATGGGGTTTGCTATACCGTCAGACCTACCAATCCAATAACTGAATCGCATTGAATAAATTATTAGTTCCAATTTGGCTCAATGTTATACTCGTCTGTAGACTGTGTAGACTGTTGAGATATTTACATCTTCACATTAGAAATACAATTTATAGATGCACAATCATTGTCATTTCACAGGATTCCACCTGAAATGAATAAGGTATGACTGATCGCACTTGAATATATCCATATTAAATATTTACATTTTTAGGAGGCACAATGTATGTAGTGGGTTATAGTTGAACTCAAAATTCTACTGTAACATGGCATGCCTGATATAAATAAATCTGTCCACATCAGGAACACAAGTATGAAACTTATGAAATCCAGTCATTTTATGGATTTAATAATCATTGCATTTAATATCCTATTGCACCACAAAACTCTTCACACAAGATGGCTGTTAAGTGTAATAATTTGTTGCAGCAGACCCACAAATGACGAAGTAAATGATCAATTTATCTGGAGGATAAATCTTTAACATTCACTTGAACAGACAGGTTGGACTTTTGATTAGCACCTTCTGAAGGACAGCACTCAGCAGTACAACACTTTATCCCCCTATCTGGAGAATGAGAATACCCACCTAGATTGTGAACTAAGGCCCATTTTGAGACTTGAACCAATAACCTTCTGACCCAAAGATGCTTTAATTCCAGGTCGATACTCCAGACGAGTATTGGGAGAAATGAGAAGCCATCCTTTAGACAAGACATCAAATTGCTCACAAAAGGGAATGTCTCAAAGCATTTTATAAAGATGGGGCTGAATGCCGAACGAGGTGGGAGGTGGGGGGGGGAAAGAAAGAAGGATGAGTCTCTACACTTTGGCAGAATTTCTGTGAAACACTTTGAGATGTTTTGAAGTGATTAGTCTTTATATCAAATGCAAAACTTATCATTTAAAAACATTCCAAAGCAGTTCACTCCAGGAGCTGCTTATAGTGCCCAAGAGCCCTCTAGTGGTTCCTTTGAACACTTGAAATTATCCAAATGAATAATGATAAATGTATTGATAATGTCTTGTACTAACTTTAATTACAATTTAGATATTTGCAAAAACACTGCGAATATAACTGTGTACTTAAAATTGGACATTGATATAAATATATTTTGATGTATACATAATAGAAATGTATAGAATATATTATATGACATTTTGATATACATCTGATAGTAATGAGATTTGCGATTAGGAGAACTGACCAATGGAAAGCTAAGGACCTTTTTATTTTTAAATCAGAAGTGGCTGGGAACACTCAGCAGCATCTATGGAGAGAGGAAATTCTGACCTGCTGAGTGTTCCCAGTGACTTCTGTTTTATTTAGGCAATTTGTGGTTTTCACCCCTGTGCTTAGATCTGTTCTATGCTCTCATCACCTTTATATTTTATCCTAAATTCAGTTTTTCTGAAACTAACTTCAGTGAGACAGCTTTCGTAGCTACCAACAGTTTATCATGCAGAAAGGATATGTCTAAAATGTGAAACAGCTGTTCTGTGGGTAAATGTTTCAACAATGTCACTACACATTTTACCAACATACACGTTCAGCAGCTGTGACACAAGACGACAAAGCATTTTGAATGCAGCACATTTTTGCTCTGTAAACTAATGTTCCTCATCTCACACCCACCAAATGTGCTACACTATTCCATTCTAGAACAGGGAATGGCTAGACAGAACCAAAGTCGGTGCCAATCTGGCACCAGCTGCATTTAGAGTGAATCAAAGTCACGATTTGTTGGATATTTCTGCTGATGAGATGTATTTTCGAGGAAAAAAATTGAATTGTTTTTAGCAGTTCAACAATTTGGAGTGAAGAGAGCTAGCGTCATCAGTATAACTACACAAAGAACAGAATAATTATATCAACCTCTGATGGGATGCAGAATAATGTTTCCACAGGTATGGTTGGGAAACTTAAGAGTTGTGTCGAACGCGTAAATTTTACAACATTAATTTGCAAGTGCTCCAACATTAACAGCACCAAAATAGTCAACATTTTAGCTTGAGGTTTGTCTGCTTATTTACAGGTTGCAAATTATGACAATTCATTTTCCTGTTTCTGAACCAAATTGTTGGATCTGAGTGCGAAAATGCCCGCGTTAGATTTACTTATCTGACAGGACGGAAGCATTCAATCCATTCATACACTTTCAGTAGTTCCTCAGGACAAGTTAAACCCAAGCCAGGAATGATCAGCCGCACAGAGGGTGAGATGCAACCCTTCGTAATTACCTGGAAACTGTTGCCAGTTTATCTTAGATTGCAATACTATCCCTGCCAGCTGCTAAACAATGTGGCATTCATCCTGTTGATGAACTACTAGTGTATCCTGCGGTGATTTCAGAAATGAACAGATTTTAACAAATTGTGCTGAGACTGTACAAATAGAAACATGCACAGCACGATTTGTGGGTCTGCTTCTATTGTGAAAATTTTGTTTACAATTGCATTACATTTGCTGATTTTCCAAGTTATTCCAACTTGACTTTTTTTTTGCAATTATGTTTTAGTGGTTTGTAATCTCTCTGATGTTTATTCATAACAGTCTTACTGTTTGTAATCATCTAACCTTGGCTCTGTTCGCCAACCTATGCCCTCTAATTCTGTTCTCACCGTCGAGGTCAAATAGCTAGCTTACATCTCTCCCATAATTTTGCTTGGATCTATCTTTTTCCAATGAAAACAAGTTTACCTTATAATTTAGAGCTCTATGTCCTAGCATCATACTTGCAGCTCTTCTCTTACTAGTTACCAATGCTTCAAAACCTCAGGTGGCTGAAAACTGCACATAATATTCCAAATATAGCCCAAACAATGATCTAATGAAACGTTGGAATATTGTATTTGGACTTGTAGTTAATTGCCCTCAAAATACAATCCATATATGATAGATTTTGTTGCAACAGTTTCACATTGACTGGAAACCTTCAATAAATGATCAATATTCACACCAATTCCTGTTTCCAACACATATACTTTTCATTGATTTGCATTCTCTTTTCTCGCAAGAAGTCCTCAGTAGCCAATGGATACTACCTGATTAGGAGTGTTATAAAATCGAATTTGTGGAGTCCTGTAGCTCAGTGGTTAGAGCACTCGCTTTGCAAGCGGGAGACCCGAGTTCAATTCCAGGCAGAGGGCGAAACCTTGGGCAAGTTTCCTTACTCCACACAGAGCCTAATAATAATCCCTCCAAAACCAAAAAAACAATAATAAATTGGTCATTTTCAATCTACGACTGTTTGTGGGACATTGCTGTGCGCAATTGGCTGCCGCGTTCGCCCACAAATATACAGTCAATTCACTTTACAGTGTGTTCTGTGAAGCGCTTTGGGACGTCCTCCCGACGTGAAAAGCGCTATATCAAATGCAAGGATTATTATTATTATTATTACAGTTTGAGATTTAGAGTAGATTATTGGTGTTTTGACATATTAGTATAACCCACCCAGCTAGTAGTTGGTGTGGGTTGGGGGTACACAATTTGAGATAGTTCTGTTCATATTATGTTTTGTCCAATCCATCAATTGCTATTTTATCCAAAAAGTAGATTTACAGTTCCAGATCTTGAATGCTTTCTTTCATCCTACTTGCATTACTTATCTGTCCCCGTAACAGTGGCTCTGCACAGAACTAAAATTCAATAAGATCAAGGATATCACCTATAAATTTTTGCGATGCATCGTGTTTCATTGCATGGATTTGCAAAAAGAGAAGGGAGTTTCTCCCTGGATCCTGGCCAAACGTCGCTCAAATAAAATGAGTCATTCTGTTTGTGGGACAGTGCCTCATTTGCCTACAAAATAATAATAATAATCCTTGCATTGGATACGGCACCTGATCATCTCTTTGGTGCATCTCAACGTGCTTCACAGAATGTACCGCAAAGGGAATTGACTGTATATTTGTGCGGGCGAACTACACACGCGGTCAGTGCGCTTTTCCGGCGCATCGCGTGAAACCCTTCGGCGCGCTCCTTCCGCCGCGGGGAGCCGAACCGCCGTCGTGCGTCGAATCAGGATTCACCCTCAACGAATCTGACGCGCGCAATCCCCCTCGGCGCTCGATGCAGCGCCGTACGGCGTCTTCGAGACCAAGCAAACACGCTGCCGAGAAGCGAAATCGACCGCGTACTTTATTTATTATTTGTGCATGTGGAGTCCTGTAGCTCAGTGGTTAGAGCACTCGCTTTGCAAGCGAGAGACCCGAGTTCAATCACCAGCAGTCAGGGCGAAACCTTGGGCAAGTTTCCTTACTCCACACAGAGCCTAATAATAATCCCTCCAAAACCAAAAACAATAATAAATTGGTCATTTTCAATCCACGACTGTTTGTGGGACATTGCTGTGCGCAATTGGCTGCCGCGTTCGCCCACAAATATACAGTCAATTCACTTTACAGTGTGTTCTGTGAAGCGCTTCGGGACGTCCTCCCGACGTGAAGAGCGCTATATCAAATGCAAGGATTGTTATTATTATTATTATTATTATATGTGTGCATATATATATATATTTTTGCAATGGAGGAGGGGGGGGGGGAGAGAGAGAGAGAGGGGCGCATGCGCAGTGGGCGCTCTGGCGCCGCCCCCCCCCCCCACCACCCTCCATCCGGGGACGTTGGGGGCCGGGGCTGACCCGCGCGCGGGTCACGTGACGGGGTATGATCGCCGCCATCTTGTTTGTGGCTGGAGCGCTGTGGGGGAGAGTGTGCAGAGTGTGTGCGGCCCGTGACAAAAAAAAACCCGTCGTGTCGCGACTGTCGTGTCCGTATCGTATCGTGTCGTGTCCCCGTCGTGTCCGCGCGGTTACCTCGGGTAAGAGGGACCCGGAGGAAAGAGGAGGGGAGGGAGGGGGGGGAAAGGGAAGGAGGGAGTGAGTGAGGGAGGGAGAGAGAGAGAGACGCTCGAGGACACTGACACGGCAGCGATGACACCGACCTCCTCTCTCTCTCTCTCTCTCACACTCTCTCTCTCTCTGTCTCCTCGTCCGAGGGCTCTGGTGCTTCTTGTCGTTCGGTGGGAGGGAAGGAAAAGAGAGAGAGAGACAGAGAAGAGAGAGTGTGTGAAAGGAGAGATGCGAGTATCAATAACGCCCGCCCGCCCGCGTGGCCCAGCCCGTGCCCCGCGGGCGGGCGGGCGGCCAACCCAACCAGGCCTCGGAGCCTCGGCCTCTATTTAGCGAGCCCGGGCCCGAACACAGCCGCGCGGGGCGTTCAGTCCCCACCGGGGGCCCAATCGGAAGCGGCCTCTTTTTGAGACATCGGGGCGGGCGGCGAGTGTGTTTTCCTGGGCCAGAGAGAGAGAGAGAGAGAGAGAGAGCAGGTTGTGTAGGGGCTTTGGGATGAGTCATCACTCAAAGCCACCACTCTCTTTAGCACCGGGGGGGGCGGGGGTGTGGGTGATTGATCGGGTGTCAAGCGGGTGCCGTTTGCGAGGTTCACCCTTGTAACGTGGCAAAAAAGTTTAAAGGTGACACTCGGTGGATTTCGGTCCCGATTCCGCCGCCGGGGGCTGAGGGTCGGGAGGAGATATTACTTCCTGAAACTTCGTCCGTCCGTCCGTCCGTTCGCACGAAGGGAAGGTGCAAAAAAGCGCATTTGGGTTCGCAGGTGCACGCGCGCTGCCGCCTTTGTAAGGTCCTGACAGCTTTACCTGCCTGCCCTTGGGCAGTGCTTTTCGGCAGGAGTTTTGAAACGATCGCTCGTGTTTAAGAGGAGTTATTACTAGATTTTTTTTTCAAAACCCCCCCCCCCTCCCCCTCCCCCCACCCCCACCCACCCTCAAGCCCCGGTGTTATGGTGATGGCTTCTGTTGCCATGTGGAATGTGAGGGAAACGGGTGCAAGTATGATGCATGTCCAGGGTCTTTCAGCTCAGATCTCCAGGTACCCATAATTGCATTTCGTGTTGGATTTCGGAGGGTCTGAACTCCCCCCCCCCCCCCCAAAAAAAAAGTATAATTACGACCGTAGTCTTTATCTGGTTTTGCTAAAAATAAAAGTTCTCGACAAATTTGCATAGTTTGAACGAAGGTGCGCGCAGTTCTCTCAACTCCACCCGTTGTCACTTTGGAAATAATTAGGATTTTCAAGTCTCATTGTTTATACGACATACACTCTGCTCCATATGGTTACACGAGTTTGTAATCCATTTTGCACCAGCTTAGCTGTAAACGAGTGGTAAATGTCAGGCTCAGCATTTTCTCAAGGTACGTCTGAAATGCTTCAAACTAATTTAGTTGTGTGTGGAGTTTTATTTTAATAAACACAATATTCCCTGCCTTTTGATTGGTTATGTGGTATATCCTGGTGACCAAATTGTGATCTGAAGGATATAAAATTTCCCAGTAATCAAATACATGTTTCTATTGTTGATGTTATATACTTCACTCAGATAATTGTACAAAAATGTGGAAAATATGTTTGCAGTTGAATACTATAATACTCTTAATTTTACCATGTTGTAGTAAATGTCAGTGGCATTGCGGATTTAATCATTTATCAGGTATGCTTTGTAATTATTGGTCATCAAATTGAATACTACCATATTGAGACGATATTATTTTGTTGAAAACTGCCATTAGTTTTTACCCGTCGATTACTTTAGCCTGCCTACTGGGTTCCATTTTTAGGTTATGTCATAAAAATGTAAATTAAGGATGTGGTTGAATTCATTGAATTGTAACTTAGATCCATATGGTTCACAAGTCTGGTTTTCACTTTGAAGGCAGCCTAGAAGTCCAATTCAAACTGAACAAGAACGATTTGGGGTTGTATATGGCTTTCTCCTTATTTATGATGTCACTAGATTGGAACATTGCAATGTCACAACTGGAATGTCTACACAAAATATCTGCTGCTATGTTGCCTCAAATTTATGTTTTTATAGTGCACAGCACATTATTGGAAGGTGATTTAGACATTCTGAGCAATAAGTCTTTTGATAAAATTCACTTCCCCATTAACATGAGTTTAACTTGTTGTCGAGACATCTCCCCAAAGAGCCTCACAAGGATGTACTGTAAAGTGACTATATATTGCAGTGACTGTGTTTTTTGTTGGCGAAACGCAGCAGCCAGTTGCACACAGCAATGTCCCACAAACAGCCATGGGGTGGGTGACCAATTTTATTGTTGGTGGGTATAGACATAAAAGACCCACAGCTCATTTTCCTCACCCCACAAGAACAACAGTTTAAACAACTTTGGAAGTTATCTGCATACTTTTTGCCAACCAAACCAGCTGATGCCCATGATCTGGAATAAAGCAAGAACTGGCAGTGAAGTGAGTGATCTTAAGCTCTAATTGTGGAATGGGTGCCAGATTCCCAGAAGGGAATTCCGGATAAGGCCCTGATGTGCGTGCATATGAAAACTGGGAAAGCAGTCTGTAGATTAGGAGACTTAGACAACAACAGTAGCTTGCATTTATATAGCGCCCTTCACATGGTGTAACGTCCCAGAGTGCTTGAATGATAACTTCGATAATAAGTTAGATAATTGTCTATAACTGTGTAAAATGTGTTCAGTCAAATACTACTGTATTCTGCTTTAACTACTATGTTGCACTTAAATCTTAATCTCAATGTGAGTTTGATCATATCAGATATGCATTTTAATTAGTTGAGTTGTGCTAGTGTCATATGCATTTATAAGTTGAGATATAAAATGTATGTGTTGCAAGCCAGGCTTTACAGATATGTGTAATGAGAGTCTTGAATATTTTGATGCATTTTGGTGGTACTTCTCACTGACAGGTGGGAAGCTTTTTTTGGCACTGTTTAAACCTAGCCACATGCGTATTTGGTTTGCTGCCAGAGACCCTACATACTGGTCCATTTTTGTTTCTTGCTGTGAGAAGCATTTGTGATACAATCTGACATTCCCCCAAGCAGACATGTGGACAAAATACCTGTGGGACATTTGCCAGTCTGCACAAGTACTGTATGGACTATGCCAGAAGGTGCTTAGAAAACAAAAGTAATGGAATCTCTTCCTGTGAGTTTACAAGCCCTCCGGGACGCTACCCCACATGAAGGGCGCTATATAAATGCAAGTTGTTGTTGTGTATAGGAAGTAGATCTTTCAACAGTAGTGGTCTGGGACCAACCATAATACTGAGTTAACTGTTTAGTGGATCCATATACTTGAGCCCATTGGATAGCCATTTACAGTCTTGTCCAGGTGTGCATTGAAACAAGCCAATTTGGTGATGCGTGCTAAGTGCCACTTTGCATTCAGTTTTCTGCCAACTTTGAAGGTACAGTTAGTGGTAAACTACAAATATAAAATTGATAAGTGTCAACTGGTTTAAAAAAGCTCTTGTAAGCCCATTTGGCTTTTAAAATATATAATAATAATTATAATAAATATAATAAATAAATATAATAAATATATAATAATAATAATTATTATTATTATTAAAATATATATCTACATTTAAAAAAAAATCTGATGGATTTATATAATTAGTTTCTGATTTCAAAGAGTCTGTTGATTTACATTTGAGCCCTGAAATTCTTTTGTGAGGTGGATGAATGATCTGCTGGAACTGATTCTGTATGTGTGCTGAGCAATTGTGCAGCATAATTGGGAATGTTCATAATCTTGCATCAGGATTATATTGTCATGAGTTTTATATAAATGGAAAATAGAATCATTTTAATTGTATTAATGACTTTGAGATAATCTGGACATGGTTTATTTTTCAAGTGTTGGATCTTTGTCTGGTGTTGGATCTTTTGCCCTCTATTGCCATAGAAATTCCAGCAATACAATGTAAGAGATTAAATGAACTACAGTGTAAATATTCAAATTTAAATTTCCAAATAAAAGCTATCAATCAAAAGTGGAGATTACTGCTACAGCAGCACTAGCCATCTAGTAACAAGGAGAAAAATTAAGTGTTTTTCAAACTGTCATTGCTTGCATAGTACAGTAGAACTTTTTCCAACAGGTTTTATTTCATAACTAGAGCAAGATAAATTCTATGATCCTACCCCCAACAAAACATTTTATAGGTTTATATCTTATGGCTAATATTTTTTTAAATGCTTAGCACTATTTGTCATTGAAGGCTGTTTTATAGGTTATACACATCTAAATTCAAACTTGTAAACGCAATTGGCAATCAAATACTTTTTGGGTGCGGGTGGGAGGTGGGAGTGAAGAGAGAGAGGGACCGAACAAGAGAGAGAATGTTTTTTTAGTGAAACATTTTTCACTCAATTCCAGGACTGAACTATTAACCGCTCCTCTACTCACCTCATTTGCTCAGTCACGATGCCCCAAATCTCTGCCTTCCTTAACTGTTTTCAGTTTACACCTGACAGACTTTCTTCTTCAATAGTCACCTCCCCTTTCTCCCTGGCACAGCAACAAACTGCACCATTGTTCATTGCTTGGACACTGCACTATGTGAAGGAGCTATATAATTCAAGTTATTGTTGATGATGGTCCAGGCAGATCAAGTGACATAGATTTGATCTGATTCATAAAAATATGCTCTTGAGACGTTAATTCTGTGAAGCAAAATATCAAAGAAATTGCCCAGAGCAGCAAGGTGGTTGGTTGTATGCTGAACCACCAGTAGAAGTTGTCATCTATCCATATAAATGTGCTCCACATTCAAGTGTAAAATTCTAATTTAATATTCTTAATTCTATCCGTTGTACAAATTGCTCTCAACATAAAATTATAATCTTTTAACAAAACTTGGTCACAGTAAATTGGACTAGATAATGTCACCATTATGTAATATCCCAGCAAAGTGTTCTATCTTTTCATTCCCATCAATACCATAAACATTTCATTCATAGCTTTATAAATGTCACAGATATAACTGTTAATATGCACCGATAAATATTTAGTTTTGAAAAATCTTTTTTCTCAAATTTATACATTTGATGAGGATTTGTGTTGACGTGAAAGATAACTTGTTTCGTATTCATCAGGTGCTAAGAAATAGAATTTGTTTTTTTACTTGTAGACTTACTTTATGCCAAATCACTTTACAAAGGCTGAGCAGGAGTGTGAGTTTGGATGGGGTGGGAAGGTGGCCGAAAGTACAATCAAAGGGGAGTCTTCAAGTGGGATTTGAAAATTGAGAGACAATGAGCAAGGCGGAGAGATTTTGAGAGAGTGTTAGAGAAATGGGGCAAAGTGGCTGAAGGCTCGCCTCTCAGGTGAGACATGAAGAAAGTGAGGCTGGGGAATAGATCCCTTCATCTATGCCATTGAATTGACATTCCTTTTAAGTGACTCTTGAACAGTGGAACAATTTAATGACGAATACTTCTGCTCTGCTATGTAATGCTAATTGCAGTATTTAAATGGGGAGTCATGTGAGGATGATTGCTTACTGCAACATTTTTAAACTTTAAATCCAGAGGAGAATTGATTACGAGGAACCGAGGATTTCAGTATGTATTACGTACTTATCCCAGGTTGGCTGTCTAAACTTAAACAAAATTTACTGTTTCTGTCTGAGTCCAAGCTTTAGCTTTGCTTCATTTTTTGGGTTGGAAATAAATAGTTTTGAAATTTCTTTTAGTCCAAATCAACCAAAGCAAATTAGTCCTGGAAAGTATAATTTGTAATGTAATTGAACTAAAATAAATTCTTAGATTTGAACACTTGCAATACAATATTAGTGGAAACATGCTTGAAAGGGAAGTAGTTTAAATTGCATATGTTTTCCTAGTGTAATACACACTAGAGGGAAGGAGTAAGTCGAAGAGATTTTAAGGGAGAGTTAGAGAAATGGTGCAAAGTAGCTGAAGGCTCGCCTACTGGTCAGATGGGACATGAAGCAGGCTGGAGAAGGTGTGGTTCAATAAAACCTATCCTTTATTCTTTGCATTTGATTGTGTACGACTGACGTTAGCTGATTGTGTCTGAGAGCCACCACCTAAACTAAAATGTCAGGTTGATGGTGTGGGAAATTGTTGGATAGTGATATTTTTTTCTAAGCATTAAAAGGTCCTCGACAGTCCTTTATTGTAAATCTACTCATTTCATGAAAGATGTAGTATGCAGTATGTTTAAAAATGAACGTCTATGACAAACCATTTTCTATTAAACCACTGATTACATTATTAACTGACTGAGTGTCTTGTGAAGTTTTTCCTAAGCCAGTTTATCACTGCATCTTGTATCTCTGTAAAATTGTATTAAATTTCTCATCAATATTTTTATTTCAACAGTACTTGAGAAAACAGGAGAAATAAAATGGCAGCAGAAACCCAGACACTTAACTTTGGACCTGAGTGGTAAGGACTTTTTCCTTCTGAATAGTTGTGCTCACATTTCCATCTTCTTCTGAATCTAATAACTGCTGATAGTTCCTACGGTGTTTATTAGTCTCAGCCTTGGGGAAAGACTGCTTAATGGTAGAAAATATTCAGTGATCGTAATGGCATGTTCATGGGTGAAAATTAATTTCACTTGATCTTCATTGTTTGAAGGTGACATAAACCCTCTGTTGTGTTAAACGTTAAAACAAAGGATGCAACAGGTTGGTCAATATCTCCTTTTTATTTGCAGGCTTCGCGCATTGTCAAGTGGTGGGAGCATAACCTCCCCTCCACTCTCACCAGCATTTCCAAAGTATAAATTAGCAGATTACCGTTATGGAAGAGAAGAAATGCTAGCACTTTATGTAAAGGATCTCAAGGTATGTGTTAGCTCAGCCTAGTTAGTTTTGTGTTGGTGATTACAGTTTAAAACTATTATATGACAATAAAGGTATCTGTTTCAATCAACTTTGGAATACCAAGACTGTAATTTTACCTGAAATTTTTGCTCCAAAAATGTCAGTGAGTTATTTAAACATGGATTTTATTGTACAAAAGGTTAATATTGACATCTTTATCCTCCAGGTTTTTATCTATAGAACTAACATAAATTACAAACTATAATTGAATAGGACTTTAGCATTGTGCATTTTGCAGAAATCCTGTACTATTTGAATTTTAAGAAATTGGATTATACTCACTTTTTAAGATGGGTCATGCACTCCAATAGGATTGTTACATATTTTAGTCTGAAGTTATTCACTGTACACAGAGCATGGTAAATGTTTGTTAAGAACTCACAATGGAACTTCATTTTTTTACTGTATCAGGTTTACTATAACTATATTATCGTTTTAACTCTTCTCCTTTGCAATTTAGATCCCCGTAGACCTAAGTGATAAGGAGTTTCTGCCTATTTTACAAGAGGAGCCCCTGCCACCTTTAGCACTTGTACCTTTTACAGAAGAAGAGCAAGTAGGTGACTGCGTCTTGGAGTCATAGTGAGCAAATTAGTTACCTACTTGAGTAAAGGAACAGCAAGATTTTACTTGTGTAGCAGCTGCCCACTGATTCTTTAGGAGGACATTTTAATTTCTGTATTTTGCTTGTTAGGGGTATATTCAGTTAAATGTTGCAGCTGATTGCTTCTATTTTCAAAGTTAAGTAAAGTCAGGGGAGATAGTTTCAGGCACATGAGACTAAATGTTTTCAGTAGCTGAACCTTTTAGGGCTGGTGAAGGTTTTTGACATTTATGATTTTAATTCCCTCCCCAATTTTCTGTACCCTACTGAAATCCTTGTTGGGGGAATGGTTCCACTGGTCCCCGTTAATTGGTCCAAGTAGCTACTCTTCGTGTTTGAGCCCAGGCATTGATTATCTGGACTCCATTTGACCGTGGACCACAGCTAATTTTGCTATTTAGAATTGATATACATTTGTCCAAAACCCACATGGCTAGTAATTGCTGGTTTAAAATAAACTTGCATCAAGTCCCCCGCTCAATACACTCCACCTTTAGGTCACCTTTCTCTCTATTTCTCCCCCCCCCCCCCTCCCAAGATTGTGGAGTCCTGTAGCTCAGTGGTTAGAGCACTCGCTTTGCAAGTGAGAGACCTGAGTTCAATTCCAGGCAGGTCAGGGCGAAACCTTGGACAAGTTTCCTTACTCCACACGCCTAATAATAATCCCTCCAAAAACCAAAAACAATAATAAAAAAAATTGGTCATTTTCAATCTACGACTGTTTGTGGGACATTGCTGTGCGCAATTGGCTGCCGCGTTCGCCCACAAATATACAGTCAATTCACTTTACAGTGTGTTCTGTGAAGCGCTTTGGGACGTCCTCCCGACGTGAAAAGCGCTATATCAAATGCAAGGATTATTATTATTAAGATTGGGCTCCCAGTCAGCTGTTTGAAGTGCTTCCCAACATGAAAGGCACTACTTAAATCTAAATTGTTTTTTGTGTGATTTTACTGAGCTTTCAGGTGGTTTATTCTCATTTTGTTTTTAAACCCACCAGCGAAATTTTTCCATGTCTGTAAACAGTCTAGCAGTGCTACGTTTAATGGGACGAGGTGGAGGAACAGTGGCAGGGGCACCAAGAGGTAGAAGTTCCTCAAGAGGTCGAGGTAAGCACAAGAATTAATGTCCCATAATTGAGTGGAAATCAGTTGATAGATATCTCATTCATGGAACATTAGTTGAACAAAAACATCACTAATCTATGTTTCATATACTCCATTAAAATTTAAAGTATCAGCATCGAAGTGTGGTTTTTTTTCTGCTGGATGACTGTATGGTTCTTATGCAGCATATGAGGCCATTGGAGTCATGTAGCTCAGTGGTTAGAGCATTGCAAACGAGCGACCTGAGTTTAATTCCCGGCAGGGCAAAATGCTGGGCAAGTTTCCTTCTTCCAGGCGCCTCTGTTTACCTAGCAGTAAGTAGGAACCTGGTTGTTAGTCGATTGGCGGATTGCTTTTTCCGGGTATAATAATTCTTTTTTTAAAAAATTGTTTATTTCAATCCACGACTGTTTGTGGGACACTGCTGTGTGCAATTGGCTGCTGCATTTCGCCCACAAAATATACAGTCAATTCACTTTACAGTATATCCTTTGAAGCGCTTTGAGACGCCTCAAAGATGCGATAAGGAACTGTATCAAATGCAAGGATTATTATTAATGCATACATTCTGCTGTTGTATAGAATATGGAAATTGTTCAAAATGTAGGAGGAAATAACCTGTCCTGGACTATTTTAAATTGAGTCAAGCAGAGCAATGAGCAGGCACCTGGTTCGTAGTATTGCACTCTACAGGATTTACCTTAAACATTCTGGAGTGTCGGATATTGGTATGACATTGATCTTTTTCCTCTGACGAGTTCTTCTATTTTAGCACAGTGTGTTCTTTTACAAACTTATTTGGCTGGATACATAATTATATGGATGATCTGCTAATAATTCCAAATGAAAGTGTTGACCTGCATTGTTACTAGAATATTGCTTTTTGCCTTTAACTGCAATTACATATGCACTGTACCAGGTAAATTGGGCAGTACTGATTTGCTGCCACTGGGTGGCATTTGAATTGTGTGGATTACGCTTTGGAAATATACATGAGGTTTAAAAAGTCAGTACAAGTATAACATATATATTTTTGGAGAACGAATGTAACTTAAATTTGTACTAATCTGGGACTAATCATCTAATACAAGTTTCAAATTGATATAAAACTGGCCTGTGTGCAATTACTGTTTATGATATTCTTATCACTCTTTCTTTCTTTCTCCCAACCCCGTGTTCCAGGTCGAGGGCGTGGTGAAGGGGGTTTTTACCAAAGAAGTTTTGATGAAGGAGAAGTGGGATTTGGGCGAGGGAGTCGAGAAATGCATCGATCACAAAGCTGGGAAGAAAGGTGAGTGTCTGGATGAGTGTGGCATTGAGACCCCAATGTGTGCAGTTTAAGAGAATACTGATTGATGTGTACTTTTGAGCATATTTTAGTTTTTCAAAGAAATTACAAATTGACATCTATTTTCTGCTATCTTTTGTATTTACCCACAAGAGGTTACAATGAGATTTGCAGTGGAAAAAATGACATTGAATGGCAGTGGCTTTCAAATAAATGGCATTCGAATAAAATACAGTCAGTGGTAAATGAGATTGTCTGTCCGCACAGAGGATTAAATATTAATAATTCGAATTACTTAATCAGGAGGGGTGGTAGAGCCATGGTCTTTGGACTCATTTAATAAATTGCTTGATGTAGTATGGGAAGATTTAATTTGGGTATTCTGGAAGATTGAGATCAATGATCCAAAGGGACTTCTTCAACCATACCTCCCTTTTAACTTCATAAGTTTTTTTGTGGGAGGGGAGTATTCTTTTAGGCACCTTGACAAACTGCACAAAGGTGAAATATTCATACATTCTAGAAAGTTAGTCTGCACCATAAAAGTTTAGATATTTAAAGATACTTTCTAATTGAAGTATTTTGTATGCATTTGTATCTTCTTGGAATAGTTTCAGATTCTTTAAGCTGTTTATATTGAATCTTATTGTACTTCCCCTTTGGATTGTAACAAGGAGGAAACCTAATGTTTTTTACTTTTAACAGGGGAGAACGGCGGTTTGAAAAACCAGGGCGAAAAGATCCAGGTCAGTATAATATTTGAAAATCATTCTTAGTAATTCTTGTGAAGTTAAATAGCTCTTTAAAGGAAAGAAGTGGCAGAATGACCTGATCTTGCTAAGCTGGCTATAATCCTGCTTTTACATTTTGGAGTAATACACTAAGGACAATGTGGCTTTTTGGGGGTAAAACATTTTGTTACACCTCTCGACCTAGCTTGAAGTGTAGTTTCCTTTCTCTAAATATCTTAGACTACGCCATTTTGGAGCAATTTCAACCAAGTTTCTGGTCCATACTAACTAATTCAAATTAATTGATGCTTATTCTCAAATTGCTTCAAGGATGACTGCTGTGTCAATGGGTAAATGAAGAAATAGTGAAGAGAGTGGCACCCAAAATGTGTAAAATTGCACTCAGACTATGATAAATGGACTGCTAACCAGACATTCTTCAGGAGAATATTTGAATTGTTGATCAGAATAAGCCCTATTAATTCTCTTTGCCCCTTTTCCATCTCTTTGGGAATCGGTGAAGGAGGACTGCTGTGATATCATTCACTTGTTTGTGAACAGGTGTACGTATACATCAAATTTCTCACCAATTTCAGGAGTTTCTTAATTATGCACTGAATACTATTTTATGCTTTGAGCTATCCACATTTCCTAACCTGATTTTTTTCTGAAGAGCAACTGGTTGAATTCAGTATATCTGTTACTTCAGGTTCAAGTCATGTTAAGGACCAACATCCCAGCCTGTGCACTCAAAATGACTTCCTCTCTTCAACCTCTGGATTCCTTACAAAACCAGGTATGGTAGAAACCATTGGTTTGTCATGTTAAAAAAACACTTGAATATTTGTTTTAGAATTTGTGCAACTTTAATATGACGCAATAATAAAATGATGTTTCAAATACATTTTCTTGGCAAATTATTGGTTCAGTTTGATATTAGCACAAGTTGGAAACTATCCCTAACATTGATGTCATAAGCGCTGTGACTAAATTTAATCTATTGGATTTTAAATTCAAACTTGGAAGTAATTTCATTCGGCAGAGGCTGAATTTGTGATCATTAAAGAAAGCAACTTTCCATATTGAAGTGCAAAAGTTCACATTGTGAAAACAAATATCTAAGACTAACCACATGTATGTTACAGGTCCTAAAAGGATATTTTGCAATTTTGAAAACCTAATTTAACAAAATTTGATATTACAATAAATTTTTTAAGTATATTTGCTCTTACATTTTGATAAATTCTCAAAAAAAATTCAGAGGATTTTTGATAGCATTGTGTTAGATTTTTGACTGAGACTTGGAATATTCAGTTTTACGGTTTATTGGTATCTTTAACATTGTCGTTTTTGTGAGCAGCAATGGGGAGATTGAAAGAAACATTACACTTTGACAAACTAGAAGTAGGATCTAATTCTAGCTTTTCTGCTAAGTGTATTAATTTTATTATCTGCTTATTTCTCATAGCCACCCTCCTCTGTGTACTAAAATGCACATTGTGCCTCTTGACTCTAGTAATTTAGATATGATAGCCCCGTTCAAAAATGATGGGAGTGAAATATTACCCGAAAGGTCCTTCACTAGTTTAACATTCTAGAGTTCTTATTAATAGCTTTTGTAACTGTGGTTGGAAAATTTATAGATGTTGCAAAAGCACTATTGTATGTAGTTAATGATGGACAAATGATTCAGATGGTCATCATCTCTTTACATGTGTATAAAATTTGAGATTTGCTAAATGAGGCCAAGTAATGTTCACAACAGTTGTTCTAGATAGTGTTGAGCTGTACCTGTTTCTGCACCTGTGTTTTTTTTCTTCTTCTGGTTTCCTCGAAGTCTTTGCTTTTAACATTTAAGAAATTTGATACACACACAATATGGATGAAGAAGGTAGTCTAAAATATTGTCAAAACACATTTAATAAATAGAATACACAAAGATATTCTGTCTTAATTTTTTTTATATCCTTATGACCTTGGTTAAACACATCAAAGTACTTTTTTAAAATTCTTAATGTAACTAACTTTTGTTTTAATGCACTATTTACTACTTTTGGTTATAAACATACGCTTGTTACATGAAACACCAATAAGTGGAATAAGGACCATAAGTGGAAGAGGTTTGATTGATGCAGGTTTCAAAAATCGTTCACCATTCTTCTCAAAATGGCAATTTGTTTCTTTCCTGATTTGCTGTAGAGAAAGATCGTCTGTTGGGAAATCTATAGGTTTCTCAGTGCTCTGTCTCTGATGCTTGTTTTAGGACGTTCTTGTTTCAGCTCATGTTGGCATATTTACAACTTAAGTTTCACAAAGTATCGTATTTATAAACATTTTGATTTCATTTGTACGCTCAAGGTGAAGGATAATGGTGTTGGGGCACGGAATGAACTTTTTACTTCACCGAGTGTCAGCATTGAGGAAGCTTAGACCAGTAGAATATGGGCTAGATGTAAAAAAAAATTGGATTCCAACATCAGAATTCCCCTTATAGTACTTCATTCCAAGCTTCCTCACGCGCGCGCGAACACAGACTGAAAATTGACGAGACATTTTTGTTTTAAACATTGATGAGGATGTTTGAAAACACAGTGATAAAAGCACTGCATTACATTACACTATTATCTCTGTAACACTGGCCTCACATTTGTACAAAATCAATAACTTGTAATAACACAATAGGAGCTTTGGATTCATCGATCTAGAATGAAAAGGAACTGTTGCATTATTGGGTATTCTTTTGTAAAGCTTTGCTTCCTTGGAGTAGTTTAACCCAGTGGGGGTGAAGGCGCCATTTATTGGGAAAATGAATTTCACTTATGATCCTTAAAGCCATAAATCTGACTGGGATTTGAGAGCAGACATAGAAATTAAAGGACTGTCCACCCAGTTTACGCATTGATTTAATTTGTGTTCTTTAAATAGCTTTGAATGTATAAATATTAGTTCAGGCAGGGCATTTCAAATCTGGAATGATAACATGTTTTGAGTCATTGTGCAGTAAAACTCAGTTCATTTCAAGAAAAGTTCTCTTACTATAGAATTATTGATTGGAAAAATTATAGAATTGAATTTTTGTGTATTTTGAAAATCTAGGTGTAACGTGAGTATTAGTTTTGAAGCTGTAAATACGTGCAGTGTTAATATCAAACCGTACACATATTTCTGGTAATAAAGTAATGGCATTTCTAGCAATGGCAGTAAATTGGTATTAGTATTCCAGCTGACCGCTTATCTTTTGAAGCAGTCTTAAAGGTATTCATACAGCACTATCTCGGAAAATGATAGAATCAACAGGATCACCGTTAATGCTGATGAAGTCATACCGCTGCACATCTTTGGGACTGGACACTGCACAAAATTCTGAAACCGTCTTGTCAAAGTTATCCATGACAATCTTGTAGTACCCTTTGGAATTATGGCTCATCACGGAGGCAAACTGTTGACTGAACTTAATTTCCTCGGGAATATACGAGGTTCGTTTCTGGCAAGTCTCTCCTGTACCTTCTTGTTTTGCTGACAGAAAGATGACGATCTCAAAGTGCGATCGCACCTTTCCCTGAATCAGTGGATAAAGAGGGCTGCGTTGATCAATCGTATGATAAAACATGAGTGGAAAGACAAAGTATGGGCATTCGTTCGAACTTAAATGGTCAGTGCGGAAGTCAACACTGGTCTGGTGAAGATGTTGGCTTTTGTACTCTTGGTAGAGAATTGCAGTAATTTTAACATCAATTAATGGACTTTGGCGTATGTTGGCTACTCTGAACATCAGGCATGGTTTTCCTTCATGATGTCCCACAGTGGCAAAGTAAGTGAATTTAATTGCAGTTGCTCTTAGCTTTGGTCTAGCAATCTTTGCCACAAAAGCACCTGAAAATATAAATTATTATAAGTAAGATTTTGGAAGAAAGATGTGAACATTTGCAATAAATACTAGATCCCATTAACAACAACTTGCATTTATATAGCGCCCTTCACGCCAGCGCATCGCGGAGCATTCGTAAATGCTGAAACTGATGGCAGTGACTGTATACGCTCCACTCTTGTGTTATTTACATAGACACTTGTGAGTGTCTCATAACCAACCATTAATATAACAAAGCTAAGCTGGGAGCCAAGGAATGGGGCTTTCAAGCCAAGTTTGAAAATGAGAGGGATATATAAATTAAAAACCGCATTGGCTTTTTTAAAGTAATCCTTGGTTTGCACAATTCTCAATACTGTTGTATGTTTAGCAGAGGAAGAAGAGATTTTAATATTGTATTCTTGCTATTTTGCAGCAGTTAAAAAAACAGAATATTTGATACTTGCAGACTCCAAACACCGCTCAGAATTGCATAGTGAAATTTGGGTCCACGTTATTTCTAGCAATCTTTGGATAATAGTTACCTGTAATTAAAGCTTCCAGCATAAGACCCAACAGCATCTGAATAGCAAGTAGCGCAATGGCAGCTGGACAGTCTCCATCAGGGTACATGGTTCCATAGCCAATTGTCAGCTGAGTTTCCAGTGAGAAGGAGAAAGCTGCTGTGAAGGTGTCAATGTATTTCACACAGATGGTATGGTTTTCAGGAGGAATACTATGATCTGGCACATCGAAATCACCATTCACGTATGCCAGCAAATACCAGAAACAGGCAAAAAAGAGCCAGTGGGCAACAAATGCTCCCGAGAAAGTCAGTAACATCCAGCGCCATCTCATTTCCACCAGAGTTGACCAGATGTCCTGAATGTATAGGAGGCTTTTACAGGAGAGAACTTCCATCTTGAGGTTGCTGTGTCCATCCTTCGTGAAAAATCTTTTGTACTGTGGAATTATAAGTGGTGTATTGTCCTTGAATGTAGTGCCCATTATTCACTCCCCTCTGTGGCTAGCTGTGAAATATATTGTCTAGTATTAACAATTATAGCTAATGATCAACTAATTACTATCCTTCTTGAGGGAGATACGTGGGGTCTCCTTGGAGATAAACCGGCTCCTGAGCCAGGTAGATCTGCAGTACTCCAAGGCATTTCTGATGAGAACCAGCCAGCCTGGGGAGGCAGACCGATGGTTCACTGGATACGGGTATTCTTCCCATTTGGCTCCTGTTAACTCTGCAAGGCAAAGGCCTAACAGTTAGGTGGTCCTAGCCTTGCAAGCAGTGTCAGGGATGCAGACAGTGCTCCTCCCAACCTATACATTTTTAGCTGGTTAAACTGCAGCAAAGCACACTCAGGTCCTCAAGCCTTGGTTCTCACCAACGTCTGCTTAAAGCTCCAGAATGAGATAAGCAGGGTGTTTTCCTCCAGGGCGATTGCGCTTTCCATTTCGGACAACGGGCATGTCTGTTTGTAGGTGACATACATATGGGGAAGTGTCTTTTTTGGAGACTCTGAAATATGATTATGGGTTTCTGTTTTCTTAAGACACATTCGTTTAAAGCTTTTCTCTGCTTTTAATGGCTGTTCCTGTTTTTGCTATGGAATTTATTGGTGGATTACTTATTTAACTTGTTGATTTGTTAATTTAACCTTCAGTCCTTACCATTGAGCAGTGGGATAGCTTTCTGCTTTCCGAATGATACTTGGGCTGGGGAAGATAGTAAAAGGAATAGAAAAATAGAATTCCAGACTTGTTTTTCTTCAGTTCTCTGAAGAACATTCTTCAGATTACAATCTTCCAAGAAAGTCTCAATCTGATACATATGCAAGATAGCAAGATCATTGTATATAGATGTTAATTTTCTGCAATCAAATTACGAAATCGAAATGTTTGGGTAGAAATACACAAATATCACAAATATTATTTTCATGTATTGTGTTTGGATTGTGCCATTTTAGAATATTGAGATACCAGGTTTTTATGAATTAAAGAGTTTTTGTTAACTATTAGATAAAGTATTTCTATATTTTAAATCACTGATGAATCAAAATGTGCAGTTGTGGTTTTGCACATAAATAGGACTTGGCAACATTTTTTTTAATGTGAATCCTGTAGTTTGTTGTTTTCCTCCTTTTTATTTTATTGGTGTGTTGGAAAATCCTTCCAATCTAAGTTTAATTGAACTAATGAAGAACTAGTTGAAATCTGTTTGATTGTATAAAATTATTTCTCTGTTGGTTTATTATATAACACCATAAAGCTTTTAGGTTTAGAATCTGGTTAACCTTATAAAATATTGTCTAAAAGCAGAATATCACATTTTGAAGTGTTATTTACAAGTTTGTATTTCTTTGGGGCTGTTTGTAAGATGTATAATTCATTCTGTTGCGAGGTCATGCATGTTAACTAAGATCGATTTTTATTTCTCAATTTGATTTTCCAAACTACCATACTTTGAATATATGTGGATAAGCTAAAATACTGAACTTTGATTTAGTTTGAAAGCAACATTTGAATTTGAATTTATTTTATTCAATATTTTATTCAATAAATTTATTGAATTTATTTTGATCACCTACTTGCACATTATATATATCAAATAATTGAATTCAGCTGGTGTTAAGTCATAAAAAATTATACTGTTAAATTCCTACAGAGTATACTGAGTAATTAAGATATAGATAGTTGATTGATTTTTTTTTCTCCTCTTTTATCCATAACTAGAATACAAACAGTCTACTTCACTAGGATGTTGTTAAAGCCTTTTTCAAAGCTAGTTTCTACAAATAATCTTCCAAATGGCTTTTAAAGCTTTATTGAAACAGAAATTTGGGACATATAGTAAGCCAGTTCAGCTTTCTAATTAATTTGAATGGATTCTTGGTGCTTATGCCTACAGAAGTTTTTACAAGTCAAAAAGCCTGCTTAGTTGCATTTTAATACTTTACAAAGGAAAACGCTCGTATTAGATTATTTTCAAAACGTGACATTTTTAATAAAATTACAGAATCTCTCTTACTTCGTCCCATACAGTGCAATATTAAAATTAAGTCTTAATAATTTAATTTCATAGTATTAACTTACCACAATGCGAAGGTTTTTCAGGATTCTTCTTACTGAGAGCCTAAACTTGAGTTGGTTCTTTGAGGGATGAGTCTGAATGTTTGTGTGTTATCACAATGGACCCTGAAGATAACTCTGTGTACAGTCCTACAAGGTAATCTTTATCCGGCTGTATGGCTTTGAAGTGGGGGTATATACAATGTGATCTGTTATTTCCTTTTGCAACTAATACGATTGGTCATTTTTGCCTACAGGTGGCCAATTATGATTTCAATTAGAGAGAATTACTAAGTTCTGTTCATGGTATTTCACTTTCTGATTTATTTCAACTTGCTTTCAGACAGATTTGTGTCGAGGAATTTAGCGGATGCCTCTGTTAAAATTCCGCTATCCCTTTTGTGACCTACATCTAATATTTCATGTTCTTTATCATCTTGCCATGTAATCAACATTATTTATAGAGGCCTGGGTCATTCTCCATTATCTGCCTCAAGTGCTATTGTGCTACTATTATAAAGTTGGTAGATGGTTCTTCTAATAGACAAGCTGATTTTGCCAATATGTTCCTTTTTCTCTCCACCCTGAGAGATACGTGTTGGTAAAATGTATATGCATATAACATGTTTAAATAGCCATGCACACTGCAAGCAAATTATCAGCAGGAATTATCTAAGACACATACTTTCTGCTGAAGCTGAGGTGGCTGTGAGCCACACTGAAACCTCTAGTTCGACAACGTTGCTCTGAACTACCGTGATGGGTTTCTGCATGTGTAAAGACAGCTGAACAAAATAACTACTCTGTTTAGACTTTCATTTCCCTTTAAATATTCATGCAATTAAATTTTAGTGTAAAAGGCATCACAAGGTCTCATTAAGTTGGCTTCTCATGTGATGTCAGATGTCTTGTGCCAAGCCCTAATTTAAAAGCAACAGTATATGCTTGTTAGTAGAGTAGAAAACATCATGACAGGAAGCCGAGTTCCTACCGAGCATTCTTGATGGATCACTGACCCAGATTACTCTTGAGTTACAATCTGATTAACCTTTTTTCCAAAGAAGTTTTATAAAGCTGAAATTAGTTTGATTTGTGGGACACGTGAGGAGGCACAATCTTTCAATAGTTTGAAGAATAACATAGTAATTTGTTTTGAACAGGCAGATAAAGAGTAGTAAGACACATGAGAATCAGATTTTATTTTAAACCTGTTGCTTCACTGAATTTACTGTTAAGTGTATTGACTATTTTGTAGGAAAATACATATTTAATATCTACTTGTAGAATGCAAAACATAAAATATCAAAGAATATTGGCTAACACCTTTCCACCCCAATTCCAGTAACAACGTTCTGAAGCACAAAGGCCTGCAACAACATCAGCAACTTGCATTTATATAGTGCCCTTCACACGGGGCAGCATCCCGGAGAGCTTGAACTTACAAAATAGCTGCCATTATCTTAAAATGGTCCAATATTTTAACTACTTTAAAACCAGCTCATGAACACTTCAGTACATATTTAAACAAAAGTGGTTTCAAGGCTGTAATCTCTGCCAGCTGTCTGGTTGTTAATTAAATCTTTTTCTCTTCCATCAAGTGAGACCAACTTTTGAAGAAGTGGGAACATCAACAACAAGAAAACATGAATTTATACGTTCGGAAAGTGACAACTGGCGTGTCTGTAGAGATGAACAGAATGGTGAGGAGGATGATGGAGGTTGGCGTTTAGCAGGGCCTCGTCGAGAAGGTGACAGGTGGCGGACTCATAGCCCAGGTATTAAAGTTAATTTGCTAAGATCTAATAAAATGGATGGCTGAACACGCTTAATAGGCAGATTGGCCTACTTGTGTTGTGAATAATTTGCTTGGCCTAATGCTAAAAAGCTTCTCATTTATCATTCTATTCTGAGTAGATGGGAGGTGAATGATGGAATACACTACCTCATTTGATTGTATAACCTTTGATTAAGACACCTCTTACTTCACCAGTGAGAATTTTCTGTTTCCCACATCACTTCTTGTGTCCTTTTGACTGAGTATGGCAGCAGCTGTTATTACTGGCAGTTTTGTATGCTAGGAATGCAGGTTAGTGGCCTCATCTCTTAATTAAGGAATGACACTCATAAATTGTAATGCGGCTCTGAATTGGAAAGTGAAAGGTTTGTGAATTCACAGACGGCTATCTTAAGTAGAGAAAAGTCATAATGTTACTGATTCTTCTATGACATCCTTAATACTGATTCAGATACAGAGCCAATGTGAAGTCATCTGAAAAATGGGCCAAAACATTATACTCAGAGCACGCAGTAATGTGGATAATCCGATTTGAAAGCAGAAAAATTGGGTGGGGAGGTGCTCAGGGAAAATCATGAGCTTTAGGCCAGGCTGATTGATTTCACATTTATTTAAGTTAACAATATAAATGCATTGATATCTCCTGGCACTCGTGTGTGGTTGCTATTGGCAAAGTGCAAATTGTTTATTGGATTTTATTGATTCATCAAATAATAGTGTTCTTAAATCAAGAAGTTTTGATAACTTTCTTAAAACATTTTAGTGTGTTCAAGTAGAGAAATATAGAATACATAGAACATTCGAAGCAAATTTTGAATTATTCAAAAAGATGTAGAAATGTTACAGCAGCCACCTGGATTAAGTTATCTTTAATTGGTAATTAATTGCACTATGCTGTCATTCACACAATTTGTCTACTTTTAGTTGTTTATCCCCCTTATCAACTTTGATATTTAAAGTTGTCCTTTTTGTGGTTGCTGTTTTTATTAGAAATATCTGATGTATATCTTTACAAGTTG
Organism: Callorhinchus milii; assembly: GCF_018977255.1. Taxonomy (NCBI): domain Eukaryota; kingdom Metazoa; phylum Chordata; class Chondrichthyes; order Chimaeriformes; family Callorhinchidae; genus Callorhinchus; species Callorhinchus milii. The sequence continues at coordinate 14,869,624 of NW_024704752.1, read as the reverse complement.
TAAAATAAGATGCATCTTTCATAAAACTGAAACTTCAATAACTTTTTTGTTCCCCATCTAAAATTGGTCTTAGGTCCGTTTGATATACTTACAAGGCCTGAAAATAGATATGAAGGTACAACTTATACATGGAATTTTAATATTTTCTTATCGCCGCTTGCTGCTACCAGCATTGCGATCAGAATTTTGCAAGATCACCACAAAATGCCATTATTTGCTGTATTCAGTCTATATCTTAAAAAATTTTTTTTTAGCAGATGCTCCTCGATCTGCAGGGTGGAGGGAGGTTTTGGAGCGCAGGAGAAGGTTTGAGTTTGATTTTCGAGATCGGGATGATGAACGAGGGTACAGACGAGTGCCCTCTGGCAGTGGCAGTCTGGAGGATGAGAGGGACAGCTTGCCAGAATGGTGTCTAGAGGATGCAGAAGAGGAGACGGGAACATTTGATTCTTCTGGTGCATTTATGTCCTTGAAGATTAAGGTGATTAACTTATTTTTTTATAAAGTTGGCAACAATTATTTGTGACCCAAATTGTGGATTTAGAAGTACAATATAGTGCCTTCCTGTTCTATTCAGTATACAAATTTACATGTCTTCTGTGCTGGAAATTTCTGCATTGAAATTCCTGTATAAAAAACAAATTAATAAATTATCTTATTCAAGCTAATTTAAACAATTGCACCTTGATCAGTGGCGCAAGGGTGGTGGAAATTATCGCAAGTTGCAACATGACTTAATCTGTGTCTCATGTTGATACATAACTTAGTTAACAGTGAAGATTGTCTCTTGATTACGAACACCAGTAAACCTTGATTGCTTGTCTCTATTCTATTGACCTTTTAAACATTGCTTAAGGACCTGTAACATCACCGTTAGTTTACTTGTTGTCAGTATTTAATTTTTTAACATTTAGCAGATAAAGTGCAGTAATATAGTCCATAAAATATAATCTCAAACTTTTAGCCATTCTCATAAATAGCAAATCCTCACCAAAGTTACAGTGGGATTTGGGCAGATGTAAATGCATTGTTACTTCTCTTGACCGTAACCAAAATTTGTCACCTACAATCACCAAGAAATTGCCATAATTGCCACAGAAGGAACCAATATTAATCTTAAGTCTTCTGTTGCAATTTCTGAAATAATATCCTTTAAGGATTCCCATGGTTCATTGAAAACTTGAAAGGGACCAGTAACAATTGACCTTCAGGTTCTTTAGGAAGTTCTTCATAACGAATGAGCATTCTGTAATGTTTACTGTTTTCCCAACTGGCGAATTCCAGATAGTCTTCAAAGCTATATGTGTGCAATATCGTAGCATTCAGCTGAAGTACACTACAGTATGAGTGAGAGAGGATTTTCTTCCAGATTTTAATGGATAGTAGCCAGCATCAGTTTCTATCAGACTTCACTTTTCAGAAATGATGGTGCTAACCCTAGACTAACTAACACTTTGGGATATCCTCCCAACGTGAAAGGCACTATGTAAATGTATTCACCTTTTCAGCTTAAGTGACCAAAACATTTTTTTTTGGTAAGCAGCAGTTAATTACGTGGTTTTATATAAAACTTTGGTGGGGGGAAAGACTAATATCCTTTGTTTTGATTAAAAAAAATGAACACAATGGCCTGTGATGGATTAAATGTTGGGTTCATAAATAGGCCAGGTGCATTTTAGGAATTTTCTTCAAGGTACTTAGCTGGATTTGCATCAGTAGTACAATGCCTTTGTAATCTGTATGTATAACATAATTCCACATGTATCAGAAATGCTGAAGTTGTTACATATCTCAACTAATAAGTAATGCATATTTGTCACATTGCCACTTGTTTAATTAGCCAGTGGCAGTAAAAGGCTAGTTTACTGTGACCTTTTTAAAGAATAGTCCAAAGAAATCTTACTCCTGTCTTACTGTTGTTTTAAATTTTGTGTTTCATAGAAAGCTCCAAAGGAGCCTATTCCAGAAGAACAAGAATTGGACTTTAAACCTGTGGAGGATGGTGATGAGCGATCCAATTCAGAAAATGAGAAAGAAGCTAAGGAGCCTGATAAGACGACAAAGAGAGAGTCCTTTGAAGGTTTGTTGCTTGAACTTACTAGTATTGTAAACTAGAAGTGAGTTTGTGTATCTACAGGACAGGGGATAAAACTTTATATAAAAAAATTACTGCTGTATTACTTGCTGAATGGGAAATGTTATTGTTTGAAACTATGAGCTCACCAGGATGTAAGAAAATTGAAGATGAATTAATATTTTTTTGTGTAAAATTGACCCTTGTGTTACAGAACCAGTTAGAACTGAAGAACCAAAAGCTGTTCCTTCCACAGCTTTACCCCCTCCTCCTTCACAGTCTCACATATTCGTGATTCCCAGCACACACAACAAAGAAGAAAGGAAGCCAGAAAAAAATAACAAAATTGAGGCTACAGAGAAATGTAGACCTGCTGCTAGTGAAGGTATGAGCTGCTATAAAATATAGCTGTGACATGTCGATGCTTCATGTAAAGTAAATGATGTTCTGGGTTTTAAAGTTGGGAGTATCATTTTTTCTGTTTTTTTCTGTTTAGAGATGAATACCTCAGCCTCTTCACCTCCTCAAAAGAAAACACCAGCTGTCTCTGCTGTTCCCATTGCTACTGTTTCTAAATCGTCACCATCTCCCTCATCTGTGACCACAGTTGTCACAAACGTGAGCATACCTCAAGACAATGATGATGATGGACTAAAACACCTTGAGCAGGTATTCGACAACAGAAAACCGTTGACTGCCAATTAGATCTAATGGTGGAATGTGCTTTTAAAATGCTTGTTTATAAAGAAACATAATTAACACAAAATTTCATATTTGAATGATTTTGTTTATGCACAAATTGTTACCTAAAATTTCAGAATTTATTTGTTTCAATCTCCCTAGCAAAGAAGCATTTATAGTGCTTGGTTACAAATGAAAGAATTTCAGTGTGTTGTAATTTTTATAATTATCCTGTGCTGTGCCATCCAAACGGTTATGAATCTCCCTAAAGCTTGTACTGTGACAACATTTTGTTAAACAGTGTGAAATTGAATGGTTGAGTGCAAATCTTAATATGGGTTTTTTGAGGTGGCTCGAAAATGGCTTTTGACATGGTTAAGTTCACGTCATGCCAGAACTGAAAAGGCACTCATTCATGTTTAGGAATCTGAAAAGGACATAATCCTCAAATAATAATCTATCCCATTTAGGAAGCTGAGAAGATGGTCGCATCATTACAGGATAATGCCTTAGATGACGAAAGACTGTCGACGAAAATTCAGGAAAAACGGACTAAATCCTCTACCTTACCCTTGTCCCACGATGCTGCTATGAAGTGGTTTTATAAAGATCCACAAGGAGAAATACAAGGTATGCACATTGACATCACAAAAATTCCCAGTTTTTTGTAATGGTAATTATTGAATAGCTTTTGCTTTTTGAATACTGGACAGCACTACTAATATTTTGAGTCTCCTGTTTTCAGATTGATTTCTACTGGTATTATATTCAATATTATTAGTTGTAAGATGTTATCCTAGGTTATTCTTCCATATTTCAGATTCTTCATTCTTAAGCAAATGTAGGGTTATCTAGGTTTTAGCTGGTGTTGCTAATGTTTAGTTGCAATAGTTTGAGGGTAATATTTAATATGTAGACCAAGGCAACAATGGAAGAAGGATCTCCCCATAAGGAAGTTTCTTCAAAATCTTAAGAACCTATAGTCAATTGGAAATGTAATTGGTAGGTCTTGCTCTAATATGAGCACTGAGGTAAGAATAAAGTTTTTTTCTGATAAATTTACAACTTATCTGAAGCTCAATCAGCATTATTGCACCCTGTTAAACTAATCCCTGTGAACATTTTAAGTGCAGGTTGATAAGAGGAAAGGTTTGATAAACTCGATGTGCTTTGGCGATATTGCTGAAGTTTATCCTCTAAATCCATACAGTTTACCAATATAGAGCACTGGTGAGCTGAGCTTCCCCTCTGCTTGTCCACCTTGAAGCAAGGTTTTGATTTGCAAGGACATCACCAAAAAAATGAAGTACAAATTTTATGTGAAAGCCAGGTGAAGTTGTACAATATAAGAAACTGATAAGGACTTAAATCCCGTGAGTAATGCTCTTTTTGAAGAGCGGAAATAATAACTGGTCTGTTTGAGGTGTGCCTTAGAGACCATTTGTTGATGTGCTGATCAGAGCATTACTTAACATTTTTGAAATGTGTGTGTGTGTATAATATATAATGTATATATTAATGGTCTACACTCTAGGGCCTTTCAGCAACCAAGAGATGGCAGAGTGGTTCCAGGCAGGCTACTTCACAATGTCTTTGCTTGTAAAACGAGGCTGTGACGAAGGCTTTCAGCCATTGGGAGAAGTTATAAAGATGTGGGGCAGAGTGCCATTTGCTCCAGGACCTTCTCCTCCTCCATTGCTGGTAAGCGGACTGACATACATTAAGAGAAATATTCATTATAATGAACCATTATGTGTGACTTTAAAGGTATCATTAAATGCACAATTAAATAATGTGTGTGTATATATAACATATACATATATAAATGTAACATTGTATTTCCATGCTCCATAGAAAAACAAATGATTAAACTTCAGGTTAGTTCAACCACAGTCACTTGGGTAAGCACAGCGAAATATAAGCAAAAGAAATGGACCATTGGAAACTGACTTGATGATTAGGATTCTCACCTTGTTTTCAGGGTGACCTGGATCAGGAAAGACTGAAGAGGCAACAGGAACTTGCTACTTTGAACTTGTTTCAGATGCAGCAAATACAGTACCAGCAGTTTCTTCAGGCTCAGCTTATGACCAGGTAGTATACACACTGCAAAGTGGTTATTTGTGTTTATGATGCTTGTAATAAGCGCTCCAGGACACTACCCTGCGTGAAGGGCGCTATATAAATGCAAGTTGTTGTTGTAATTTAGAGAGCTCGGAGTGTAAGATAACAAAATAGCTGACGAGTATGGATACATTCTGAAAACACATAATTATTACAGAACTAGTTCTAGTCTTTCCTTACTGATGGATGTATTGCAATGTGGTGATCTACATTGACCACTTTTCCTTATCCAAGTACATTATACTGCACTGTTGGATTTACTGAGAACTACTTTCAGATGTGTTCTACCATCAGTAACCAACCAAGTCAAGTTATTGGTGACTTCTCCATTGTTTTTTTAATGTTGAATTTTCATGAAGGCGTAAATGTGCACGTAGAAGGTACAACTTATGAAAAACACAGCAACATTTGTCTTGTTTTCTCTTTAAGGCAACAGTATGCACAAGCCATAGCACACCAACAAAAGGCAGTTGTGGGGTCCATAACATCGCAGCAGCAACAGCAGCAACAGCAGCAGCAACAACAACAACTGGCTGTGATTCTGGAGCAATTCCAGGCTTTGAAATTAAGGTAAAATTGTGGGATTAAAGGATTTTGAGAGGTTTCTCTATACATTATAACAAGGTTGTAAAAGGGTAGTCTGGGAAGAATGTGGTTGATGCAAGCTGATTTCGCAAAATGCTTCTGAATTTTTATTTTGCTATTTGATTTAAAAAAAACACATTTAAGGAGTTTCTCTGGTTCAGGTTCACTATTTAGTACCTCATTTTGTCATCAAAATGAATGGTCACATTTTAATTTGTTTTGTATTTTATATATTGTGGGTTTCTGCATGTATCAGACACCTGCCTGAACCAAAAATCCTTTTTTGAAAGCTCTGACTTGTTGGGATTGCGGAAAGAGGCAAAAATAACTTTATACAGTGTTAACTAAAATGTAGTGCAGTCCCGTTCTAACATACTTGCTGCAGGACTTATTCTTTCAATGCAAACAGCACGTAAACTCCATTTATTCCGCATTGATGCAGCCGATCAGTTAGTGTCTGAACTAAAATGACCAATTTCCAGGTCATTAGGTTACCATCGATTTCACACATTGTGCATTTTAGATGGCTGGCTTGTTCATGCCATGCACTCGGCATTCATGGAGGAGGGCTGGGATCGTTGCAGGCTCCACTGTAGTTGTGTACTATCTGTGTAAACCTATACTATCATTAATGTCTGGCAGACGAATGGTGGAACAACCCTAGAATAGGAACATGGATAACAGATAAGACTCATGTATCACAAGAGTTACACAAAACAGATTGTTGAAACATGACTAATCCAGATCAGTTCATAAAGATTATACTTTAAAAAACTGGATACTTTTGTTTTCTTGTTAGCACTAAAATATAGTAACTGAGCCAGTAGATACTCAATTAACTCTTATCGTTTAGCACGTCTACAAAATAAATTTTATACAAAAGTACTACTGATGGCTGATGCCATTAATATTATGTGCAAAAAAAATCAAGTCAGTGTGATCACTGGGTATAGGGTGTAGCTATCAGTAAACTTGCCTGCTAAATACCCGTCTAAAAGCATATTCGTTCCCTGAATAATCTTCTATTTATAAAAAGCATATGAAGCGCCATGCGGAAGCATTTTAATACACTTCCAAATTGGGTCTTAATCCAAAAAATTTATTTTAACCTTTTTATCTGCACTCAGATCCTCCGAACAAAGTCTGATACCTCCCGTAACAAGGTCCATGGCTGTGCCTGACAACAGTTCCATATGGGAGTTACAAACTCCATCATCACAGCCCTCAGGTAAATATCATTTACCAGATTCTTCCAGCTTGCAAAATAAACGTGCTTTAGCCAAAGTACTTAACTTTGTCAAATGCCTCAGGCACTTTAAACCAAGATGTATATGCATTTTTGGGAACAATACATAAAATAGTTGAAATCGTTTACAACACAAAGATCTTCTATGAAAACAACAACAAGATTCCATTTATAGAGCGCCTTTCATGTCGGGAGGACGTCCCAAGGCGCTGGACAGTAGGGTCAGGACCCGAGCAGGGGGGAAATGGTCAGGGTGAAGGGAGGGAATGGAGGGAGCGAGGAGGGGATAGAGAGTCGAGAGGGGAGCTGAAGGCACGGTCAAAGTGAAAGAAAAACACGAGGAGGATGAAAAAAGAGTAGTATTGCGTTAACAGAAAACATGGCTCTTAGCTGTATATATGATTTCTACAACGTTCTAGAATTCTTATCAAATGGAGCAGCTAGTTACTGGGAATTTAGTTTCCAACATTAACAATCATTTCAGATAATATACGTAAACTTTGGACGTTGTAACCTTTTGATTATGTCACTGCTTTGCAGTTTTCTCCCAGTATCTCATTCTGTGGCTTGGATATATTGACTGCCATAACCCTGGAACTGATTGAGGAGACAAATATCTCCTTCTCTTGACTGATGCTTGTATAAAATGCATCATATTGTTTCTCATCCCTTTCTAGCTGTGCATGTGATTGAAGTCTAGACTTTATTGGTATAATCAGTAAATCCATAAATAATGTAATCTGTTTAATCATTTTAAAAAATCTTCATAAGTACTATAATCTGCGTACTATAGTCTTTCTCCCAAATTTGTGGATCAAATTATTTTAATGTACTCCTTAAATTAAAAAAACTTAAGAAATTTTTATAAACGCCTGCGTTATTGCTGTATCCATGGTAAGGAATATCCATTGTGCTAAATGGGGTCTTATTATCTCTGGTTTCCCTTTTTCTGTCGTTACTCCCTGCCTCCAGAATTCCTCATGTGAGAGGGCTGACGAGTTGTCCTGGGATGCAGACTGAACATGGCATTCTCAGTTCTACTTGATCAGCCAGCAAGGCTGCACTTCAATGGATTTGGATTGGTCAGCCTGGCTTTTCTTGCCGACTTGTATAATGACATTATGGAAAGTGTTTTAAACATGAACTGTTAGTTCTTCTTTGGTTTAGCGACCGGGTAGTTTTTGCTTTCCCATTTCATTCATCTTCTCCTTTTCTCTTTCAGGTTGGGATGGCGGCAGTGTCTGGGACTTGCCCGTAGACCCGCCCACTCAAGGGGCCTCGGTTGATCAGATCCAGCAGATGGAGAGAGGAAAAGCTGCCAAGGTAAATGAGTGAAAAATATCTTTTTTTGAGAAAGTGCTTAATAACGAGCTGTCAGTCTGGAATTCATTTTGTTTGCAGGAGTCTGGAATTCATTTTGTTTGCAGCTGCAGAATGCATTTCCTAAGAAAAGGGGTCAGAATGCAGTTGGGCAGGAAAACAAACCTGATGGAGCAGCAGGAGCACTCAGCTCCTTTTTAGGCAAGGAATTAATTACAATATTTTATATCTTAGCCATAGTGGTTACTCAGTGGACTTGAAGTCCTGCATGAGACCCAGAGTCCAATTTTTTAAAAAAAATTGTATTCTAAACTATTCATTTGTCTTTACTGTTTCACGTGTTCATGTATGATGCTTTTGGCATTCCTATTCTGATGCTATAACTATGGTCACTCATTCTGGTGAAATGTTTACTTGTGGTATTTGATGATTTTATTTCTACAAGGTGCACCAGGCAGGAGGTGGTCAAACTGCACCAGAAGCTCCTGTTTCATCTTCATCGAAGTTTGTTTTTATGATTTTTTTGTTTGTTTGTTTAGCTGGAGCAAGAAAGGAGAGAGGCAGAGCTTAGGGCTAAAAGGGAGGAAGAGGAAAGAAAGCTACAAGAGGAAATCTGCCGTCATCAAGAAGAGCTGCTGCGAAGACGAGAGGAGGAGAGAAAACGAAGGGAAGAAGAGGACCTTGCAAGAAGAAAACAAGTAAGCTTAGAGGTGCACAAGCACATAATCAGCATTTGTGGTTGAGACCTGATTAGTCTTCGAAGAGACAAGAATGTTTACCTATCTATGTATCACAGCAGAACTATTGCAGCTTATCCAGGCCTAGTCTAAAATTCTAATTTTACTTTTGATTTAAAGTTTCATTCAAGTTCTGCTGATGACAAATAAAATGCAATCAATGTCGAACTAGTTATTAGCATTCATTGGGGGCAATGAGAAATGGTTTGTTTTGCCTATCAGCACCTACCGTAGGACTTTCTTGGTTTCTCAGTAATTATCGTATTTTGTTGAATGTTGACTTTCTCTTCAAGCTGCATTCCTTTCTGTCATCTGTATACATAGTAACTGGGAACCAACAACATGTTTACAATCTTTTGTTTGACAATTCTGATCAGGAACTATAAGTGGTCTTGAGAAATTATAGAGGACTTTTGTAAGCTATTCTCCATTCAGCAACTAAGTTTCTAGCTTTGATGGATTTGTAACGCAGTGTTATTTTAAAAAAAATTTGACCTCCAAATATATTTGTTTTTGGCCAAGTTGTGCTGAACCAACTGATTGAGAGAAAAGATCTGGTAAATTAATGACCATGTTTATTGATCTGCTTATGGAACAATGGGTGAAGGAGGTCCATTCCAAAGTGTAAGTGCTTATATTTTACCTGCAGGTTTTTACTTAGGGATATCTTCTGCTGCACTTTTGTTGTTGTTGAGGAGAGGAAAGTATTAAATTAATTTACGTGCAGTAAGTGAAAACTGTGCATGTTTATATCAAAGAAAGGTATGTCCTTATTGATGTAAAATAGTTTGGATTCCAAATGAGAGCCTACGTTTTATTTGGGGACACCAAAGGCAGGAATTTTATGTATTTACCCAAATTTAGGAAGAAGCACTTCGACGCCAGAGAGAGCAGGAAGCAGCTCTGCGTCGACAAAGGGAAGAAGAAGAGAGGCAACAACAGGAAGAGGCCCTCCGACGGCATGAAGAGAGGCGGAGAGAAGAGGAAGAGAGACGCCAAAGGGAGGAGATGCTTCGAAAACAGGTATCAGCATTGAAACGGGTGAAGACAAAAAACTTTGGAGAATAGATGCTTTTATTCCTATTTGCACTCCACTACAGTTTACCCTTTGAGACACCTCGATGACATGATAAGGTGCTATGAAATGCAAGGATTATTATTATTTGTGTGGCGCCTGGCTCAGTTGGAAGCATTCATTTCTAAATCCTGAGGTTGTAGGTTTAAGCTCCACATCAAGACTTTGAACTTGTGGTCTGTGTTGACACTCTAAAGCAGTGCTGCGGATATGCTACATTATTGGAGGTGCCATCCTTTGGATAAGATGTTAAACCCAGGTCCCATCTGCCTGTTTAGGTAGGCATTAAAGATCCCATGGCACTATACGAAAAGAGAAAGGAACTTCTCCCAGGCTAACAGTCCACCAGATGAAATTAGTCAAATGTTGAGAATTATTTAAGCATTTTAAAATATTTACTGTCATAAATAAGAAGGGTAGTCTGACTCATACATATCTATTTTGATGTGTAAATATTACTCAAAAGCACAGGCACGATGAGTTGAATGGCCTCCCTTCTGTGCGGTAATATTCTATGAAAAGCCATTTTTAAACTTCAACTTTTGACCTTTATGTAAGGAGGAAGAGCGCAGGCACAAGGAAGAAGAGGCAGCACGTTGGGTGCTGGAGGAGGAAGAAGCTAGGCGACGGATAGACGAAGAAAACCGACTGCGATTGGAGGAAACTCGGCTTCGTTTAGAGGAAGAGGAGCGGAAACGAAAAGAGATCGAACGTCAGAAGGAGCAGCTGCAGAGACAGGAGGTTATAAGACAGAGACAACAGGAGGCACTAAGAAGGCTACAGCAACATCAACAGCAGCAACAACTAGCACAAATGAAGGTAAGAATAGACAGGCGTATCCTGGGGTTGCGGGGTAAAATGCGGTTGTAAATTCAACAGCAAAATAAAAATTATGAATTGGTGACTGAAATTGACTTTCTTTTTTGAATAACTAATAGACATTTCGATTTATAGCGTGCTGCTTTGTAGGAGTGAAATTTTTATAAAAGTAAATTATTTTAAAGTACTGATCTAAATGTTTGCCATGCATCAATTAAATTGTTTACTGTATTCAACTTTATTTTACTATTTGATTAAATCTGCATATATTATTCCGGTATGAGGAACTTCTTTGATTTGTCTACATAGCCACTCATAAAATGGCAGCTACTCTTTGTCCATCTGGGTCAACAGTTGTTAAAAGCATTACCTACTCTCTTATGAAACTGCAGTTTTTCACAAATGTTATGGGGCGACGTTTTATCATTTTCATGACTTCATTGATCTGTCTGCTACTAAATGAGGAAATACTGGACTTTAAACCCCCGATCTAGAATAAAGAAATAGGTGAAAAGGATATTACTGGTTTCTAGCAGAGTGTTGCATTTGGATGGTACCTTACTTATCTTTGCAGTTTTATTATCTTTAGATGGTTGACATAACTAACCAGAAAACTACAAATGTTTTGAGGCCATTTTAGTAACTTCCAATAAATTGCTTCATATCTAGCTCTTTTGCTATGCTGTCAACTCTCCAGAAGGAGCCTTTTTTTTCCCCTTCATGTTTTTTTTACAGCATCTGACTGGTGCCCACATTATTCTCCCATACAAATACAATTAATACCAGAAACTTATGTTTGAGCTGAACCACGTTTTAAGAAGAAAAATCTGAATTCATGGTTTCCACACTTAATGTGTGAATGTCACCACAAATTAAATACTAGCCTGTTCTTATATAATGTGACGCATTATCTGAGTTTGGGAAAAGTATGCATAAGCTACATGTTCTTGGATTATTTATATCTGTAACTTTGCACTGCCTTTCTCTATTGCCAGTGTTAATTATCTTAGTTCATTGATTTGTGATGAGGATATTGTTTACGGTTGAAAACAAAAATATCTTGATGAATCAGACCCAAATCGGTTCCATTGTATTCGTTTTGGGTAAACAAGTGTTCTTGTGACCGACACCAATACTGACTGTCCAATGCTGTGAAATATTTTGACTAGTATTGTTAGTTACCCAGTTAATAACTTGAAAACCAATTTATTCTAGTGTCGTGTTTTCTAAAGTCTTAAAGCACTTCACAGGTTTTAGTGTAAAGTGTAGTTACTGGGGATTTGTAGGCACTATTCTTGGTGCATTAATGCTAAACTTCTACTGCACCATATGTATTTGGATCATCATATTTGTGGAGTATTCTCCATTATTTCCATGACAGGCCAAAGCCAGGTCATTATTGAATTGTGTCCCACCTCTTCCTCTTTCTGATCCTCCTTTTGAAAATACACTCCCTTCTCATTCTCCTGGTACCAGTTATATGTGACTTTAAAGGTACTTCCAGATTATGAAACAAAGTTTTTAAAAAAAAGCTATTAATTTTGGAGAATATTATTGATGGAGTAATGGTCCCCAGTAACAGCTCACAGATCTCCAATTATAAAATCTATGAATACTATTAAAATTGATCGAAAATTAGATTCACCAGTCCAGAACCTGAACTGTTAATATGCTACTCAGAAATTCTTTTTTTTAAACCTAATTTAGCCCCATTTCTCTTCAGCTTCCTTCCTCTTCAACATGGGGACAGCAAGCAGCACCTGTTTCACCTCAGATACAGGGTACCCTATCACTAGCTGAGATACAAAAACTGGAGGAGGAAAGGGAAAGGCAGTTACGAGAAGAGGTAAGACAATATGTTTCTATAAACTTTGTGATAGCCAGACAATTTGTCAATTTTATAGATTCCTGCAATATCTAATTGATTTGAAATCTACCAGATTGTATTAAACATTGATGTATGTGAGTTGCACTCTCTTCATTCCCTTATATCCTCATCTGTGCTTTGCACCTCACCCCAATGGCATAGCCGAGATTAACAACTTTAAAGGTGGTAGGTACAATTTGAAGGTTTCCTTTCAGTCAGTTGATCACATTTTGTGTGATAATCATAAAAAAAATCCTTGCATTTTATGTCTCATGTCGTTGAGACATCTCAAAAGCACTTCACATGATTTACTGTAAAGTGGATTGACTGTATTTTGTGGGCGACTGGCTGATGGCTGTAATCTTATGCGTCGGCAAACTCATTTCTGATGGAAATGGGCTGCAGCACGTCATCTTGACATCAAATTGACATTTCTATTGAGTAAATATATAAGGGATCTTGTGGTGGCGCAAAGTTTTTATAAATATATATAATATATAAGTGGGTGCTCTTATGAAGGGCTCAGGGATTTGTTTAGGCAGAAAAAAAGATATTTTACATTCCATGTGCTTGTGATGTACCTGACCTGGGGAATGCTTGATGCTCACATGGGTACCCTAAATACCAACCTCATTGTCTAAGTATAACATTCAGAAAAACTATTTCTATTGGACTCTTGTAAAACTGGCAATCTCTCAGTAATGTGTTGCTTTACGCCAATAGCAGCGACGGCAGCAGCAAGAACTGATGAAAGTCTTGCAACAGCAACATCATCAGCAGCAGAAACTGCCAGGCTGGGGAAATATCCCCAAAACTCCAGTGGCTACCAAATCGCTCTTGGAAATCCAGCAAGAAGAAGCTCGGCAAATGCAAAAACAGCAGCAGAACAAGACACAGACCAAAACAGTAAGTAATGTACCAGCAGAGTTGGTGTACACTGCGTTAAACATTTATAGAATTGTGCAAAGTAGCAAAAGCCATTTAAAAAATTAAATACAAAAATGTCAGTCTAATCCTTCTGATAACATTGTCCCCCTCTCTTTCCATCACCTCTTGAAAGTCTGTAGCAGCAAAGCTGAATCTCTCTGGCAGTCATGAAGAAACTAACTTCAAGAACAACACAGTGATGAAAAGAGAGGAATCTACAACTAAGAGAGTAGGAGCAGAAAGGAACCAGGTAGGTGCTGCCAAGAGTGTGGCTCAGTAGAAGGAACAGCACATTGGAGTTGTTCAACTGAATCACTTCACAGTTAAGATCAGCAACAACAAAATTACATTTGTATAGCACCTTTCACATCAGGAGGATGTCTCAAGATGCTGTGTCACAATTAACTTCTTTAAATGTGTAAAACTTGTTTTCTTAGTGAATTGATTCAAATCTAGTGAAAGGTAAAAAGATTTTTTTTTAAAAAACCCACACTGCCAGAGGGAGATTTGGTGCAACCTGACTGAGCTCATTTAAAGCAATTACAGTGAAATGATGACTGATGATCCCTGGGGTTAGAGACTGTATGACTCCACTGAATCATTAGTGCAGATTTATACTTTCAAAGTGTATTTTCCACTGCATTCAACATTCTTTGTATGCATTACAATATAATAATTTAACTATCCACTATGAAGTAGCTCAATATATCCACAGTATAAAGCTCCTACTTAACAAATGTTGCTAAATTAGCAATGTTTAATAATAAAAACCACCATAATTTATTCCCCTTTGTTGAATGCTTTCATATCAAACTAGATCGATTAATCTGTGAATGTCTTTAACATTAATCACCTGTCAAATGCGAAGGATTATTACCCTTTTATGAATTCTGCCTTCACCTCTGAATTCACCTTATCCTGAGCTGCCACTGGGCATTAGAACCCTTCAACAAAAGGTTTTTCTTGAACAATGTAACTGATGTACACAATGGCCCAAAGTTAATAAAGGATCAATATAAATTCCCTTTCTTGGTCCCTCTCCGGGGAAGTGATTGGATTGAAGTCAGTGGAAGCAGATGCTTGACAGGAGAATGGTTTGAAAGATTGACCAAATTACTTATTCCAAGAGTGTTTAATCTGTCGACTTTTAGACTCATAATGAACTATTTGGCGTATCTACCGCTTTTCTTGGTAACTGCATTGAATTGGTTACAGTCCTGTTTGTCGATTGAACTGGGAAATGTTGCCAGTGTTTTTTGTGGGGAGAGGTGGTGGTTGGACTATATTCTGTTAGATGGTGACTATCAGACTAGGTAAAGCAATACTCATCTGCTCTCCAGCCTCTACTTGACAGGCAAATTATAACAATCAATCAGAAATGACTACTCAAAAATGATGACGCAAAGCACTGAGATGTAAACCAAAGTGGTATTTGTACAAGAGTTGTCATATTTTTGTTATTTTAACCTGATATCAATTCTATACTGCAAATGGCAATTAACAAGGAAATGTTAATAGGATGTAAATCGGAATTGTTCTGTGTTTCGTATCCCCCTTTTCACTATTTGTCAATACTAAGTTATTAAAGATTTGATTTATTCTGTGTTTGTTCTGCCTTTTCTATTTTAGCATTCTAGTTTGCCAGTTAGCAACGCCACATCTGTATGGGGATCAGTGAATACCAGTTCTACCAACCAGTGGGCCACGGACATGAGCAGTGTTTGGGGTGCACCGGATAACAAGAATTCTAATATGGGATTCTGGGATGAAGCTGTCAAGGAGGTGGGGCCTCCAACACGAAACCAAACCTCTAAAAGCAGCAAGAGCAATTCCAACGCAGGGTAAGAGAAATACTTTTTTTAATATTTTTTAAATTCTTTCTGGAAAATTATATTAAAGTTGAACTTTTTCATTCAGAAAGTCATATGGAGTTCAAGCCAAACAGAATAAAAAAATTGAGGAGGAAGAGAAACTTATGAAACTGTTCCAGGGAGTTAACAAAGCACAGGATGGATTTACCTTGTGGTGTGAGCAGATGTTACATGTTCTCAACACGGCTAACAATTTAGACGGTATGTAGTATACAAAATCTGCGAATGTATCTCGGTTTCCAAAGGGAGTCTGCTCAAACTTTGTTTTTCGTTCTTTATCTCTTTTTCAGTTCCCACGTTTGTGTCTTTTTTGAAAGAAGTGGACTCGCCTTACGAGGTTCACGATTATGTCCGAGCATACCTTGGTGAGACTCCTGAAACAAAAGAATTTGCAAAGCAGTTTCTAGAACGACGTGCCAATCAGAAAACCAATCAGCAGCAGCAACATTCACAGCAAAGGCAGCAGCAGGTTTGTGTGTGCTAAGTGTTCCTCTTTGCATTGTTCAGTTTCTGAATGAATATGTTCAATCTACTCTTTCCATTGAGAGATGATTTGGCATTGAATAGCACTGTGCTTTTGTTGAGCTCCTCTTCTGCTAAGCTATGAAATAACCATCATTTTGATAAACGTTTATAAACCCAAATCAGTGTTTAATTAATTCTATTTGTGCTCCTGTTATTAAAAATTTTAAGATAATAATGTGAGTGACTATAAATTTCAGAATATTTAGTTATTTTGATAAGCACCGTGTTGCTTCAGTAATTTGCATTGCAAATTTTAACTTCTTAACATAGAATGAACTTGAATATGACAAATTCAGTATTTTCCGTTTTAAAAAAAAATTCATTAGCAGAAAGTGAAAATGTGCCCCATCTGTTTCACTTTATTAGTTTTTCCTTTCTATTCCTTGCAGTGGATATAATTGAAATGTTAAAAATAAAGTATTATGCAACACATTCATCCTGTAATTTTCCACTCCCAATATATTTTTTAATTGAGGAAAAAGGAAAAATCACTGGGCCTCATAGGAGAAGATGTTGAGTGATTAATTCAATAAGCTCGTGGAAGAAGTGACAATGTAAATCTAAATTAAACTTG
This sequence comes from Callorhinchus milii, assembly GCF_018977255.1. Classification (NCBI taxonomy): domain Eukaryota; kingdom Metazoa; phylum Chordata; class Chondrichthyes; order Chimaeriformes; family Callorhinchidae; genus Callorhinchus; species Callorhinchus milii. The sequence continues at coordinate 14,853,199 of NW_024704752.1, read as the reverse complement.
CCTGACTTGAAAGGAAATGCAATGAAATCTGAGTTATTGCGGAATAATCCCCCTAAATTATGTGTAAAATATAAGCAATGTTAAAGTGTATTAATGGTTTCCATATTTTAATGCTTCTTGCTATCACTTATTTGTGTGCTATAGGATTCAGCTTGGGCCATGGGTCAAACCAGTCTGCAGTCCATCTTTCCATCAAATCATAGTAGAACGCAACAGTCTAATTTTGAAACTGTGCAGTCTGGGAAGAAGAAGAAAAAACAGAAAATGATCCCTGCTGATCCCAGCATTTTGGGTTAGTGTTCAGTACTATATCACAATAAAATTGCAAATTCGTCACATAAAATATGCTGCTATTCTTAGCTTGTCTGCTAGCATTTATGTAGCTCCCTTTGTGCAGGCTAGAGTCTCAGAGTGCTTAGCAGTGGTGGAGTATGATGGTGAGCCAGGGAGAGAGGGGAGGTCACTGTAGGTAGGATCAAAGAGGAAGGTGTTTAGGTGTGATCTGAACACTGACAACAAGGGGGCAGGGTGGAGTGTTTGAAGCAGAGGGTTCCTGAGACTCGGGATGTAGTGGTTGAAGAATGGCCATCAAAGGTGGAGGGGACGTAGGATGTGAAAGAGGCCAGAGCGAGGAGTGAGGTGAAAGTAGAATTATCACCAGAATTGTACCACGAAGATCTGAACAAAATACTGCAGTTAGATCTTAAACTATTGGATCAGGCTTCTGAACGTCTTACTAGTTAAATACTACAATTCAGAATCTATCATTATTTAAATTGAGTATGATGCTGAAATGGGATTAAATAATTGTGATTGTAACATTCATTTAAAATTACTGATGACCCAGGCAATCATTCACCCTTTTTAAAAAAACAAACAAAATTAAAATGAATAGTTGACGTCCTCACCAATTTCTTTGTATTTTAGTTATGATGTATAAGTCCCATGGAGTCCTGTAGCTCAGTGGTTAGAGCACTCGCTTTGCAAGCGGGAACCTGGGTTCGATTCCCAGCAGGGTGAAACCTTGGGCAAGTTTCCTTACTCTACACGCCTGATAATAATCCCTCAAGAAAATAAAAATAATAAATTGGTCACTTCAAACTGTTTGTGGGACATTGCTGTGCCCAATTGGCTGCCGCATTTCGCCCTCAAATATACAGTCAATTCACTTTACAGTCTATTCTGCGAAGCGCTTTGAGACGTCTAAAAGATGTGAAAAGTGCTATATCAAATGCAAGGATTATTATTATAATGTATTAAGGAAAACTTAGCATTTATACTCACACGAGTGAATAAGCAATCTTGATCAGTTTCTCAAAGCTGGATTTATATGAAGTTGTATGTTCAAATGGGTTTCCCTAATAAAGAACAGTTTGTTTTTAAATTATACGTACAGAAAAAGATCCCCATTCCTTTTGGACATTATAAGCACTATTATCAAATACAAAGCTTATTATTTCTGTTTGCATGAGATAGGATACTAACGAGAGAGATCACTGAGTCCATGAAAGGACAATTTAAAAATGTATTCACCATTAAACTTGTTCCATTCTTCCTTCTACAGGTTTCTCTGTAAATGCTTCATCAGAACGGCTAAACATGGGAGAGATTGAGACACTTGACGACTACTGAAGCAAATTTGAGTAATTAAAAAAAATGTTAATCATGAATTCTGAATGCACCAACCAATATCAGTTAATTAAAAATCTAACTTATTACCTTGAGTTCACGTCTGTCTTTGATACCTCAGCACACTTGCTACGGCCCCTTCACTCCTTCGTGCGATCATGTTTCAAGTACAAAGCAGTCACTTCAAAGACCCTCTGCAATAGCTTGCATGCTTAGAATCCCATTTTACCTTTCCAAAGAATAACTTTCATACTGCTGTTAAATCTGGTACTGTGTCACTTAAACATTGATTTTGTTTGTATTGGCTGTTATTCAGAATACATGATTAACGAGACGTTTCGATGTTGGTCACATTAACATCTTTTCTTTGGTTGCACATTTCTGAACAATCCTGTCATTAATGCATTTATAAGCTGATTCAATAATACAGTTGTGTTGAAAACGTACTGAAATGTATTAAAGACAGCTCGGAAATTGTAAGATTATCTATGCACAGTTTTTTGCATAGGAGAGCATCCAGTCTGCCTTAGCCCCTTTAAACAAATTGTGGACTTACAACTTTGGCATTGTCCAGTCTTTTTAAGTAATATATTTGAAGTATTCAGCACACTGCAACCTTCCTAATATCTTCAGGTTAACCAATGAACTATTGGTTGTGTATTTCTCGATCGGAAAATGAAGGCATTCATTCCTCCAGTCATGTAAGGTTGCTGAATGAAGGGTGCAGTGTGTGATTGGAGACGTGACTGAGATTTTCCAATACTGACTGCTAAATCTGTTTGTCTAGGCCAAGGATACTTTCTCTTTTAAAGGAGCTATACCCCACTTGGCGACTTGTGTAGGTTGTGTTTTAAAATTGTTGAAAATCAAATCTTTTTAGCACATTTTGGCCTAATCAAAGTCAGTTTTTACAAAGCTGAGAACTCTGCTTAGACAACAAAATGCTGCAGCCACTGCACATCAACAGTTTATTTAACAAAGCATTGAAATGCAGCTTACTTGTATTTAGATGTACAGATGTTTCCCATTCATAGGGAACTTGGGTAATTGACCCTTTGGTGACTGAAGGACTTTTTTTAGTTTCTGAGAAACATGTTTTTTGAATCGCTTTTTTTTCCAAAATTAGAATCTGTATGAAAACGTAATGATAAATATTAAAAAGAAAATCATTATTATGCACAGAACATTTCTCTAGAGTCCACTCTGAAGTAAAGAAAATACAGTGGATTCTACTTTGTCGCTTCCTGTATTGTGTTCCTGTTTTCTAGGCAATGTTCATTTTAATTGTTTCTAAATTTGCTCTGTTAATCAAATCTTTTTTTAAGATGAGGATTTGGGGAGAATAACTTGGTCTTGGTTTTCCCTCGTAATAAACTATTCCCATCACTCTTTCTGCTGTCACTAGGCTAAATATCAAGGGAGGATGAGTTGGTTTTCTGCTTTGGGCTTCAACCATTACTGCTATTGACCCAGCTACGGGGAGGTGCACAAGGGCAGACTGATCCTTTTACCCCTGATGGTTGGCTTAGCTGAGGTTGGTAACTCAATGGTGATGGAGTGGGAGAGGAAAATTAACTCTGATCCCTACCTGAGTTACAACTTCCATACATACCATCTTCTGACCCTTTTTTATGCTTTATATGCACCTATACACTTTATGAATGTTTACTTGTTCCAGGCAGATGAAAGTGTTTGCAGCTCCTTATGAAAGGCATTATGATTAGTATCTGCAAAAGTGCAGCAAAAATCACTGCAAAACTCTGGTATTACTACATAAGGAAAATACATCACATAGCTATTAAATTCTGTTGTTTTATCCTTTTATTTGGCTGGCTAACAAAGTGGCTGTCAGTCACTATTTTTTGTATTTAAAATTATGGAACGCAAATAATGACCCCAATTGTTCTACCTAATTGGAGTATGCATTGGTTGTCTTTGCATTTCGCCCATTAAGAGGTAACTTAATTTCATATCTTAAGTCAAATGATTTAATTAAAGACAAATTCAAATCCAAAAATATTTTGTATCTCAAGTCAAATGATTTCTTTCAACTCCCCCCCCCCTCCCCCCATCCCTCCCCACACACACACACACAATCCTAGAATAAATGTGTATGGTGGTTTTCAAGTATCTCCCATGTATTATAATGTCTGCATTGTTAACATCCATCTGCACACCTCATTATGGCAGCTGTGGTGTCCAACTATTTGTCTTTTTTTTACATAATAGTGGATTAATGCTATGTAACTGTTGAACTTTTATGTTTATTGCCCCTTTAACACTAAAACCTAAGTGTTAAGATACCATAATGTTCTAATGGTGATTTCTTTTGGATTGAAGTACAGGCAATATTTATGTGAGTTTCGATTAAAATGGTTAAATATTTCACAAGAGGTATGAACTTCCCAAACAACAAACACCCCCCCCCCCCCCGAAATTTTACATTTGCTTTTGTAGAAATGGATCATGTATGTACTGTCCGAAGGTGAGTCTTATTCTGGAGACAAGCGGATTGCTTTAAAACAATGTGAAAAGCATTGCATCACTGGAGTCAACCGTTCTACTTATTTACAAAGCTTATGAACTTGAGATGAAAGTGAACTTATGACATTAGTTCACTTACATTTACTGAGACTGTATAGAAATGTACCTTGTTGGCTCAAACAGTTTCAACAATGCTGATTGTTTAAACATGATGATAGTGCCATCAAAACCATTGAAGACTTTATTGTACAATCACTTCCAGGTATATGCATACCTGATCGAAGTATAGAACCAAATGTTCCAAACGCATTCCTCCCGTTGGGCTTTCAATCCTAATGCATAGTTTCCTATTCATGTAAATTTAATACTAAATCTTCATCCAAACAGAAAATATTGTTTAACTGCTAATTTGTAATTAGACAGCCTACTGCCAAATTTTCACCTTGGAGCAGGAGTGAAGTTTATGAGACTAATCAGTTTTATGGTTTAAAAATTCAAGGGAACTTTTTTTTTCCTTTCAATTGTTGTTTCAGTTGAATTGCTGAATGATTTAAATGTGTTCTGGTACAGAAATACTCAAATGAGCCATTGCCATTTCTTTTGATGGAAATCATTATTCAAGCATTACAATACTTGGCAGGCAAAATTGAGAGTTTTATCCACATTTAGTTGTACCATAAATTGGATAACATAGTAATTTTTTTAATGATAAAAACATGTTAAGATTGTTTTGACAAAGTGATTTTTTTTGACAATTTGTAATTTACATCCTTAGGGCATAGGGGAAAGAAAGGTGTACTGATCATAAAGAACCCAGACCAGCTTTTCAAATATGTTCAATAAACACAGACTGCTGCAGACTTGTACATAGTTTTGACTCGATTGCAGAAGAACAGAGAAGTTGACACAGAGGCACTGGCTAGTTTGGGGTTTCTTGTACAACTGCTATGTAAAATGGGGGGAGAAGGGGTAGACGGGAAGGTTGAGTTGAGATTCCAATTGAATCTGAAAAATACAGGTTGTACTATATCAGAACTGATTATTTGTTCAAGCCAAACTATAAGACAGGAAACGACCATTCCCTGCTCTTTGGGGTCTCTTTGTGAATAGTTAATTCACGTATTGTGAATTTACAATCGTAGATTGGTATTTTCAACAAGAAACAAAAATGTGTAAATACGTTGCATCAAAATAAACCAATGAATTCTGAGAGTACAATGTTTGGGTTTTTTAATTTTCTGGTAATATATTGAATATTCTTTTCATTTTGAATGTTGGATATTGTTGATGTGTTGTAATATGATTTTATCCTGTCTGTTCTACACTGACTTTTCACCATGATTTTCCATGACTCAGGAAAGAAGTGGCTTGTTTCCAAGTCTCTCTTGAAGCAAATATGAATTATCATGCTAATGAGCCTGCCTTCCTCTGGATAAGTCTGCCTGTAGGTTAATAATGCCTTGTGAAACAGGGTATAGGTGACATCAGGAATTCACTGTGCTGGCAAAATGATGATTACACAACAGAGTGGTGTGTTTCTGTTTCCCTAACGTCCATACGAGATTCTACATCATAACCTAATGCAGTTCCAACCCATCTTACAAAAAGAATAAATAATCCATCGTTATAACCCTGAGATCAAATTCCCTAATTCTACAGACGCCTTTCTACCAAGGTATAATTTGTACAACTGTATCATTGTCTATGAGGCTTAATCTGCATGGTTTGAGAACCAACCCTCAGTGCTTAGAAGAAATAGGGAATAAAAATTCTAAAACTGAATGAGAAGCTTCCAATTTTTCAATCCATCGTGTTTTGCTCCTGAGAAACGACTCCTGCTTAATTCTTGGTGCACGAGGTTGCCCTCTGGTGTGGTGATAGTGTGGTTAAGCATGGAGATATCCAATTGGATGTAAAGGGGAGGGTCAGAAAGTGAATTAGTTTATATATTTTGGGCTGGATTATGCACTGAATATCTTTTAGCCTATATGAAAATTGAATGCAAGAAAATATTTTAATGAGATTTTTGTTTTAGCCAAGCTGCTGTATTTTATGTGTTAAATTATTTCATTGTATAACTATCCCTTAACTTCCACCAAACACCAGGTATAAACTATTCAATTGTTTGATAGCTGCTTCACGCAAGTAATTGCAATAGCCTCAGGGAATTAGAACTAATATATGAATTAATGGAGATTATAAAGAGATTTTAGATTGGAGATTTATGTTCACTTTAATTGTTGTAAAACTGTTGCCTTTTTTTAAAAAAAATTAAAAATCTTCCCATGCTTCTATTACTACGTTACCCCAGATTTGTGTGTGGAACAGTCATTATTGAACATTATAAAAGGCCTTAAAGTCAGAACAGCATCTTAAAATAATAAAACATTAACCAACTAAAATGTACAGTGGATTTAAAAACAAAACAATCAGGGTTTCTATCCATGCTTAGTTTTTTTGTTGTTGTGCTGGACACAAAACAGAATTCATGGTAATAGTTATAAGGTAATTGAGTTAGATCTTCAAATTCATGAATGCATTTAGATGTGCTTTTTGTTTAGTGCCCTTTACAGTGAATGACAACACTCAGTCACTGCTGATATAAAATGGAATTCTCTCTGTGGAGAGCATTTGGCCTCTTTGATTTAATTTCTCAGAAATCTAGATTATAAATGTAATAATAAATGAGCACTGATCAATTCAGAGCTATCTTCGAGGCTTCAGTGTAGAAGTAGCCATGGATATTTTTTCTGGCATATGTGGCAGAATTTTGCAAAGTCTGAAGAACATTCCACTGCACTGTTACATCTGTCTCAGTGTGTACCAGTTAAAAGCAAACATTATCGGATCTGTGGTAAAATGCTTACCGACTGGTGGACTGGAACCTTCAGAGCTGTGGGCTGCGGCAGCAGTAATTCATAATACCTCTGGTTGACATATTTTAAAAATGTTAGTGGTTGACCAAGGTCATACCTAAAATCAGAATCATTGAATGTACCGTATTGTAGTTCGAGGTATTCATGAATTCCTTATAAAATAAAATTGTTTAATATCCTTCAGTCTCATACCTGCAATTAAAAATATAGAACGCTTCAACACTAGTGATTTAATATCCATACGTTAGTCTGAGAAATTGCTTTTACTTAATCCTTTAACCCAAAATGTAAAATTTTGAATCTTTTTGTAATTTTTTCCCTTCTACTCCACTTTTTTTTCAATGTAACTTTGTCTTGTTTATGAATGCACTTTCCTGTCTTGCTCTGCTTTACCTTGATTGAAGTCGCCCATTACGTACAAAGTGTCTTTCGCTTGAGGAACTGGGTGATCTGAGCTACATTCATAGTTGCCTCAATGGTTCAGACTTGGTTGTTGAAGACTGCTTAGTAGAGAACTGGACTATACAGACTGAAGGTCCAAGGTCCCTGGTGTCTCTTATCTGGGGCAGTATTACAGTTGAGCTCAGCGTCGCTGGCCTGGGGAGAATGAGAAAATCAGCCAAAATTCTCCTGGTTCTGATTGTACCCCTCCATTTCGCCCTTTGGGTAAGGTAAACAACTGACTTACCAATGTCTTTAGAATAGAATGCGACACCCAGCTCTTCCACAGATTGGCATACTCATGGAAAGGGGATTTAAGGGCTAAGGTACTCTTGATTGATAAACGGTGACTCGTTATAAAGCATTCCACTCATACATGTATTGTGAGAAGTTTTACACTTCTGTCTTACCCCCAAAGTGAAATGTAATTTAAAGGAAGACGAGTCGCACCGAGATACAAAACTTCACCACCGACTGGAGATTTGTGAGCAGAGCTTATAGCGAAGTAATTCTGTGGTCTGCCCTGATGAGCTGCCTTAGTCACATTTTGACGATTCTGACGATCACCTGAACAATCTAAAAACCTCCTGTTACTCTACTTCACAGGATAGAAAATTCTGGCTGGGAAATCCTCCAAATAGCATGGAATCATTTCCTTTAATTTAATACAGCAACATATTTGTCTGGTATGTGGGAAGTAGGTGTTGGTCCAGCTGGGGCTGCTAGGTTAAATGCTTGCTCTTTTTTGGTACAGTACAGAAAGCTCTGTGTTCAGGACTCAACCTCTCCTAGACTCCTTCGGCACTCCCCCACCCACCCCCACTTATTTAAGACTTGAGATACTTTCAGACACTTTTAGAAACAAAATGGCTCAGTGCAGAGGTTGGAGCTCGCTTCCATGGGCGATATTAGGAGCCACTGTTCTTGTAGCATTAGCAGGTAAGATGACCTGTTTCAAATGTAAAAATTAACTGAGGGGATTCCAGATACTTAAGTGAGTCATCATTTGTTCTAATGTATATGTAATGAAACCGGCTTTACAGTGATTCACGTTTGTATGTTCTGCTGAAATTAACTTGACGTAAAAACATTTAGAAAACTTTTACGCAAAAGTTTACAGTTCGGTTAAAGGAAAGGAGAAGGTGTATGCAAGGTGCAAAAAAGTAATTTTTCCACACCGTGTTTTCTACCGGAGAATGCACCTGGAACCCAGAGAAAAACAAGAAAAATAAATGTGGAAGCAGCTGATGTAAACTAGATTTTTCTGTGTGTGTGGTTTTAGATATTCATATGTGGATGACTAACTTTGGAGGCAGAAATCTAAATGTGCAGTATAAAAGTTTTAACAGCTACTAAATAAGCTTGATCCAATAGTATATTTAAATCTGTTTTTAATATGATTAATTGCTTAATTTAAAATCAGTCAATTACTTTAAATTAGTCAATTACTTTAAATTAGTCAGTTACTTACTGGTGAATTTTGAAGCCACTGATGTCGGATGCAAGGCAACAAATAAGTTTTTAAAAATAAAGGTGCAAAGTAATGTTTCAATAAATGTTACACCGAGCTGTATCATTGTGCTGTTGACATAACATTCAAACTGGTGTACTTTTTGTTGCCAATTTATAATAATAATCCTTGCATATGGTATAGTGCTGTATCACATCAGAAGGATGTCTCAAAAGTGCTTCACAGGATTTACTGTAAAATGGAGTGACGGTATGTATAGGCAGCCCCGGAGGCACAATTTTGGACAGCAATGTTCCATAAATAATTTTATTTGGAGGATTGTTCGCCAATACAATGAGAAAAACAACAAGAATAACAAATTACATTTGAATAGCACCTATCACGTCGAGAGGACGTCTCAAGGTGCCTCTTCTGTTTGAAGTTTGGAGAAACTCTATTCTCTTTTCGAATAGAGCCATGGGATCTTTAACCCCAGCTGAACAGGCAGACAACACCTTGGTTTAAAGTCTATGGCTTAAAAGGAGCAAAACTTTTTTTTTTAATTGCTCCTAGGCACTTTTGTAAGGAAATGACCCAAACCCATTTTCTGCTACGTTTTGGGTGAAAAAAGATTGATCATTCACTTCCTGCCTGTTTATGGGTCATTGCTGTGTGTAAACTGGCTGCTGCATTACACCCACAAAAACACTCGTCATTGCACTTCACAGAATATTCTGTGAAGCACTTTGGGACGTTCTCCCAATGTGGAAGACACTAAAAAAATTAAGTATTATTCATAACAAATCCATGCTGCTGTGCATTTTTTCACCTCTAGAGAGTGGTATTGTTTTTCTTGTAGTCAGAATGCAATTGTTGGGAGGACTAAAACCAATTGTGAAACAAATTAAAGTGCTGTAGCCTCTTAAGTTTTAAAACTGAGAATAATTTCTCGATGTAGTTCGAATAAAAAGAAAAACTGAGAGCACTGGACATCTGAAATACAATCAGAAATGTTGAAAATCCACAACAGGCCGATCGGGATCAGAAAGAATATTCAGTTGCCATTTCAGTTTGGAGTGGGTATTACCAGAATCATTTATTTTATTTCCGACAAATGCTGATTGCTGTGGATTTGTTTAGTTAATGTTTCTGCCAATATATGGCACTCTTTCAAAATCGCTATTGGGTGTGATTGTAAACTTGCAATAATATAGTGTCCATTAATATGAAGTGAACTTTCTGAACATCAACATTATTGTATTTTAAATATAGTGTGGGCTAACATTTTACAGTCTTAAAGCAAATATTTGTTAAATATAAATATATTCCAAAATTCCTAAAACTTTATGTGCAGCCCATATCTGCCAGAAATCATTGTCCTTTATTGTAGAGAGTTTCTAAGTTGGTGGGTGCTCCTGTAAAATTGTCTCCTTTTAGAAGCTCTCTGAAGCATGGACTTGTTGAGGACATAAACACATTAATACAAAGAGGAACAACAGAATCTTCAATCTGCAGATAAAATGAGATTTGTAGAACTGCTTACAGGTGCCTATTTTATGTTGCTCCATCGCCTTGTGATGGCCAAGCCAGATTCTTTCCACCCGCTGCCTCCTCAGTTTCGCCCTTGTGGCTTCTGTATCATCCGAGATTGTATGTTTTGGGTCATTACCATGAGACACGTCTGATATAAGAGTTTATTTTTAGCCAATCTTCTACTCTTCTGAAGGCCATTTCTCAGGGGTACTAATCTAGGTGCTACTCATCCTCCATTAGCTCACTTAAATGATTATTATTCACATTTAGCTTTAACAGTGAGTTTTGGCTCAGCTATTCAAGGCTTTGTAGCCAAACCTACTGCATAAAAGCCAGATTATGGAATCCACACATATATTGGGACTTTTTCCAGAGTGGAAGATGGAAAAAAAAATAATGCCTTGCATTTGTATAAGCATATTGTAGGGTCAAAGTGCTTTGAAACTTAACAGTTATGTAGACAAAAGCAATAAATGATCTGTGTAAGCTGTATCCTGTTTTATGGCAGCAATGTTTGTGAATGAGGCAGTCAGTCTCCATTTAGTTTTCAACAACTAATTTAAAAAAGAAAGCATCTTCTATTTAGAATTTCAGATGCTCAGTTTGCAATTACCAGTTACCAGGAGAATTATTGTAAATAAAAAACTTTAAAATGTACTCTACCATCAGGACTAGGGCTTATCGTCCCCTTGATAGAGAGAGAATAAATTGAGAGTGAAGAGCTAAGGGAAACATTACTGATCAGATAATGATCTGCACAATGCAATCGTTTTATTATATTCTAGTCGTGGGCTAATCTTCAGTGGGTTAAAGCAAACCTTTGATTAGTCTTAAGTCTTAAGACTCGTCCAGACATGATGTGTTACATTGACTTCAAAACAGGAGAACTGAAAGCCTGTTCTTTAGATATCCGTCTCTTGGCTGCTGTGGGTGTGTGAAATATGTTGAGGTTTCCATTCTGCACTGAGGAATCTAACTTTGAGATGTTAGGCAACCTTTAGCAGGATGTCTTACAGATCCGCCTTTGTCACAGAAACGTTCCTTCAAGATCCAACAGTTGGAGTAAACAAACGGGTAGCCAAATTAGGTTTAAAATTTCTACGCAAAATATATAAAAAAAGGTAAACAAATCCCATGCCAGACACTACTATTTTGTCCTCTTCTAACCCATGATGATTCAAGAATAAGGCTTCAGTATAAAGTTTCATGCACTCACTGACCTTTCTTTATCTTGACATAAAGACAGGCGTATCTATATAAAAAAAACTTTAGGATCCACAGAAGACGTGTTCATTTTTCACGATGCCTGGCCTCTGTAGAAATTAGGTGGATTAGGTAATCCTTAAAGAATTATCACTTTGTTTTTTTTAACTAGCAACAGTTTTTCTTCAGAACTGTTAAACCAGTTTATGCCCTTTTTGTGCTGCTGATCAAAATGAACCAAGTAGGATGGATTGTTTGTTGTTTTCTGGGTCTCGGTTGTGCATATATTGCACTTACAGCAAATTGAACATTACTCTTATCATCGTGTCTGCCTTCCTATTGAACTAATCATCTGCCCGGTTAAACTTTAACTAAACCTGTCTTCAGTTGGTGTGTCTGAAATGGCCCTGCAGTAGCCCAGTGCTAATCCACAGTGATCTGCTTCCCAATCTTTGTTCCTTGAACAGTACTGTGCTTGCTGTTCAGTGTCATTACACGTAACTGAGAACAGATGGTGCTACAGCTCTTTGTGAGTCAATTTGTCAACAGCTGATCGCCAGATTAACAGAGTCCCTGAGCCAATGGAGAAGTGCGGTCGCAATTTTTCCTCGGAATCCATTATAAACAGCGTCCTCCATCATAAACAACAAGATTACATTTGTATAGTGGCTTTCACGTTGGGAGCACGTCCCAATAAATCCGCTAAACGATGGAGTTTTTCACTCCTCTGTATGTTTTAGAGTCTCTGTGAGTGTGTGTTTCTCTGCCTGTGTCTGGGTGTGTGTCCGCATGTGCGTTTCTCTCTGCGTCTCTGTCTCCATGTCTGTGTGTTGTGCTGGGCTCTGAGAAGCAGGAGGTGGTGAACTCCTGTAGTGCCACAGTCAGGACACTGGTCCCGAGTGTCTTTTTTGGCAGATCTCCAGGTCCTTTGGGCCTGCGCTGGTGTCTCCCCCCCATCCCTAACACACACACACACGCACACAAATGGGGCACCCAGTTTTTGTTAAAGAAGAAATTCATAAAAATGTTTTGCAACAATCTAATCTGTTATTTGGCTGTTAATTAGTAATTGGCTGCAGCGTTTTGCCCACAAAACATACAGTCACTACACTTTACAGTACATCCTGTGAAGTGCTTTGAGATGGTTCGAAGACATGGTAAGACGCTATATCAAATGCAAGGATTATTATTATTAAATCCTCATGTTTAGTTTTTTTCAATAAACTGAAGAAAATGTAGGTTGGCAGTAAAATGTACCCCAATAGCACCAACCAGCCCCCAGCAATTTTCTGCGAAATCTGGCAAAGATCCCAACGCCCGGCAAAATTTCCCCCAGTTTTTGGCAAATATTTCGGCAATTTTCTATTGGCCCAGGTAATGACTGAACGATGCCCAGTTACTTGATGGTTGGTGTTCTTATAGAGGGATAGCAATGCATATTGTTTCAATGATACTATATCAAGCAACAGACATATACCAGCTGCAAGATTCTGGGGGCAGCCTGTCTGGATTTTTACCAAGATATTTCATGCTGAGTCTGAGCACTTGCATCGATTTCAAGATCCTCACTCTTGTATCCTCATCCTTGATGAGAACGTTGATATCATGACCTTAACGGAAACGTGGCTCACCCCAGGTGACACCTTCCCTCTCAAGGAGGCCACACCACCCAGGCTATACCTCCCACCACATCCCTCACCCCAACCGCCGTGGCGGTGGTGATGCCCTTATCTCAAGGACACCACTTGCTCTATCCCCCTACTCCTCTGGCTCTTTCCCCTCTTTTGAGCACCTCACCCTCTCCCACCCCTCCTTCCTCTCACTTAAAATCCTCCTCCTCTACCGGCCCCCTAAAACCTCTCCCACCTTTATCTCTGATATCTCAACACTTCTTACATCTCTCTGCCTCTGCTCTGATCGCCTCATCATCCTGGACGACTTCAACCTGCACTTCACCACCTCCTGCTCAATCTCCTCAGATTTCTCTTCCCTGCTCTCCTCGCTCAACCTCTCCCTCCACATCAACTCCCCCACTCACAGTCACAGCCACCCACTCAACTTGGTGATCACCCGGGGCCTCAGTGTCTCGGATGTCACCATTACCGACAAGGCCGTCTCCGACCACCACTTCATCTCCTTCACCACCTCCACCCCCCTCCCCACCTCCACCAGACCCACCACCATCTTCTACCGCCCCTGGAAGAAGTTACCCCCTCAATCCCTAACCTCTGCCTTGGAGTCCTCTGAACTCCTCTCCCGCTGGCCCTTAACCCTCACCGACCCCTCTTCTGCTCTCACCCTCCTCCACAACACCCTCTCCTCCACACTCGACACTCTTGCCCCTATCACCTCCCGTACTGTCTCCTACTCTCGCTCCTCCCCCTGGTTCACCACCCACCTCCGCTCACTGAAGAGCCAGGTGCGGGCCGCTGAACGCACCTGGTCAAATCTGGCCTAACGGTCCACCGACAAATCTGGCTGGACCTCCTCAAAATCTACCGCTCCACTCTAGCCTCGGCCAAATCGTCATTCTACTCCAGGATAATCCTGGAGGCGAAGGACAACCCCAGGCTACTGTTCTCTACCACATCCCAACTCCTCCGTCCCCCCGCCACCCCGCGCAGGTCATCTCCTCCAACCTTCACTGCGAGGAGATGCTGGATTTCCTTGAATCCAAGATCAAGGGAATTCGCTCCGCGGTCACTTCCCCTCCAACATCCACCCACCACCCACCCCTTCCCTCCCACACTCCGACTCCTACCCATCCTCCCCTACACACCTTCGTACCCGTTTCCCCACCCTCTGTCACCAAACTCATCCTATCCCTTAAACCCACCACCTGCTCCCTTGACCCCATCCCCACTCCACTCCTTATCTCCCAGCTCCACCTCCTTGCCCCACATATCACAGACATCGTCAACCTGTCCCTCTCCTCTGGCTCTATTCCCATTCCCTTAAAAACTGCCACCATCACTCCCACCTTAAAAAAACCCTCCCTTGATGCGTCGCAGCTATCAAGCTACCGGCCCATCTCCAACCTCCCCTTCCTGTCCAAGGTCCTGGAACGAGTTGTCGCCTCCCAGCTGCGCTCTTTCCTCTCCAACCATTCACTATTCGAACCCCTTCAGTTGGGTTTCCGTGCTGCCCATAGCACAGAAACTGCCCTGGTCAAGGTCACCAACGATATCCTGACCAGCTGTGACCAGGGCTCCCTCTGCCTCCTCGTCCTCCTCGACCTATCGGCAGCATTCGATACGGTCGACCACTCTATCCTCCTCCACCGCTTGTCCTCCCACCTCAACCTTCAAGGCCCTATCCTTGAGTGGTTTAGGTCGTACCTCTCACAACGTCTCCACTTTGTCTCCACAAATTACTTTTCCTCCACCCCCGAACCGTCTCGTGCGGTGTCCCTTAAGGCTCTGTCCTCGGTCCCCTCCTCTTCACCCTCTATATGCTCCCCCTCGGTGGCATCATCCGCAGACATGGGGTTAACTTCCACATGTATGCGGATGACACCCAACTCTACCCTTCCTCCTCTACCCTCAACTCCACGACCACCGATGTCCTGACAGCTGCCTGTCCGACATCGAGTCCTGGACGAGAGACAACTTTCTTCAGCTCAACGTGCGCAAAACTGAGGCCCTCCTGATTGGCTCACGTTAGCGTCTCCGCACCTCAGGCGCTGACAGCATCAGCATCCAAGACTGCACTCTTCAGCCACTATGCCCCAAGGCTCTGGAACTGCCTTCCTCACTCCTTTGGTTTCACTCCCTCCATTCCCATTTTCAGGTCTCTGCTGAAGACCTTTCTTTTCGACCGCACCTTTGGTCACCTCCCCCTCCCCCCCCCCCCGGCTCGGTCCCAGGATCCGTTGCTGTAAAGCGATCTGAGACGCCGTTATGGGTGGAGGGCGCTATATAAATCCAAGT
This sequence comes from Callorhinchus milii, assembly GCF_018977255.1. Taxonomy (NCBI): domain Eukaryota; kingdom Metazoa; phylum Chordata; class Chondrichthyes; order Chimaeriformes; family Callorhinchidae; genus Callorhinchus; species Callorhinchus milii. The sequence continues at coordinate 14,837,654 of NW_024704752.1, read as the reverse complement.
TGTTGTTGTTGAAATTGCGAAATCATGCAATTATGAAATTAACTTTTCCTGCACTTCACTTGAGGATGATCTAAAAGTGAAGGAGAACAGAGCGTTAGGAGAGATTACGGCAAATTAGGTCAGGGTATTAAGGTTTATGAGGCAATGGCAGGTACAGATCAGCCATGATCTTATAAAATGACGGAACAGGCTTGAGGGGTTGAATAGCTTATTCCTGTTTCTATGTTTCTAAGTTGGGGTTTCAAAGCTTGAAGTTTCAGTTCATCTCTGCTCAGTCCTAATAGAGTAAGTGTTCAAGGGAACTGGTGAGGATTCATTGCATGTAAGCAGAGGATAGCGGTGATTATAAAAAGATAAAAATGTAATTGTGCAGTGTCATTTATTCCACAGTGACCAGCATCTGCAAGTGTGAAAAAAAGTTGTCTAATTTTTTTTTCCTTGTTGGCTAATTTCTTGTGAAACTCCATTGCAGTTGTGCTACAACAAGCTTATTTTTCTTCTTCCAGTATACATTTTAAAATAATTTCCTGCACTGCATTTCATAACAATCTGAGAAAATAAAGTGTACATTTTGGGTGTGAAAAATATCATGCAATTGAATTGATAGTTTTTATCACCACAAACTGAATCTTCTTACAACAGGAGTTATAGTACATGACAATATACTTACCTAAATTTGATAGCAAACTCAAATCCGAAGAAATTTAGTTTAGTATTTTTATACCATCCAGCTTCATGCCATTCTCAAGCAATGTCTGAAATAAGGCATATAACTACACTAGCAGTGCCACCCTGCATTTTTGTTTAAATTTAATTGAAAACGTTGCCTAAATAGCTAGATTGCGACATTAGAGAGGCCAATTGCATGGTATTTTTCTTCGAAATCCCCTGAATCAACTGCTGAGAACTGTGTAAAAGATTACAAATGCTCCACAAATCTCCGGAAGCTTTAAATACCATTACACTTTTTAATCTTTTCACCCAAAAAATGTACAGTCAATTCACTTTTTAAAAAACACTTTACTGAATGTTCTGTGAAGAGCTTTGAGATGTCTCAATCATGTGATAAGGCACTATATTAAATGCAATATAATATTATTACATGTTTTTGGAGCTAAAAAGAGTTTTGGAAAAAACAGATTCTGCTGTTAGTTCAAGCATAGTACAGAGATGAAATGCAGTATAAAATGTTACTAGTTATAAAGCCAACTCAGATAAAATCACTTTGAGGGAGGATGAGGACAGCAGCTGAAGGTGTGGGTTTGATTTCCGCTTCCATTTTAAAAATATTCTGCAATATTCTGTGGTTTCAAAGTCTGATAACCAGAATATAGTTGTGAAATATGTAGAGTTCAAGAATGTTTGTCACAGCACTTAAAAATAGAATGAAATTGCATGAAATGAACAAAAGTTATCAATCAATTAGCAATATATGAACAAAAGTTAGCAATCAATCCACAGTGTAATATATGGGGCACTCACCTCTTTCTCTTTATTACCCTGAAAATGGGCCATTAGTCTGTATTGGCTTTTATATTTAATGCGAACCTCCACCCCTTCAATAAGCCCCTCTCCCCTTCCCTTCTTTCGTATATATGCATCGAGTTTCCTTTTAAATATGTTCATGCTTTCTGATTCAAACATAGCTTCTGCCAGAGAGTATCACAATTGCACCACCTTCTGCACAGTTCCTTCTAAACTCTCTTTGAGATTTAATTTTCTTATTCTGTCTAAGGTCCTTGAGAGAGCCGTCACCTCCAAGCTTTGCTCTTTCCTCTCGTCCCTCCATCAGCCCCTCCATACTGCCCACAGCACAGAAACTGCTCTGTCAATGTCTCAAATGACATCCTGACTATGTGTGACCAGGGGTCCCTGTGCCTCCTCGTCCTGCTCGACCTCTCCATCGCCTTTGATACTGTGGACCACTCAATTCTCCTCCCACCTCAACCTCCTTGACTGGTTCAGGTCCTACCTTTCACACCGCTTCCACTTCATCTCTGCAAATGGCTTCTCTTCCAGCCTCCGCAACGTCTCTTGTGGCGTTCCTCAGGGCTCTGTCCTCGGTCCCCTCCTCTTCACCCTCTACATGCTCCCCCTTGATGATATCATCCACAGACATGGGGTAAATTTCCACATGTATGCGGATGACACCCAATTCTATCTCTGCCTCCACCCTCAACTCCAGGACTACTGAGGTCCTGACCAACTGCCTGTCCGACATCAAGTCCTGAACGAGGGACAACTTTCTCCAACTCAAGCACGGCCGAGGTCCTCCTGATTGGCTCGCGCCAGCTCCTCCGACCTTGGGCGCTGGCAGCATCAGCCTCCACGGCTGCACACTCAACCTCACTGAGCCAGTCAGGTACCTGGGTATCTTGTTTGACCCTGAACTGTCCTTTCTCCCCCACATCCGTGCCATGGCCAGCACTGCCTACCACCACCTCCGCAACATTGCCAGACTCCGCCACTGCCTCACCCACGCATTCGTCCCATCAAGGCTCGATTATGGAAACTCCCTCCTCATTGGCCTTCACAACTCTTTACAAAGACAAGACAGATTTGTATTCCATCAGATTTTTCCTTCCAGCACTCAGTGTATTATTGACTTTAAGGATCTGTCATGCTGACTAAAAGTTTCCCGCAGTTTTGCTTTTTTTCAAAATTGCTGCTGTATTCACTTACAAATACACAGTCACTGCACTTGACAGAAAACCATGAAGCGCTTTTAAGACCTTTTATTTGATAAGGCACTCCATCAAATGTGAGAATTAGCATTAGTGTTACGCCTTTATGCACTATTTTAAAAATGAAAAGAGTTTCCCTGTGCCCTGGCCTACAATACCCCAATTAAAATATTCCTTCACTTCAGGGCTATTTGCGGGACATTGCTATGCACACATTGGCTGCCCCATTCACTACAAAGTACTTTGCAGTAAATCCTGTGCAGTGCTCTGAGACGTCCTCTCGACATGAGTTAGTTGATGGAGATGAAGTTTGCCACAGCTTTCGAGAGAGAAGTCGACAGGCCTGTGAAAGGAAGGGGCTTGAAGCAGAATGGGGCTAAGGTGGGCCGGAGGGACTGAATTGCAAACTCGATGACCAACATGCACTGTAGATTTCTAAGTTTCTATATTTCTAAGAGCCCCTGCCTGTGAGTTAAATTTCTCACTGCAATTTTAGTTGCTTGTCACCAGGAAATTGATTTATTACTCTTTAAATGATTTGTGTTTCAATAAAGATTTTTTTCAAAAAAAAAAGCAAACTGCGCTGTAGTTGCTGTAGTTTCCCTCCAGCAAATTGTTGAAGCATTCAGAGCAACTACAAATGTTGAGATAGACCCGAGAGGGAATCAGGCCTGCAACAGCCAAAAGGTCGGACCACCCTGAGATATGGCATTTTTAAAATGGAATGGATTGCAAAGTGGATGGTTTTAATGGCAATGTTCATTGTTCTGTTGTGTGCAGGTCTCACATCTGAAGTCCAAGGTAATCTTGTTCTGACTTCACCCAGCGAAAGCTTGGAAATGTCCTCGGGGGGAGGAGTGGCAGAGACGGTCACACCGGAAGCTTCTGTGGAGGATACTTCGTTGACTTCAGACGACGGCTATTTCGCGGAAGAGTCGGAACCAGTGGAGAAAGGTAAAATGGGGACACAATACAGTTAAATTTTATAATGAATTATAATGGGGGTTAGTTTGACAGTTAGTTTCATCCCCATAACAGAAGGTTTTGAATTTAATCCCAAAACTAATCTAGGCAAACATTTCAATGCAGCACTGAGGGAATACTGCAGTTTGGGGAATTCTGTGCTGTGGATGACATATTAAACTTATCTGTATGTTCTGGTAGTTCAGCTATTAATAAGAGATTTTGTGACACTAATTTGCGGAGCAGCAAGTTCTCCCAGCATCCTGGTTTGGTGGTGTTGCTGTACCAAACATGTTAATTTATCTCATTGCTGAGTGTCAGACACCACAACACTTCCAAGTTGTAATACAGTACACTTGTTGCTTTTGAAACACTTTGCAATGTGTTTCTGTTCTGAATTGCCCTATCAGGCTTACAGGTATTTTCAGGGCTAAAACCGATATTGCTCACAAATTGTAAAACATTCAATCCTATACATGTATAATAATCTTTTGAATTATTCTAAATATGTCTATTATCTTGGAAACAATTTAAAAGGGCAATAACTGCTGGCTGTGACAACTGTTGCTTACATCCAGATAAAGATCCCAACCTGTGGCCTTGTAACCATGTGTGAATTATAAACATCCCCATTGGAGTCCGTCAGCTCTCTAACACTTGTAGTTGCATTATGATGATCTGCTGGTCTTTGTTTTGCAGGATCGCTGGGCCCAGGAGCAATCACTGCCATTGTAATCGCTGCTGTTCTTGGAGTGTCTGTGCTGTTCAGTCTGATCATAATAACTGTGAGAAAGCTGTCAGCCTCTTAGATTTAATAAATAACTGAAAAATAGGCATTGGTGGTTTTATTTTTATGTGTATACCCACATCTTGAATTCGTTTCCCATTGTGTGCAGAAACATTTCTTTGAACATGACATTCTATCGCATTATTTATCAGTCATTACTGAAGTTGAGGATTGCCTTACGATTCACCTTGAATCATTTGATATGACGGAAGCTGAGGACTAAAGTAGGCACTGAAATATTGAATCTAGAATTTGATTTTATTTCATTGGATTTTACTATTGCATTGCATTTAAATTCATTTTGATTTTATTGCATTAGAATTAAGTTTGTCTCTTTAAATCAAATTGGACATGTAATTATTATTTTATTGATTCATTCTCAGCACTTCACTGAAGAGCTCTCATGCAAATGAGTGACCATGTTTGAAACTGCATGGATTTAGATCTGTATGGTTGTTCTGACAGTGAAATCCCTTCCAATTAAGTTCCGCATGATATATTATTTTAATGATTTCAAAAAGAAATCTAAGTAATAACTTCATAAAGAATAGGAATTCATTAACATACACTTTCCCTCTTCATAGAGAGAAAATGTTTCGCCCTCCTCTACCGCCACAGAAGATTTCAATCCAAAAGATAGAACATAAAAGACATATTTGTTTTATGCTTGTTTTTCTCTCTCTCACACACACACTTATCTGAGAAGGAATTTCAAACTCTGAGATTAGTATTTAAAAATGCTTTTCGTATGAAGTGCTTCGGTGGTGTTGCTGTATCAAATTTAATTCATGCCCGTAATATTTTCCATGGTGAGGAAATTCATTGTTGTGGTATTGTGTCACACGTACACTCTGTAGCAGCACTGATAAAAGCTGGCTGTAGGTTAATGAATAATCTAGAAAAAAACAGTAACCGGCATCAATTATTCTATCTGCAGAGATTCCCTGAATGTGAAATCTCCATTCCGTTCGTATAATTATATTACAATTATTCTCATACATGAATCCTAATTAACAACAATGTTTATAAAATTCAAGTGAGCAATAAAGATTGTGATTAAAATTGTATGAGTTGTTTATCACGCCTTGTAGCTTGAGAAATGAGTGTAACTGGAACATTTTAGACACAGTTGTTGGGATAAAGCTCATTAGCAATTGAAGATGAAGCGCAACTATTATTTTCTTTCCTGAGAATCAGGAGGAAGTTAACTTGACTAATCTGTTTGCAGAATGAATACGCCTTCATTGTTGGGTGAGAGAATAGAATTTTGTGGCAATTTTGTCAAATGGAGAGTTGGTCATTCCTTCATATTTACCCCAAAATAAGATGAATTGCACTTTGCTGTTTTGAGGACTGTTTTGTGATCACGCAGGCTTTATTCCTACCATAAGAATTCACGGTTTTGACAGTACAAGTCGCTATATCAAGGACAATTAAATTTAAAGCAAACTGGGTTGGATCAAAGATCAGTTGTAAATGCTGCTTACGCTCACCATCTGTTTGTAATATGTCATATCTCTCCATAAATTTAGTGAATTGCTGGCATAAACCTCTAAACAGTTGCACTTTGAGCTGGCAGCAACTTGTGAAAACATTTCATATTAATAATAGAGGGAGTTTGCAGGAAGTACAACTTAAATTGCACTGCAGGCTCTAAGCCAGTTTAACTAATACTTAGGATAACTTGGTTACTAACCAGTAAACTCCTTGTGATGAAATGGTCTGCTTTACAGGAAGAGACAAAAATTACAAAACCAGCAGAGTTGCACAAACCGAACTCCGATCCATATGAAAAAATGTAACTAAATAACGTTTGGGGAAGTGATCTTTTCAGTTTTTGTTTGGTGTCATTGGGAACGTACTGCCAGTTTCAACACTGACAAATGATGACGGAGGTCATAAATTAGTTTCCCACTGAGACTCATTGTTATTCACTATGTACCCTCTGCAGTATCTTCAACCCATGCAGTTGAAGTGTTTAATTTTTATGATGTAAATGAGGTAGTTATAGTATGTCATCCCTGTAGAGTTGTGGGGGGTTTTCTGTGGAGATGAGATGATTGAGAGGGGACTTGATATGTTTAAAATTATGAACAGATTTGATAAATTGGCTATTTCCACTTGTTGGTGAGGCCAAAACAAGGGGCAGAAGTACAAAATAGTCCCTAGCTAATCTAAAAGAAAGTTTAGGAGGAACTTCTTTACACAAAGGGTGTTGAGAATGTAGGCTCAGTACCGAAAGCTGTGCTTAAAGCAGGAAGTATTAATGTATTTAAGAGGAGGGAGTAACAAAAGGTCAGGCTCATGTGGAGCATAAGCACCATTGTGGATTAGTTGAATCAAATGGTGAATGTAATTCTGTCATCTCATTTTAAATGAAAAATGCCAACCAGATTGAAGTTTATGGGTCATCATAAGCATTCATGCCTTGATATTCTTATTTGATGATAATATCAAGGTACGAGCCAATTTAAAATATTGAAAATCCGGCACTATATGAAAAGAGAAGAGAATTTTTCCCAGTGTCCTGGCCAACAATCCCCAAATGAAATTGGTCATTCACTTCATGGCTGTCTGTTGGACATTGCTGTGAACAAACTGTCTGCCTCATTCATCCACAAAATACAGTCACTTCCCTTTACGTGAAGCACTTTGAGATGACCTCTTAAATGTGAAAGGTCCTGTATCAAAAGTAAGAATGATTATTTTTAACATCAATGATCCCAGAAATTTTAGATTAAATACTTTTTGTGTTGGGTGAAGGGATCTTGTTTTAAAACATTGGAATCAAATACTGAAAATATAGTTTACCCACAATTTATACTTTTATCTGTAGATCTTTAGAGAAAGGTTATAATCTAAAGGTTGTCTGTTGAAAAGCATTTGTAATTGCTTTTTGTGCTTTTGCGATTGTTCCATTTAATTGATTTACGAATATATTTGCATTACAGTCCACTGAATCAGAATTTCCTGTACTGTACTCGGATGTAGCTTGCATGACAAATAGAGTTACATACTAAACGTTATCAATTCAGACTATCAGGAAGTACATTGTTCAAGCATTTTCAGTAACTATTTACTCTGCAATACATGTCCAATCCACCACCAAAGGTTGTTTAGTCTTTGTTCAGCTTTAACCTTAATTACAGTTGTGTGTATTTGCAAAACAATTTTACCTGGTGGATAGAAAAGTAGTTTTCTTTAATTCTCAAAAAATGCATTTTGGAGATGATTCTTTACATATATCAAATTCTATGTTTATAATCAGCCATCAAAATGCAGAAAAAACATGATGGCAGAAGCTGAATGAAAAGCTTTTTCCTAAAGCCTTTTACTCTATATAATTGTTTTCTTGTAAATGAATTTAGAATCAATAAATTCGAACTTCACAAATGGATTAGGTATGAACAAAATTAAAAAATATGTATTTGTGGAAATGCACAATTAACTGTCTCGGGGACATTAAACAAGGAATAATCAGTTTGGCAGCTCACAGAACATATCAATTACATAGATAGGAAGAAGAATTAATTTCAGTAGAGACATAACTAAGTACAACAATCAGTTTATCAGTTTACATCTTAGAAAAGTTCAGACCTCACTTTACATTTTCATTTATTTAAACATGTTTTAGATGACTATCTTAAGTGCTATGGTGACTTCCCTTCATTTTCTTCTGCTCACCACTCCCCAGTCATTAGAATGGTCCCATCACCACAATATTTGTAACATGGTTACTTGTTACTCTCAGAGTCTCTTCGCTGTGTTATTTTAAACTTACAAAGTTGACGAACTTCAGCAGAAACAAAATAATATCCAAATGCGTCGAGGCAGCAATTTATATTGGCTATACATGGCGCTATGTCCATGAACAATCGTAAGTTGTTGCAATTATTGCAGTCTTCCCTAATGGCTGGAATCCACTGAAGAAAATATCCAATGTGTACGGGTGTAAAGCAAATGATAAAGGTAGTGACGTTTGCGGTGATGATTCGTATTGTTCTTGTTGTGTCAAATTCTCTGGCATTTAAGTTGCTCTGTTTAAGAGTTTGGATGATTTGAACTGAGCAAAAAGTCATAGTGATCAGTGGGATAATGAACCCCACTATTTCCAGAGATATCGTGATAGAAATATCTGTGTCAAACGACACTTGTCGGAAGCAATTTGAGCTTGTTTCATTGCTTGGCTGAGCATGATATTTAACATAGACAGGGATGCTCCACAAACAAACGATAATCCAGACTGCAGCTGATAACATTCCTGCTTTCATTGGCGATCTCAATACATTTGCACTGAAAGGGTGTCTTATTGCAATGTATCGATCTATACTTATACAAGTAATGATAAATATGCTCACGTACATATTCACAAAGTACAAGGACTCGACAAACGAACATAGAGACTCGTTGAACCATCTGTGCCTGTAGCTGACTATTTTGAAAGGCAAAGAAAAAAGCAGTACCAAGTCCGAAACAGCTAAATTTGCCATGTAAACGATAGTTTCAGTCCATTTCCTCAATTTCCAGCAGAATGCCCACAAGGCGAGGGCATTAAGCACTATTCCAATGATGAAGATAGGGATGGAGAAGATGAACTGAAAAACCCAACATTTGCATTAATCTCAGACGAACAATTCATTCTGTGCAACTCTGTTCTGCTGTAAAAGAATAATGATATTGTGTCAGTGGAAACTCCTCCAATCAGAAATTGACGCAGGTGTATTTCAGGCAAGGAGAAGCTTCAGTTCTACTTTCTTTAAAAAAAACATGACTCACTTTTCCTATTGTACCACATTAACTTCCTGTGCTGCATTTTCCAGATCTTCGTTCGGATTTTACATATTTGTAAAATTTATGTCTATCCTCCAATTTTAAGTAACACTTTGTCCTTTTTGATCGGGTTTACAGTCACCAGCCCCCTTCCTCTTACTCCCCCCCCACCCCCGCCGGCCTACTGTCATACTCCACCACTGTGAAGCCTTCCTGGACGCTAAATTCAGGATACTAAATATTTACAAAGTACAAGGATTATACACCTATTATCATGTTTGTTCTCGATTTAACTGCACTGCTAATGTGACTATAGTCCAAACATCATAAATGTGTTCACTCTAAACTCAACTGGTGGTGGGGGCAGGAGGTTTGTGTTGCCCAGAATTTGTGAAATTATACCTGTAGCATAATTCCATTTTTTATACGTGTTGTAGGAGAACCAGATGAACAGTGTGGACACAAAATATTATAAATACTGCAGTAGTCATGGTTTTACTGTTGCTTTTCACTGTCATCCATCAATTTAATGTAATCACACTATTTTAAACTGTTCAGAAGGTTCCTGTTTGTACAAGCTTTAGACTCATTTCCTGTATTCGTCTTTCCCAATCGCTAAGTTTGTGAAAGCTACATACAGAAGAAATAATAATAAAAATACAAATAATAATTTTTGCATTTGGTATAGTGTCTATATCACATCTATATCAAGTGGCAGAGACGTCTCAAAGCATTTCACAGGATACACAGTAAAGTGTAAATGACTCTGTTTTCTAGGCAAACGTGGCACAAAATACACAGTACTTTTAAGATAAAAGTAATTTTTAAATACTTACCAGTCAAGTAAACAGCTTCTTCTAGATTAAATGTATCAAGTAGATTGTAGAACAATTTGCAGGTATAATGCTGCTGGTGATCAAACCAAATTCAATCTAACGTTACATGCTATCTAACATTACAGTACAGTGATAGGGTGAGTGTCACAGATCATTGTGTTTGATTAATGCAAACTGACTGCCCAGTTGATGGACTTTTGGTTTGATTGTGCAATTGGGAAGCATATTATCAAGCAGCAGTTTGCAATTGGAGATTGTCTTCATCTCATCCAGACCTTTCATAAGCAACACAGGTTACGATTAAGAACTATTAAATGTCAAAGAAAGTGTCAGCCAGCCTCAGTTGATAGCACTCTCACCTCTGGATCAGAATGTTGTGGGTTTATGCCCCCAAAATAGGACTTTAAACTTGTATTCCTAGACACTTCAGGTGCTGTGTTCTATGAAATCCCACGGCACTATTTGAAAAGAGAAAGGAGTTTCTCCCGATGTTCTGGCCAACAATCCACCAGATAAAATTGATCTTTTACTTCCCAGCAGTTTGTGGGACATTGCAGTACATAAACTGGCTGTTGTGTTCGCCTACAAAAAAATACAGTCACTACACTTTACAGTAAACCCTGTGAAGTGTTATGAGACATTCTCATAAAATTCATTACAAATTATTGCTATCTGAGAATCCATCGAGACAATTTATGAATTCAGGCAGAACTTGATCCATTAGCATTTGAGACTTGTATGCCATGTGCAATGTATATGCGACGTGTACAGGACTCACATAATGTGCATTTTTGTGTGACAGAGCTCATGTGTGCACAATACTTAAAGTGCATATTTAGGAAAATTTTAACTTTTTAAAGATGAAACTTTTTCAGCCATGAGTCGGATACAGCTGTGGAAAATGTATTGTGAAGGGATGAGAAGTTTAGAAACAATACAACTCTTATTTCTATAGCGCCTTTCATATCAGGAGGATGACACAAAGCACTTGAAAATGTTGGCTGGCCACTCAAATTGGGGTGGGAGCTGAGGGTATGGGAAATGGAAAGATGACCCAAAACAGGGTCAGTGGTATGTTTTGAGATGGGTCTAAAGTGAGGGGAGGGAGGGAGTGAGCCCCAAGGACTCCATGATGGAGTTCCAGATAACAGTGCAGAAAGGCTGAAAATCGGTGGAACGGACAGGACGGGTGACGTGAAGCAGGTCAGTGTTCACTGAGCGAACGAAGTGGCCAGAACAGTCGGGGCAGATGCTCTCGGGTTTTAACTTGATTTATCTTTTGGTGAGAGGTTGTGTGGGTGGGGATTGATGGCTGTACTTTTTGACCACCGTGACCAGAAATGTCGCTTAGGTTGTAAGCATTATTCAAAGTAATTCTTGTGATTACATAGAGAATTAATTTAAGAGTTCTGAGTTCTGGTGTCTTACATTTCTTCTACACATTTGAATAGAACTCCATCTGGAACTCCATCCCACAGTCCCTTCACCTTGCTCCCTCCCTTGCTTCCTTCAAGGCATGCCTCATGACCCTCTTCTTCAACCATGCTTTCGACCACCCTCCTACCCTCTCTGCCCTCCACCCTCCCTGATCCCTACCCCCTCCCGCTCGGGTCCTAATCCCTGACTGTTCAGCGCCTTGGGGCATCCTCCCAACGTGAAAGGCGTTTTACAAATGTAATTTTGTATTGTATTTAATCACTCCTCTGGGATATATAGAAAACGTTAGTAAAGCAGGCAGGTTAAAATGTTCAAATAAAGCTGTAATAATTGAGACTATGATATACGCGAGAGACTTGCAATTAAAGTTGAACAAACACTGTTTATCACAGAATCAGTTACGGAGTTAATGTCAACAAGAATACAAAATAAGTTCAAAATATATAAGCTCTTTCTTTTGCCTATCAAATCAGTGACAAATGTACACCTGATTTGGCACTTACCTTGCAAGGTTTTTTTTTAATCATTGATTAATACTTATTTAAAGTTTAACATTATTAACTTCAAGCCAGTATATTTACATTTACAAATTACATTCTCTTACCAGAGGTATTCTCTGCTTAATAGTATTGAACTTGGTCTACAATCAAATATGCAGCAGATCAACCTTTATCTGGCACTGTTTTTTTGTAATTCAGTATGGGACTGAATTCTCAATACAAGTATATCTTCTTAAGGTCAAGATGCAGTGACCTATCTAGATAGCAGAGCTGTTTCACTTGTGTACTGCCAAAGTTTGCCAAATATATGACTTTAACACCCCACAATATACTTGTTAGATATCAAAAAGGTCACCCAGCATTCCGTTTAGGTAAAATCTGTTAAGTCAAACTTTATTAGTTTTATAAAATTGCACCATGGAGGGATTACAACAAAGCAATGCTACCGCGGGACGAGACATTCAGCAGAGGTTCAAATCTGTCTTGTCTGGTTATTCAAGATTTTGATCTTCCATCAAGTCTTCACTCGTGCTGCTCTGATCTTTTTACTCCACCCCCGTTCTTTGTTCTCCCTGTCTTTATACTCTCATTCCACCCCCTCTATACGTTCCACCAATCTCTTGTCAGTCATTTACAATCCGTTATTTGTATATCCACTCATTGGTCTTGCTTTTACAATCCGGTATTTTACATAGCCTATCTTACACCATTCAATGGTTGGTGAATATGTTACAATCCCCCATTAACATATTCAATCATACATTTCCTTCACTCCCTCTTTCTTTGTACTGACTCCACAGTTACATGATCGCATGTTACTGTGACCTCTTACCCATTTTGTCCCCTGGTTAGTATGTTAATTTTGCACACCTTATGCTAACAATACTCAATGCTCTTATGCATAACCCAACATACTGCTCTCACGAGTCCTCAAACTTCTCTTCAATAACAATGCAATTTTGATCAAATTCTTCATAAATCTTTACACCAGGAAACCTGGTATCAACAGTGATCCACACCGTGCAAATCTGATATCCCATTAAAGTGTCTCAGAGTGAGGTTCCTCTAATATCATATTTTCACAGGTAACTGTTGGTGTTGTTTTACAATAATTTTCCCTTTCCTGTGTGCCTTCAGGAATACTTTCGCGGATCTCAGCTGTTATGAAATAAAAGATGAATCCATCGAGACAACAATTTATGTTTGCTATGCAAATTGTTACTTCATTGAAAGAACGGATGTGTTTTAGAATAGTGCAATCTACTGACATATACTTCATTACGACTTCAATACAAATCCCAATTTGTATAGGTGTAAAGCAAACAGCAAATGTAATAGCATTTGCAGCTAGAATTCGTATCGTTCTCACTTTGGTAAATACGCTGTTAGCACATTTGTTTCTTTTCCAAAGACTGTGGATAACTTTAACTGAGCAAAATGTTACAATAGAAAATTGGACAATAAAACACATAAGATGAATAACAAAAAACGCAGACATATGATCTAGCCAACGTGGGCCTTGAAAGCAAACTGTTGAATTTGTTTTTGGCTGTTCTTCAATCCCCGATCCAAATACATTAAGGAGGATAAACAAACTTGAAAATATCCAGACTGCAGCACATATGATACTTGCTTTCTTTGGCGATCTCAGCATTCGTGCCTTAAAGGGGTAAAGTATTGCAATGTATCTATCTGCACATATGCAAGTGATCATAAATGTGCTCACATACACATTTCCAAAGTAAACAGATTTCAAAACTTTACACAGGACATTGGGCAATGAATGTTTGTAGCTGTATATTTTGAAGGGCAAAGAAAAAAGCAGAAGAATGTCAGACGTGGCCAAGTTTGTCATGTAAATGACTGTTTCTGCTCTTTTTAATTTCCAGCACAATGCTACCAAAGCCATTGATTTAACACTAATCCACCGATGAATATAGGAATGTAGACCACAAACTGAAATAAAAGAACTTCCTGTTTGATTTCGTAGGTACAGTTCATCTTTCCACTCTGTCCTCCTGTGAAAAGAGGGGAGATGGGGGGGAAGAGAAGGAGAAGCAGCTTAGCAAATAATAATAATAATAATAAAATAATAAGAAGAAGACGTGAAAAGTGCTATATCAAATGCAAGAATTATTATTATATTATATTATATTATAAGTCATTACTTGTACAATGTTATACTAATGGTGATGTAAATTACTGAGCATATTCCACTTGAGTTCCTAATGGAGAGTAGGTGATAGACTCACGATGAGATATTGTATCCAATTACTGATAAATAGGAAATTTATATTATTCTCTTTAACTGTGCCTATGGTTACTTCCCTCCCCCACTCTCCCCAACCTCAGAGTCAAGCTTGTTGCTGTTAATTGCTCTGAGACCCTGCCTCACGAGAAGAGTATTATATAAGTGCAAATTGTTATACGTATACATTGCCAAGTCACTGCTTTTAGCAACAAGTGGAATATCGCCCTGTGCGTTTTTAAAACTACAAAGTGCATTGGACTTTGATGAATATATGAACACCATGAAATAAATACTTGACACCATGAAATGCTTGACACCACTCAGGTCATACACACAATGTTTTCACTAAATTACGTCACATCTGTAGCACTCTTCAGCTCGCTTAACTAAGGCTAGTGAGAAGTTGGGTCTAAACATGTATTGTTGTGTCAGTTTTCACAAATGAAGATTAGTCAAATATCTCATCTAGTTGTTTTGACTGAGAAACCCAACACAGATTGTGATCAGTAGAATATGTGAAGCTAAGAAATAGAACTGAATGTCTACCTGACAAAGTAGAACACATCCGGATACACTGAATGATACTTTTCGAGCTCTATGAACCATGGAGTGGAATCAGAGGATTGGAGCACAGTCACCAATACTGAAAGGACTGAGACATTAGCCAAGAGATTTGTGACCAATTTGCCTGAAAACTATGCCCTTTGAAGAGCACAGCTGTCACAAATATTGTAATACTTCTAAAACCGTATGTTTTAATATGTCCCCTCTGATGACATATGGCAAGTCGAAACCTTGGGCAAGTTTCCTTACTCCACACGCCTGATAATAATCCCTCAAGAAAAAAAATAATAAATTGGTCACTTCAATCCATGACTGTTTGTGGAACACTACTGTGCGCAATTGGCTGCCGTGTTTTGCCCACAAATATACAGTCAATTCACTTTACAGTCTATTGTATGAAGTGCTTTGAGATGCCTAGAAAACGTAAAAAGCGCTGTATCAAATTCACCATATATTGCAGTATCCTCAAAAGTAATTTCTGAATCGTGGGAAAAACTGGAACCCAGTAGAGTCCGATAGTTATTTGTTCAAATGCAACTTTTTGTATTGTTTTTTTCTTTTTTTTTACAGCGAATTTATTCAGTCAGGAGGAATGACTTACAGATTTGAATTATAACAATCACAACCACCACAAAATTACATTTATAGAGCGCCTTTCACATCGGGAGGACGTCCCAAAGCATTGAACAGTCAGTTGTTGGGGTCCGAGCATGGGGGGAAGGGTGGTGTAGGGGTGAGGGAAGGCAGATAAGTGGGAGGTAGACCAAAGGCACAGTCGAAGAGAAGGGCCTTGAGAGCGGCCTTGAAGGAGACAAGGGAGGAAGCGAGGGGAAGGGACTGTGGGATGGAGTTCCAGTGTGTGGGGGCAGAGAGGCTGAAAGCCCGACCGCCGATGGTCACCATTAGTGAAAATGTGCATCAAATTGTCTGTCGCATTTACCTAAGAACACACACACTTGCTACACTTTTCAGTAAAAATACTGTTATGTACTTTGAGATGCTTTGATGACATGATAATATAATCCATGCATTTTATATAGCACTTTATCATGTCTTTGAGATGTCTCAAAGCACTTCACAGGATACATTGTAAAGTGCACTGATTGTTTTGTGAATGAAACGTGACAGCCAATTTCGCCCAGTAGTGTCCCACAAACAGGAGTGGATTGAGTGAACAGATCATCATTATTTCTTTCACTAGAAGTATTATATCTAATGCCTCATGAATTTAAGATACAATTAGATAATTGCCAATATTTTGGGAAATTGCTTACCAATCTGTAAAGAGATGCTTTTCAAATCTTCTTTGTTGAAACGTATTGGAGGGAGGTGAAGACTGTAAGGTGATTTGAATGGTGCACACTTATCTGCAGAAAGAACATGCAGTGACTTAGTACAATTGCCAATATCACTGGAAACGATTTCAAATCACTCCGGATGTAAAAGCTGCACATTTCCTACCAGTTTTGCAAGAACCCTAAGATGTATTCTTGCATTATTAACCTCCTTCCTCTCCCTCCACCTAACCACCACTTGACTTTTCATTGCTAATTTTAGTTGCTTAACTGCATGAAGTGAAACCAGTTTAATTGGGAAAATAAATTGTACAAATATATGTTCATTACAAATGCAGAAAATGTTGTAGTCTTTCAACGGCTTCTCTGCTCTTTAATATAAATATTCTGAATCTCCACTAAGCCCCGGGTCTCCCCTTGCCAAATCTCCTTTTTGCAAATAAAATGCGAAACATTATACATTCCATAACGCTGAAAAGAAATTGGACAAACTCTCCAGATCGCAGCTCAAATCCATTAATTGCCAATCCTATAAAAAATATCTTAAAGTTTCCTTTCAGAGACTATACTTTCCACCCCCAACCCCTGAGCTCATAGTCCAGGCTGACACGCCAATGTAAAATGCTACATTTCTGAACTCTCTGCCTCAATCCCTCGGTTTTGCCCCCTCTTTGCCCATCTTCAGATCATACCTGAAGACTTTTCTCTTGTACCATGCCTACGGTCACCTCCCCTTTCTCCCTGGCTTGGCAGCAAACATACACCATTGTTAACAACAACAACAACAACTTGGATTTATATAGCGCCCTCCATGCTGGACGGCGTCTCAGATCGCTTAACAGTAATGGATCCCGGGGCCGAGCCAGGGGAGGGGGGAGGAAGGTGACCAAAGGCGCGGACGAAAAGAAAGGTCTTCAGCAGAGACCTGAAAATGGGAAGGGAGGGAGCGAGACGAAGGGAGTGAGGAAGGCAGTTCCAGAGCCTCGGGGCACAGTGGCTGAAGGCACGGCCGCCGAGTTAAGTGTTAAGTGCTTTGAGATGTTACCCTGAGAAGAGGGATACCTGCCACCCTTCAGATGAGAGATGTTAACCCCAAACTTAAACTGATTATACTAAAACCCCGGGCTGGGACAACGGAGTGGGGGAGAAACGGTTTGAAAACAACTTGTTGGATTTTCACACATTGGCAAAAACAAAGAAAGTGATGTATCCATTTAAAATGCTTAAATGTAAGATAAAGAAACTAACTTTATCTACGATTGTACAAAGATTCGTTCTCATTCTGCTATCTTCCTGTGCACTTCAAACTTCTTCTTATTATAAAAATATCAGTGAGACCCACCGTGGACTTAATTATAAAATTGACCACTTCCGGAACCAGTACCAGGAACATGACTTGAAGCATAGTTGACTCCTTCCGACATTCCTTCTTCTACTCAGCTATATCAAGTAAAACAAAACTTGCAGTAAATGTGCTAATGCTATCTACATTAAAGAATTAAGGCTGGACAAACTCAATATATGAATCTTGTACAGAACACATTTAACTGATCACATTTTTTTTCATGTGCAATTTTCTTGTTCATTCGTTTTAATGCCAAAATATTAATACCGGAGCCCTCCTGTGTGCAATAATATTGACAGATGTTTGATGCATACAAGCAGTAGATATTGGCTGCAATTACTGGAGTCTATTATTATCCCCATATTATAGTTTATAATAGATGACCAAACAAGAGGAAGTTGACATATTCCATTTCATGTTTTGTGATAGATAAATTGATTCCATTAGTTCCAGCAGGTTATGTAAGGTGAATGAGATGTTTGAAAAGGAGGAACTGAGAGGGTTTGAGCAATAACTCTTGCCAACCTGTGATTAATGCTCAAGACAAATGGACTTAAATTTGCTCCTCCAGGATGAAAGTGCGCCGTTCCATTCCAGATGGGAAATTTCCATGTTTAGGTGGCATATAATTACCTTCTAAGGCATGATGATGGGTTTCTGTATGTTTCCTACACCTCTTGTTTACATCTCACCATTGCTCCTCTTGTCCAGTCCCATCCTGTTTCCCCCCAACCCGCCACACCCTGTCCCAAGAACAACAGCATTTCTGGAATTGCCAGTTGTCAGTGTGTCAGCTATTATAAATGTGTGGGGTGCCCAGGAATGTCTATATTTGAAAGAATTCCACTATTTCAATTATTCAGATTAATTGCATTCCCCAAAGGTTCCTCCAAAACAGCGGCTACCGTAACAATACAGGCAGCATAAGGCATTCTATATAAATATTAAACCATACGAGGAAAACTGACTGAGTGGAGCACCTACCACAGCAATACCTATCTGAAGAATTTAAACTGAATCATAAACTCCTGTTAGAGGAGAGATAATGTATTTGTGAGTATTTTATCAGTGGGTGTGACTGAAAATTCTCTTTCAAGTTTGGTAAAACACGTACATTTTCTGCCATAACTTTCTTAACTTGTGATTTGCAGTGGAATCTAACCACTAGATTAGATATATGGAAACATATAAGGTTATCAACTAAAGCATTTGAATTTGATATCAATCTCTTCCTCCTAATATGCAAAACAGTATGTTAAGCAAGAATGATTTCCTTCAGTCCGAGAAAATTGCATGTTTCAAGAAATATTCATGAAGTAGCAGTTATTAGCAGACTTAAACAGACTGGACAGAATGGGGTTGACAGTGAAAGGGCAAAAACTGTGAGTGAGAACAGGTACGAGAGGGATTGCAGGATGACAGCCAACAAACCAGGTGCCTGCAAATGTTAGAGATGGTGGTGTTGACTGTCTATAGGGCTGTGGGAGACAACAAGACTAACAAGCAGCATTTGTATAGCGTCTTTCGTGTCGGGAGAACGTCTCAAGGTTCTAAGACTGCTGGAGGCCACTGGGGTTTCACTCCCCTCCCCTCCTTCAAGGCCGGTCTCAAGACCTTTCTCTTTGACCGTGCCTTCAGCTCTCCTCTTGACTCTCTACCCCCTCCTCACTTCGTCCCTTCCCTCCCCCTGACCATTTCCCCCCTCCTCGCTCTCTCCCTTCCCTCCCCTCACCCTGACCATTTCCCCCCTGTTTGGGTCCTGACCCAACTGTCCAGCGCCTTGGGACGTCCTCCCGACTGAAAGGCGCTCTATAAATGAAATCTTGTTGTTGTTGTTGTTGTTGTTGTGGTCCAAACTGTATACCAGGCAGTCAATAGTTCATAAATACTGCACCATAAACTAAAAATGAAGGAAACATCACTAAACACAGCTGCCAAAAACAATAACCAGGATTCATTATCTAAATTAAATTAAACTGAGCTTCCTCGGAACATTAATTGAGAGCCATATAAAAGTTTATGTATTGAGCAATTTTACTTTTGGTTTTGTTCTTAAAATGAAGGCGCATGCATTAAATATAAGTATACCAAGAAAGAAATGAACAAAAACAAAGAGAACAATACAAGCCTCTTATTTTCATATGTGAGCATACAGTTTCTGCTATAAGAGATACGTTTATGAGCATTTATTTTTTTGGATGGGAGCAATTAATTTTTTAAATGGCAATTAAATCGTAAACACACATATTAATATTCCTTACGGGATCAATTCTTATACCTTGAATGAACCATGGGCATTAAGTATTTAACAGAATTATTCAAGCTGTTTAAATCTCTCTCCACTGAGTTCAAAGGGTATTAACATGAGTTAATTACTTTGTAGTGAATACTAAATCTCAACTGTTCACAGACTCTCTAACTGGAATGTATGATCTGTATGTAACTCTGAGTATACAATAAATAGTCTCTGTGGGGATATGCTGTGCGTACACTGGCTGCCATGTTCTCCTACTAAATATGCATTTACTGCACATGAAGAGCTTTGAAGTATCCTCCTGACCGGATAGGTACTATATCAAACGCAAGGATTATTTATTATTATTATTACATATTGATTTATCCATAAAACAAGCAGTAACAGCTGATCTGGTAAATATGGTCTGCAGCAATGCAAGGTATTGTTGATTTGTTGACCAGCGCTTACCCGGTTGATCAATAGAATGTGAATATCTGAATATATCCTTCCCCCAGAAACTCAAATTCTAGTATTAGAATTGTTTTGCCCACAAATATACAATCAATTCACTTTACAGTATATTCTGTGAAGCGCTTTGAAATGTTTAGAAGACGTGAAAAGTGCTATATCAAATGCAAGGATTATTATTATTATTACTACTAACCTCCTAAGATTTACAAACAGCACAAACTAGTGATTGAACCAAGAATTTTCCTTGTCTGTACAGCTCAAGTAATAATAATAATAAATTATACCTTGCATTGCTGCAGACCATATTTACCAGATCAGCTGTTATTGCTTGTTTTATGGATAAATCAATATATAATAATAATAATAATAATAATACACTTGGTATAGCGCCTTTCGTGTCCCAAGCACATCTCAAAATATATGGTGAAGTGTGGTTTACAGACTGCGTGAGTCACTTTGGGGGTGTTGGCCAGGTTATTAACCAACTTTGCAAATGTTTGGGAAAAATATAGTGTAGTTAAAGCAAGTGTTGTGTTCTTCAACGATTGAAGAAGCATTCAGCATGCATTATCGGTTGATGAAGCCAACAGCTCCTTTTAATACATTCGTACAGTGTGTTTCATCCATTGTATTTCGTGCTCTCTGTTTTCAGACGTGACTGTGTTGGAGGCCTCCCTGCTCAAACTGCTTAATGAAAAGTTTGCAAAAAAGACTTACCTTTTCCATAAAAAATTGCCAACAGGGGTCATCAGTGCTGCATCCACAGCATTCATTGCGTTCTCCTCTCAAGGAGTGCCTGTCTTTCACGGGGCTAAATTATTGAATTGAACTAAAATCTGCCAGTTGAGCAGCTTTCCAGATGGGGTTTCAACTATCATACAGTGGGCGAGAAGTCTTGCACTCTGGGGTGTTAAAAACAATTGCTTAGAAGGTTTAACAGTTAAACTCTATTCAAAGGACTATGTTTTTTTTTGCCCTATTTGACATATTTTGTACAACTTTTATCATCTCTTCCAAGTCTGAGCTCTTTCTTATCTATCACAATAATTCCTCTTGATTTATTTATTTATTTATTTATTTCACAGGAACTGCTTCTTTCTCCCCTTCAAATCTAGTTTAAAGAACAATTTAAAATCAAACATTTTTTAAAAAACAACTTTACCCTTCCAGTCTCATCACATTTTCCTTCCAATTTTTCTACCCATTGTTTCTCTTATAACTTCATTTTGAACGTTTTTTTGCTCACTTTCCATTTTGATGGGGGCGAGGGAGAGGGATAAAGAAAACCTTCTGTATAAACTAAAAACTATCTGTTCTGAAATTACCCTTTGCAACTCTAAACCTATATCCTATTCTCCTATCTTGGTGCAACCCAAAGCATTGCTCTAGGCTCACTTTTTCAATCCCATTTAAAATATTATACACCTGTATCCCGTAGCACTGTATGGTACACTGGAGCATTATAGATTATGTATTCACACCCACAACCTTCTGACAGAGAGATAAACAGCCACTTGGCCACCCGACACTTTCTGAGAGGCATTCACTGTTTAAGCAGCCGGTTCTCACAATTACTTGTTGTTTCTCTTACCCAGTCTGCCATCTGGCGGTGCTTTATTTCTCAATTTGAACATGTGGTTGAGGCAGATAAAATGTTCCTGTCCATTGTGTGGCATAATCCTGATGACTAATTCATCATGTTTCATTAAACTACAATCGGAAATAAACTGTGATTATTCCGATCGGAGTTATATTCTCGTGATGCTGATACTGTCAAATATTTCCAACTATTGTGAGGAGATTATGAAGTGAATATTCCAAATGGTCTCCCTCTAAACCATATATACAGTCCTGGCTGCTGTTGCCAAGCTATTGCAAATAAACAAGGGCAGGCATTTCACAAGCTTGTGGTGTAACTAATGACAACTACAATTGCGCACTGCTGTTACATGTACAATATATACAAGAGCATATTTGTTACCTTTTAGTGGCAAAAGGAAGTGGAATGCACATATTAAGGGCATTTTATCTTAACAACAACAACAATTTGCACTTATATGGCGCCCTCCACGGAGGGTAGTGTCTCAGAGCACTTAACAGTGGAGGAGCCTGACTCCGAGCCGGGAGGAGGGGGGAGGTGGCCGTAAGCACGGTCGAAGAGTAAAGGTTTTTAGGCAGGACCTGAAAGAGGGGAGAGAGGGCGCGAGGCGGATGAATTGAGGGAGAGTGCTCCAGAGTTTTGGGGCGTAGTGTGTAAAAGCACAACCTTCAATGGTGGGGCAGAGGGTGCGAGGGACGAGCAAGAGGCCGGAGCCAGTCGAGCGGAGGCGCCGGGTGGTGGTATGGGGAGTGAGGAGGTCGGAAAGGGAGGGAGATGCCAGAGAGTGAAGGGATTTGAACACAAGAGTGAGGATCTTGAAGTCGATCTGTTCGGTGATAGAGAGCCAGTGGAGCCTGGGCCAGAACTGGTGAGATGTGGGTACGGAGTTTGGTCCGGGTCAGAATGTGGGCAGCAGAGTTTTGAATGAGCTGATTTTTTGAATGGTGGAACCGGGGAGACCGGTGAGGAGTGCCTTTGAGTAATCCAAGCGGGCGGTGATAAACGCATGGATGAGAGTTTTGGAGTCAGGTACAGTCGGAGACCGGCAATGTGGCAGAGGTGGAAGAAGGCGGAGCTGATCAGGGACTGGATGTGGGGGAGGAAGGACAGTTAGGGGTCGAACTGGATGCCTAGGTTGCGCACTGGTTCGGTGAGTCTGAGGGAGAGCCCAGGGAGGTTGAGGAGTTGCAGGAGTGAAAACGTTAACAGGAGCCAAGGAGTATTGTTTCCATCTTGTCCATATTCAGCTACAGGACGTTTACACTCATCCAGGCCTTGATGTCTGCCAGACAAGCTGATAGAACCTCAGGGACCCGGAGTTGGTGCTGGAGGCAAAGTAATTTTGTGTGTCATCCGCTTACATGTGAAAATTTACCGCGTGTCTGCGGATGACATCGCCCAGAGGGAGCATATAGATGAGGAAAAGAAGAGGGCCAAGGATGGAGCCCTGGGGTACTTCGCAGGTGACCGGGCAGGGGCAGGAGGAGAAACCATTTGCCAAGATGAAATGGAGGCGGTTGGTTAAGTAGGACTCGAACCATGCGAGTGCGGGAGGAGAGGTGGTGGGGGAGGATGGAGTGGTCGACTGTGTCGAACACAGCAGAGAGATCCAGGAGGACGAGGAGGAAGACAGAGCCCTGGTCACAGATAGAGAGAATGTCGTTTGTGACTTTGACAAGTCTCTGTCTCTGTGCTGTGGGCAAGGCGAAAGCCAGACTGCAGGGGCTCGAGGGAGAGGAGTGGAGGGAGAGGTGTGACTGAAGTTGAACTGCAAAAATGCGTTCCAGAACTTTGGCAAGGAAGATGGTTGGAGATGGGATGGTAGTGTGCGAGATTAAACGGATCGAGGAAGGGTATTTTGAGCAGCGGTGTGATAGCAGCAGTTTTCAGGGGAAGCGAAACAGAGCCTGAGGAGAGAGATTGGTTGTTCTGGCTGTTTTACCTTAAAATATCTGCCTGCATTTTGTGGGAAGAACTACATTTTGTGGGAAACTGCAGTAATCTACCGACCTCACCCTTGTGGCCACAGAGCTCTTAACCCAAATCATCCTTCCAATTCCTTTACTTAGGCCGTAAAGTGACTATGAAGATACCAATATTTACTGTATCTGTTTATGCCCTTTTCAGTAGATTTGTCAATTCTAACCGGCAAAGTAAAGTGGAAATGCTCTTAAGTCTGTTTTTTTTCAAATCGAAGGTGTCCTTTTTATTTTAATTTGCAATCTATTCGAAGATCAGTTTCCATTCTACAACAAACAGCTTACAAGTATTGTAAAGGAAATGAGTTAGAGATGTACATACTGATTGTTCAGTTTGTACATCTCATGCCATTCCCTTTATCGTGCTTAAGCCAAGTCTTAAACCAAGCTGTTGGAGAGAAAGAAGTTGATCTTAAGGATTCATAATAATTTGAAATCTGTAAGATGCACATTTATGCAGTTTCAAATTGTTATGAATCCTTAATCTATCAGATATTGAAACCATGTGGGAAATAGATGGCCTGTTCACCTCCAGCATTACTGGGCTCAATCTCTTACAGCTCAATTACCAAACTATTCAATCTTTCTCATCCTACCATTTATCTAAATGCTGGACAATTTATCGAGGGGTTTACCTTGATACTTGTCCGCCAGGTATTATTATAATAATATTATTATTATTATTATTATTATTATCCTTCCATTTGATATAGCGCTTTTCACTATTAATTCATTAATTCATTAATAAAAGGTAGACAGCTTATTGAACTCTTGCCCCCGAGTTCGAAGTGCCGGGCTGTATCTTCCTTCCGCATTCATGCCTTGCCACATCTCACTTAGACTTCTACACCATACTCCTGGCTCCACTATTCACAAGCAAAGACTCATCCAAAACTCTGCCGCTCTGCCTATCGTCACCTCCCTCCTTTCCCTTACTCAGAGTCCAACTCCATTTTCTGTAAAGTGCTCTGAAACGTGATCCTACGTGGGCACTACATACATGCGTTTTGCAGCATATAACATTTCCTTTCTCTCTTTCTTACTTCCTCGTTTGTAGAACACTTTCGGTTTTAGTAAAAAATTTATGAATAGTATTAAAAATCATTTTCAGACACTTCAAACTGTAAGGATAAAACTCTGCTTTAATAATAATTAGATCTTAGTCAAGTTAACACAAAGTCTGATTAACTATTGTACATTTATTTCCCAGAGCAAAGACTCCACAAATGCCCTGCTCACAATTAAGTTCACTCCCTGGCACCTCCCTACCTTTCCAACAGTGCTTGCGGTCACCTCCCACCCGACTTGGAGTCAAGCTCCACCACTGTTAAGCGCTCTGAGACGCTAACCTGCCCATATAAGTGTAAGTTGTTGTTGTTAATTTATTTTGACAAGGTCTACATCCCTAACTCACAAACCTCACCTGCACTTTGCAAACCTCATAACCACAATCTTCACACACCTCAGATACATACTCCCCCCACTCACACCCCCCCCACATAAACACCCACACTCCACACACACCTACAAATATACCCCTCACACACAACAACAACAACAGCAACAAGATTACATTTGTATAGCGCCTTTTGCGTCGGGTGAGAATGGAGGAGATGGGGTCACGGAGTTTGGTGCGGGAGAGTACACACACTCATCCCCCCACACACCACACACGCATAGTTCACACACACACCTCACTCACACACGTGCACACAAAATGCTCCTTCAGACACACCCTTAATGGTTCGATTGAAAATTCATTACAATTACTACAAAACAGGTGCTCCGACTGTTCAGTCACTCAGTCTGTATTGTACACATTCCAACTTGTTTGGATATTATTCCCATTGTTATACAATTCACGGATCTCTGCAGTAGCAAAATAATAAAACATTCCATCGAAACAGCAATTTGTGGCGGCTATGCACACGCAGAATTGAAAAAGTAAGTTGATATTCATGTTTGTTGTACCCTTCATAAATTTCACAAACATTCCAACGTGCACTGGTGTGAAGCAAATTATAAAAGTTATTAGATTTGCTGTAACAACGCGAATGGTTCTTTCTGTCACGGCTGTTCTGGGATTCCAACGTTTCCTTTGCTGAAGGGTTCGGATAATCCGAAATGAGCAAAAAGTCACAATAGTCAATGGGATAATGAATCCTATTGTCTCAATAAAAACAAAGACGTAAATTTCCTCATGCACATCATCTGATCTTCGAAAGCATTTGGGATTGTTAAGTGTGCCATTATTATCCACGGAATCTTCTAAAGCAAATGTGAGACCACAACATAGTACAACGAGAATCCAGATGGTACCACATATTATTACTGCTTTCATTGTCGACCTGAGGGTTGTTGCCCTGAAAGGATGACTTATTGCAATATATCGATCTAGACTTATGCAGGCAACTATATAAATGCTTACATATGTGTTTATGGTATACAGAGCTGTCAGAAATGAACAGGTTTTCAAATCAAATGCCTGAGGACATCTGATGCTATGCATTTTGAAAGGCAAGGAAATAAGCAATAGGCTGTCTGACACAGCCAGGTTTGTCATGTAAATTGTAGTCTCCGTCCATTTCTGCAACTTGCAGCATATTACCCACAAAGCTATCATATTAAATAGTAGTCCAAAGATGAACGTAGGAATGTATATTATATATTGGAACAGTTCTGCATAGTTTGTACTGTTGCAAATCATCCTTGTCGGTCTGAAAAACAGAGCACCGAGATAACATCAGTCACTGTGAATTATTGTACAATTTAGTAAACAATAACTTTAAATCAATCTATTATTACGCTAGTTGAATTACCTTACATTGAAAACTCCTTGTCTCAAAATCGTTGTAGAAAGTGTAGAAAGTGTAGAAACGGTTGCAGCTTGACTGCAGGTTGCAATCTGGTTGAAGAGATGAAAAATAGAACTGCAGTTGCAGTTATAGCTTCAGGAAATGATAGTTTCTTTGCTCATCTCTGGGTAAAACACCTACCAAAAAAAAAAACTTTTCCTGTACAAGAACAACACTTGTTTGAAGACTATTTCAAAAAAGCTCTGCGGGAAATTCTTGTTCAGGAGAGTTTCTGCACCGGAGTTGAATAACAGGAAACATTTTTGTGTCATGCAAACTCGTGTGCAGAAATGACTGTTGTGATGAAGTACAGACTTTGTTCCATGTAATGCATGTCACCTAAACATAAGATTTTCTTTGATTTGGTGTATGCAAATGTTTTCAATCTTACGTACAGATTACAAGAGTCAAGCATCGAATTTGCATCTGTTTATTTCACTGCCCGTATTAAATTATATACAATAATAATGCTTGCAATTCATATAGCACTTTCTCACAACATCAAAACCAATCAGGACTTTTTGTAAGGTGTACTGACTAAATGTAATCGAACAGATAATACCCTTCAAAACACAAAGTACTGCAGATTGCAGGACTTCTGGTTTTGTTTTCAGATAATACCCTTCATTTTGTTTCCTCGTTCATAACCATTATTTATAAAATAACATTTTCTGAATAAATTCTGGAATCAGATTAATGGAAAATTAGTTAAGAAGAAGAAAATGAAAACCACGTATAGCAGAGGGACTCTGATCGATATCTTTCGGTCACACTGTACTGAAAGCGTTGAACTGTAACTTACGCAGAAATCTTTAAAGCGATGCACAAAACTTCAATGGCTGTCCAGTGATACCAGATAAGTGGACGTCTCAGCAATGGACTTTATAATAAGTTTGTTAGAGAGGAATGGAGATCAATCAGTTGTTTAAAGAAAGTTTTATTTTTATATATAGAGTATATATAGAAGTGAAAGTGAATTCAGCCTCTTTGAAGGGAACTATTGACCAACTCTGCATACATATTGGCTAAATGAGGTTGGGCAAATCTACAAAGGTTGAATGGTTTCCCACGTTGATTTTGCAGCAACATATGTTCAAACAGCATAGCAGCTTATATAGACAAATCATCCCACCAAAGCCCATACATACATCATTAACTTTTGCCTAGTCAGTTCTGCTTTACATTCAATTGTACAGCATCTCTGTAGAAAACTCAAATTAAATGCTAGAGTTAGTCAACAAGCAATTTCATAAATCAGCCTTTTAATATTTTGGGTACAGAGCCTTTGCCACTTACTTCCACATTTTTGAGGTGAATGTGAAATAGAAATTCTGAATTCTAATGACCACCGGATGTTGAGCTATATTGCTAAATCAGTTAAGTTCTCCAGATGTCTCCTGTCTGTTCAGTGCTCTGGCCAGACCACACCTAGGGTACTGTGTTCAGTTCTGGTCTCCAGGACATAGAGGATCCACTCAGGTACTAGAGGCAGAGCAGAGGAGAGCAATGAGGATGATCCCCAGTGTTAGAGGAATGAACTGTTATGAGCAACAATTCGGCCTCGAAAGAAGACTAAGTGGGGACCTCATAGAGGTGTATAACATGTTAAGTGCGACTGAAAAAATAAACCCAGATCAATACCTTAGCATGCACCAAGATAGTAAAACAAGAGGACATAGGTTTAGAGTTATAAAGGGCAATTTCAGGACAGACTGCCTGTGATGGGTGGGGTGGTAGCGTGGGTGTTTTGAAGAGATGAGATTGGTTCAGTCGAAGGCCCTTGTTTATCCAAACTGATCTTGCAATATGAATCATGTAGACTCATGTAACATTTCAGAATTGTGCCCAGGGATAGAATTAGCTCTAAATAAAAAGCAAACAAGCATTTATTTCACTATATACCATCATGCGCAGCTGAACAACTACTTTTATTGTACATCTAGGTTTGTTTGTCTGGGTTACCTTCTCCAGGCCTGGCGGGTACTTCAGTGACTTAAGTGACACTGTATGTTCTGTGGCAAAGGAGAAAACAAAACCATTTTTTTTTTAAAAACTGCAAAAACAGTTCCAGTATTTAACATCCATAGGAGTTAACATTTTTTGCTGGTGGGTGGATATGGCAGATGGGTAGTTATGAGAGGCCCAGTTTAGTGCCCACAAGATGCGCAAAGGGCATTCTGAGACTAAAAAGATCTCTAAAGTCAGCCGGGGATTACTATATCTAGCAGCTAAAATTACTGCAGCCCGATCTGGTCCAGAAGATATTTTGTTTGTTGTTTGCTAAAATATAAAATAATTTATTTCAGAAAATACCTTTCAGCATTCAGCAGAAGGCAATGTCACGAGAGACTGGATAGAATCAAGTCATTTTTATGAAACGTTGCCAATATAAAAAGTAAAGATGTTTGGAATTTCCATGTGTAGGAGGGATGCTCATACATAAATACTTACTTTGATTTGGAAACTCTTAAGCATAGTGATGTGTCAGGCAACCGGCTGTCAAAAAGAAAATCCCCCTCCAACAATGCAACACCCACAGTCAGCTTAGACTAAGTGGATTCTGGTACTGATGTGGGATCTGAACTCACAAACCTTCTGACTCAGAGGAGAGAGTGGCTATGACACAGTAGCAGCCAGAGTGCGCATCAAAGACCCAAATCCAGCCTAATGCAGATATAGGTGTGTGCAGTTTGTAGCCTGGAAAATAAATTGCTGCACGTCATGGCGAAGAGAAATGAGTTTCTCCTGTTGTCCTGGTCAACATTCCCTCATGAAGATATCTCTTGGGTACAATAAATAGGAGACTAATATCTCCTGACAGCTGGCTCAGCAAGTAGCATACGCTGCAACATTCCTCCAGCTAGACACATGGTGGACCAGATAGTTTCGAAATCTTGTGAAGAATTATCAATCCATATTAATAATAATAATAATAATAATCCTTGCATTTGATATAGGGCCTTTCACGTCGGGAGGACGTCCCAAAGCGCTTCACAGAACACACTGTAAAGTGAATTGACTGTATATTTGTGGGCGAATGCGGCAGCCAATTGCGCACAGCAATGTCCCACAAACAGTCGTAGATTGAAAATGACCAATTTATTATTGGTTTTGGTTTTGGAGGGATTATTATTAGGCTCTGTGTGGAGTAAGGAAACTTGCCCAAGGTTTCGCCCTCTGCCTTGAATTGAACTCAGATCTCTCGCTTGCAAAGCGAGTGCTCTAACCACTGAGCTACAGGACTCCACTATCAGTTTCATGCAGGAAAGTGCTTCCTTCCAGTTCTCAACCTTACTTTGAATATTGCTCCGAGCAAAATGTATCATACTGCAGCATTTTGGGACACATTCAATTCATTCAATTCAACTAGGTTTATCTTGCTCATAAAAGATTTATGGTATTCCTCTCTACTGGGTTCTCTCTTTCATAAATGGGTTTCTTACCACTAAAATAACACAGTAGCACAGTATAGTAGGCATTCATACTTAGATTAGGTTTCGTAGTATCTGTGATCTAAACTGTGAGAAACTTTATAACTAATGAATACTCTGGTCAAACACATATTTGGAAAGTTACTTGTTATTCATGCTTGTATTCCCTTGTGATAAGTAAACAATGCCTGCTTGTGAGCTACACATTTTACAACCCTCTTATCCCTTGAGAAAATGTTGCTTGTCTCTCTCTTGCTCTCAAGTTTCAGGATTTTTTAAAAAAAAGACACAACTCTCAGAAGTTTATCATGAATTTGTAATATTCATTAACTGCAGGCTACCTTTATCCGCATAACTCTGCTTAATTGACCACCAAAAGACTGTATTTTACAAGGAGAGCCTTCATCTTTGAAGAGACTGGATTGATTCAGGTCACCTTGTTGGCATCAAGAGTTATATAATACACAAATCTGTAATATTTTTATTTTGTACAAATGTTTCAGTTGTCACAGGTATGAATGCCTACTATACTGTGCTACTGTGTTATCGTTGAGATAGGCTTACAAATCACTTTAATGATGATCATTTTAGTGGTAAGAAACCCATTTATGAAAGAGAGAACTCTTCAACCATTTGGGAAATCTGCTTTCTGCCAGTCAAATTGACAGCAAACTGTTGTGAGCTCATGCAAATGATCTCAAAGCTGTAACTATGTCCAACTAAAGCCAGCCTTTTATAGGCAAGTAAGGAGATTGACATTCACCCACACAAAGGGGCACTGTGCTTCATTTTTCTGTTGTCAATAACAGAGTACATATCTTAGCTCAGTTGTTAGCCCTATGCTCACTGAATGACCTTTTTGCCATTACATATATATATAAAAAATCTATGAAATGAGTGCTATGAAAGCTGCTTTAGGTGTAGAACAGACCAAATGAAAGGAGAGGAACAGGTAAGGGGTGCCACTGATAACCAGAGTGCATCCAAGAAGAACTTTATAGGTGATGATAATTGGAACTGAAATCTGGTTAATCTTAAGGGATATAATGCTATTTTAATACAGCATTTTTTGCTATTAAGATGGATTCTATCTGTTGAGGCCACCTTGAGGTGATTTGGGCTGTGTGTTGATTTGTCCTCCTGAGGTAGTGATGTATTATGTACAAATTATTTTCGGCTCAGCTCCAAAGGTTCTTGGTGACTTTTAAAGGCTTTACTGCTATTAAAGCATTGGTTGCACAACCTGATCTTTAATAACATTAAGAAATTAACAACTGGTACACATGGTTATACATGTACAGAACTTACTCAGCTCTAGGCCAATCTCACGAGGAGCAGGAAGTTTAAATAATACATTATACCTAAGTTTCACAAGTAGCAATAGCTCTTAACACATTGTTTGACTTCCTAAAAAGTGTTTGAGGGATCTTGACCAGAGAGAACACAGAGAGAATTAAAAACTGGAACAACAACAAGATTACATTTATATAGCGCCTTTTCATGTGCGGAGGACGTCGCAAGGCGCTGGAACAGTTGCATGGGAGGAATAAGACTATGAAATAATTAAGGAGTTGGAGAAATAATTGCAGAGAATACTGAGAGACTGTGGGACATTATAAATTAAACCAATTAAGAGGCAGGCAATGAAATGTGGAGATCAAAATCATCACCAGCTGAAAGCACATGGATAAGATCTGAGTTGAGAGCACAAATACGACTGTTTGTGGGACACTGCTGTGCACAATTGGCTGCCACGTTTCACTCACAAATATACAGTCAATTCACTTTACAGCATATTCTGTGAAGCGCTTTGAGACGTCGAGAAGACGTGAAAAGCGCTATACCAAATGTAAGGATTATTATTATTATAAATAAGTAAATCTAACACAAAGTTTCCACAGATCATGAAAACAACATCAATAGTTGTAATTCTAAAACATTGCATGGGGGAAAAAGCATGGCTGTTCTTGGTGCAGTATTATCTCCCAGCAGATCAGCAGAAGAATATCAAAGATAACCACAGACTGAAATATCACAACGCAAGTGTGTCATTATGATAAAGTTATTAAAACTATGGAATTGGACCCGTGGTTGCTGCGGTGCAACCTGCTCTACGTGAAAAGTGCTAAACAAATGTAATTTTGTTGTTGTTGCTGGTAATCATGGTAAATATTTAGTGTAGGCTGGTGCTTTTTTTTCGCACAGGAAGTGAAGCTGCCAGATGCTTCCCCTTGACTAACTTTGTTAACTTTACTTGCAGCTCCCAGATAATTTTTTAATTTTTCTACATCATTTTACAGGAATACCCAAGTAGTACAGTGTTTTTTGCCCTCAAGAATTCGTGAGTTTTTTTTAAAAAGTATTTGATTTTCTATTTTTTAATAGGATATCAACTATTTTCTTCTACAACATGTATTTGAGCTACAGCATTTTTTTGTGATAAATTTCTCAATATGTATTTTTCCTCATCACTGCTGTGCGCAATTGGCTGTTGCTTTTCACCCACAAAATACACAGTCACTACACTTTACAGTATATTCCTTGAAGTGCTTTGAGATGTCTCGAAGACATGATAAAGTGTTATATCAAATACAACGATTACTATTATTAATATTGTTTAAGTCCATTGGTACTTTGCATTAAATGTGGAATTGCACCTTCAGCTCATGCTTTTGTCAAGATAAGGAAAATTTAATGCTGAAATTTTGAATGAAATGTGAGAAAATATGGTTATTAGAATTACTGCAGATTTATGATGTATTTTCCCATCCTCATTTACTGATTGCTCTGGAGCAGATTTCAGATTTCACTCGATCTTGCAAAGCTCAACACTGTATCTTTGAAATTCGGTCATTCAAAACTCATTGTCCAGTGTAGCGACTATATTTGTAGGTTGGTCTCTTTCACTGAGTGACTCCCCTTAGCCCAGCCTTGGCAAAGGACCTTGGCTCGGAGCTGAATCTTTCACTAGTCTTGCATCGTGGAGTCCTGTAGCTTCGTGGTTAGAGCACTCGCTTTGCAAGCGAGAGACATGAGTTCAATTCCAGGCAGGGCGAAACCTTGGGCAAGTTTCCTTGCTCCACATGTCTAATAATAATCTCTCCAAAACCAAAAACAATAATAAATTGGTCATTTTCAATCTACGACTGTTTGTGGGACATTGCTGTGCACAATTGGCTGCCGCGTTCGCCCACAAATATACAGTCAATTCACGTTACAGTGTCTTCTGCGAAGCGCTTTGGGACGTCCTCCCGACGTGAAAAGCGCTATATCAAATGCAAGGATTATTATTATTATTATGAGTCCCTTGATTTCTTCCTGTCAGTTAGACAACTCCCTAGTGGCTGGGAACATGCAGCAGTTCAGGCAACATCCATGGAAAGAGGAAAATTAGTTAATATTTCAGGGCATGACCTTTCATCAGACCTTTCGGCCCTTATTATTCTTCTTTTAAATTCATTACCTTTACCCGATGCCGATTGAAGACTTGCTCATAAATCATAAATGATTAATACTATGTCTCGCCACCTCTAAAGAACCTCCTGGGTACATGTGTTATTAACGTAACACTTTTGGTAAATACAACTACTGCTGATGCTGCTGGTGTTGCCTGGTTTACTTTGATGTATAATGTAATTCTTATGGGTACTTTGATTCACTTCATCCTCACTCCCCACACAATGCAGTTTATCGGTTATTTATTAGTTTCCATTGACGTTTTCTTGAGCATCTTTGAAACCTCAATCATTCTCATCAGTACGTTAGTCAATACATAGAGTTGTTTGGTGCATTTTGGGCTGACTACCTATATATGTGTACAAGGGAATGGTCTAACAAAATTCCATTTTGCTCTTTTTTTATTTAAAATTTTCCTTTTTAACTGTCCACTTTACCGCTTTTCGGTATTTGCATTTTGCGCCATTCGGCCCAACTGATCTATGCCGGTGTTTATGCTCCACATGAGCTTCCTTCTGCCCTTCCTCAACTAAGCCTATCAGAAACCTTCTATTCCTTTCTCTCTCATGTACCTATCTAGCTTCCCCTTAAGTACATTTATGCTATTCGCCTCAACCAGTCCTTGTGGTAGCAAGTTCCACATTCTCACTACTTTCTGGTAAAAGTTTTTTCTGACTTCCCCATTTGATCTATTTGTGACTATTTTATATTTATAGCCCCTGGTTTTGGTCTCCCCCACATTCTATTTGCAGCCTATATGAGCTGTTGCTTGATGTGTTTCTGGTTTTCCATTCATAGACTCTCCTGTGAATTAGAGCCAGAGCTGTGTTTCAACAGTCTGGCCTTTTCAGTCTTTAGATTGGATTGATCGTGCTTATGGTTCTCCTCCACCCTCCCTCTATCCCTGACTCGTTGTCAGATTTCGCCAAGGTGAAGCGCTCTGGGACACTACATTGCATGATATGGTGTTATGTAAGTGCAAGTTGTTTTTGTTGTTATATGGTTTCCACTTTCAGACTATGTTCCCCAAAACACCTGCAATGGGTTCCACCATCGTCTCCCTACATTTTACAGAGTTCTTAAGTATTTTTCATCTGAAGGCATAAGAATAAAAGAATAAAATAGTCATTTGTTCCGTAGTGTACTAGAATCACACCTCAGATGTCTAAAATCAAGAGGGAAGGGAACTATACGTGTTCACGTAGGAGGGCTCTTTTAAAATTAGATTTCAAACCACAATGATTGCACAGATGAAGGGTTGTTGGTGATTAAATGTCTCTCTTGTGCTCCAGCAAAGGAAAATTAATTTGGAACACAGAATTTGTATTTCCGCATGTACTTTCAGCACTTAGCAAGGCGTGTGCCATAATGATTATGTGGCCAAAGGCTGCTAATGATCCCTTCACAGGAATGTCTACTCTCTGCAAATGGCAAACATCCACTTTCAAATGGGTGTGAGACTTGCGATTACAATGTATGATTGCTAGGAACTATTGGCTCAGGGGTTTCCAACCGCTAAGTGGCATCTCGTGCACGCTCAATCAAAACAGGAGGAAGGAGCGATATTTACTGCAGTTTAAACATTAAAGTTAACATTTTTATTTTGAGATACATGAAGTAAGAAGTCGCTTTGTTTTGACGCAATTTTATCCTTCCTTCCTCTGGTCTTTTTGACCATGTGTGAGAGCGCCACAGAGGGGATATGGAACCATTGGAGACCCCTGTACTGGCTGAATGATCTGTGTCTCAAATAAATATAAATATAAATAAATATAAATAATAGAGTGTGGTTTCCTGCTGTTATTGATTTGGGCTGTTTAAGATCTTTTCTAGAGTCGCACATTCCAGGTCATGGCAATCAGAATGGTATATTTTTAATTGTAGGGCTTCGACGTGAAGTGACTCTGCCACACTGTCCTGCAGATTCTGTTGTTTCTCGTATTTTTATCATAAAATAAATTTTGACAGCACCAGCAGCAACTGTCGTATATAACTCTGGAAGTGTGAACTCATTCATCCGCACTTACTTCAAGGTTGCTTTTTTGACTTTGTTCTGACTGTGGCGGACAGGCCAGCGGATCTCTGAGAGGCAGTGTAATAGCTGACTGAGAACTCACCCTGTCTAACATGATAGCTGGTGTTGGGAACCTTCCTTGCCACCTCTCCCTGTACTGAGAAACCCCCTTCTTGAGGTAATATTATGCCCGCTGGAGCCAGTGGCACTGACTTGTTTGCCTTCCAGGGCTGATGCCACAGCAAGACCTAACTTCGACATGATGTAAAAGGCTGGATATATAGATACAATTTTTACACAACACTTGAAAGAACATCAAGATTAGGGATGTTAGAGCAGAAAACTGAATCACTTCCAGACAGCCAGTGCCAAGTACTTTACATGCCCATGTCAGAGTTAGTACCTATAACGTTGAGTAAAGCTGAGCGTTATTGATGTTCAGTCCCCTAACACTAATCTCCAAAGTGGAATCCTTTCCAGTCCAATATTTTCAATTTGCAACACTATCTGTTTTGGGCTTTCTAAGTGAGATTACTAATTCCCTTGCCATCAGTGTTGAATTAGGATCCGTCTATCTTGTTCACAGTCATTGGGGAGAGAGCTGAGTTTTGTCCAAAGATAGATCCTTAAGCATCAGCAGATAGGGAAGAGTCTTTTAAACTTATTTCACACAACACACTTGCTTTGGCACAAGGTTACCATCTTACACCAATTGCGCCAATGGTTGGGCAGGTCGTTGTCTTGATGGTTTTAGGTTTGATGTTTGCTTTGATGCTTGTGCAAATTAATTGAAAATTATTGTTATCATTTCCACATTACAGAAGTAAATTAGTAAACAACTTTTTTTTAAAAAAAGCAGATATTGGTGCCCTGTTTGCCTTTCAAAAATACCAATTTAACTTGCTCAAAACACAGGTTGGTGCTGAACATGTCAGCTACACGTAGAAAAATAAATATTTTAATAGCCTGGACTTGGTTTGAACTTGGGTTCAAGTGGTGAAAGGCAAGTGTTTTTGAGGGACTTAGAATAATATGTTTGTAGCTGATATTGTAATTAATTTAGATGCGTTATACAAAAAAATGCATGAGCATATCTCAGTTTTAGATTTTGCACTTGTTACTTAATGGAGTGAATGAGAAGATAATCTAAATTTAATTTCTATGCCCAATTATATATGGGACTTAAAGTAATCAAAAATCAATCTCGATAATGTTTAGGCATATTGTAGTTAGAAAAAAATGATACTTTAGAATTACGCTTGGAAAGCATTAATCTATTGCAAGCACTTCTGCACTCAAAATTACTGATCAGAATGCAGAGGAGACCTTAATCACTTTCATGAATAGTTGTGAGTGGTTAAAGAAGGAATCTCGCCATCAGTATTTTCCCTGAAATTAAACAATTTCAGTGATTTGCTCTGGCATCCTCTTATTCTCAAACACTCCAAATCTTCTAAAAAAATTTGAATACAGTCAACTCCTGATAACTGAACAGTTCCAGGGAAAAGAGCTCAGTGACGAGTTATCCAGAGTGGCGAGTTCGGGATGTGTATAAATACGTAAATAAATGCAGCTGGGATATTGATAACATGATGACTTAAATGGTCGTTACAAGTTAAGCCAGGGTCGAGATGTCAGGCTTTTAACGTATATCCCTGTATTAACTCAAATACCCTATAATGTAACCAAGGTTCCTAGCTGCGGATTGACAATGAAAAGGCTGAGGACACCGAACTGATATCAGTAGAGACAGTTATGCTGGATGTTTCAGTTGAATTTCAGCGATGTATGCTAGTTATCTTCACTCGCTAGCAAAATAATTTCACCCAATCACTGACTGGCAATAATTCTCACTTTGTATATGAAAAACGGAACTGAACAGAAAAACTAAGCAAGGTTAATACAGTATTAATTATACTCTTATCAGAGAGCACAGCTGGTAATGTGCCCTTTTTCTTTTATCTTTTCATACAAATTGTTTTGTTCACAAAGTTGAAATGATGGATGTCAGTATTATTGAGGTGAAACGAAAGAACAGGGGTGTGATTTTACAATTGGGAAATTCTGTTTAATAAGTTAGCGAAAAGAAACCATCAGCTTAACTTAAGGTAGACTCCACATGTCCATTTAATTAACAGCATAATTATCTTTTTCACGCCATTATCTTTTATCTCACCAAATTATTTTCGACCTTATGCAATCTTTAGAACGGTCTGAAATATTAGTTACATTTATAAATACTGCGCTTTCATGTTACATCAGTGAGGAGCCAAATCATTGCAGCTTTAATTGAATTTGCTCCTGAAGGGAGGTCATTCTGTTTTGTATAATTTCCTGCCAAGAACTCAAGTTCTCTGTGGATAGGGCAAAGTTAATTCACAGCAAGATGGCTTTTGGTCTCAGCAGCTGAATGCTCCTTATCACTCCTCACAGTGAGATATCGCAAGAGTGTGCCTGATCAAGTGTATCTTGATCGTTGGTGCATAGCTTAAGAAGGATTTCTGAAGGATTTCTTATATATAAGATAGTCCTTCAGGCAAGTGTTTTTTCTTTGTAGCCCTTTTCTCCTACAGATAATAATTAATGATAATTTGGTCACTCAATCCACAACAGTTTGTGATACACTGCTGTGCGCAATTGGCTGCTACGTTTTGCCCACAAAATATAGTCAATTCATTTTATAGTATATTCTGTGAAGCGCTTTAAGACATCTCGAAGAAATGATAAAGCACCTTATCAAATGTAAGAATTATTATTATTGTTATTGTTTACATTACTTCTAGCATAGATGAGATACAGAGCAAAACTCTATACATAGCTCAATACATCACAAGCCTCTGGTTGATAAAGCCACTGACACTGCTTATGCACTTGAAATGAGATTTCCTTTTATAAGAATACGTTGACAAGGTTACTATCTTTACTGAACAGCAAAAATTCACCCCATTTAATTCCCTGTTGATTTATTAGGAAAACCCTCCCTACATGTGCACAATCTTGTAAAAACTTTCATCTGTTTATTTACATAACCTTAATGTTATCTGAACTCAAATTGGAAGTCATAATGAATACAAAGGCTCATTTCCCCAACTTCCAGATTGCTAAAGGTTCCTGGAAGTCTCCCAGTTTCTATGGGGAGGACAAATATATAGCTGTTAGAAAAACAGCTTTGTTGATTGCAGAACCAGATAAGTTGAGTTTGTGGGGTTATAGATATTCAAAGAGCAGATTCTCTTTTCACAGCACAGCAATAATAATAATAATAATAATCCTTGCATTTGATATAGCGCTTTTCACGTCGGGAGGACGTCCCAAAGCGCTTCACAGAACACACTGTAAAGTGAATTGACTGTATATTTGTGGGCGAACGCGGCAGCCAATTGGCACAGCAATGTCCCACAAACAGTCGTAGATTGAAAATGACCAATTTATTATTGTTTTGTTTTGGAAGGATTATTATTAGGCTCTGTGTGGAGTAAGGAAACTTGCCCAAGGTTTCGCCCTGACCTGCCTGGAATTGAACTCAGGTCTCTCACTGCCTTGCAAAGCGAGTGCTCTAACCACTGAGCTACAGGACTCCAATGTCACCTCAGTCTTTGAGATATGCAAAAGAGTGCTGATAATGCAAAGCAAGTCTGAAGCTTCTCTGGGGAAACTTCTGCATGAGCTGTTTTGCTTACTTAAGCCATGAAAATTCACTTCTCAGCTGAGAATTCTAGCACATTTGTCTTTTTAATGGCATTTAGGTGTGGAGTGGTCTCTGTGTTTATACTGATACATGTGATGAGACAGGAACTATCACAAGAGTTGAAGTCAAATTCGGGGCATAGTCTTGACTTGGTCTCTTCTCCCGCACCAGGCTCCGTGACCCTATTAGCCCCATCCTCGTCCAATTCCACTGGCTTCCCGTCACACAGAGAATACAGTTAAAGATCCTGGTCCTCACCTTCAAAGCCCTCCATGGCCTTGCTGCCCCCTACCTGCAAGCTCCCTACCAACATGCCCGCTCCCTCCACTCCGCTCCAGACTGCTTCATGTCCCGCCTCGCCCGCCCCACCATTGGCAGGTGGGCCTTCAGCTACTCTTCCCCCAACCTCTGTAACTCCATCCCGCAGTCCCTCCGCCTCGCCCCCTCCCTTGCCTCCTTCAAAACCTGTCTCAAGACCCTCCTCTTCAACTGTGCCTTCAATCACCCACCTTTCCCTCCTGCCCTCCATTAAAACCGACTCTTCTGATGTGCACTGGATATTTATAGAAGTAACAGTATGCGCAGATTTTTGTTTAAGTTTTCTTCCCAAATGTTCCAATTTATGTGCCAGAACCTTCACTCCTGCCTTGAGTTATACGTGCACATCAATAGTCCAGGAGTGGAGATAGTCTGGCTGTCCTTTCCTGTGAGGAAGCACCTGGTTTATGTCTAGCTCTTCCTCGTCTGTCGTTATTATAACCACTGAGTTTCAACACTCACCACTCATGGAGTTTGTTGCATGCCATGGTTTCTCTGTGATATCAATACATATTTATCTTGGCAAATCCTGAACAGATTTTTTTTGTGTATAGAGGGCTGAATAATAAATACCATCCCCTGCTGAGGTTCTGAGCAAACTGCCTGTTCATTCTGCGATACAATTATGTTAAATTATAAATCCTCACATTTCTCCCCAGTAATGAACCTCTGTTCTTTGCTCATTACACAAAGTGTGCACAAAGTTACTTCAGCAACAAGCAACAGAAAAGAGTCATTCCCAGAGGAATATATTCACTCTTATTTTATTTCCTTAACTAGTTTTTTTTTAAATATTCAAAAGATGCACATGATTTAGAAATGTGAGTCTTTTTTACTCTTTTAATTACATAATGCCACCTCTTGAGATTCAAATACGTCTTGAAAATATTCAGCCGATATTTTATTGAGTGGCCTCCACCTTCCCTGATCCCGACTCCCAGCTCAGGTCCGAAACACTGATTGTCCAGAGCCTTGGGACGTCTTCCCGACTTGAAAGAGGCTATACAAATATAATTTTGCAGTTGTTGTTGTTGTATAGTCTGGTTTTACAGGGGCCTTACAAGTGAACTGCATAAGCAGAGATCAGAATCATTGAATATTTCAACAAGCATCTTGTGAAGGTCTGAGTTGAATAAAATAAAATCCCTGCGTCTCTGGAGGATGTTATTGCCATCGTTATGTCTGAAAAAGGTCATACATATTTATACTTAACTTTTATAGGTATCCAGCTCACAGCTACTTGGATTGTATTGTCACCACTTCAATGGAAAATACGTTTATTTTATTTATTTTGTGTCAAGAAGCCAACAATTCTACCCGTAAACCTATTTACCTTCAATACCACATGATAGTGTTTACACTGAGGCTGTTACAAATATAACACATACTCAGTGAGACTTAAGTGTAACTAAATGATAACCAGACAATTTGTAACATTCAACTGGAAAGAAAGTATCATAGAGTTTCTTATAGAGTTTGTGGAGCCCTGTAGCTCAGTGGTTAGAGCACTCGCTTTGCAAGCGAGACACCTGGGTTCAATTCCAGGCTGAGGGCGAAAGTTTGGGCAAGTTTCCTTACTCCACACAGAGCCTAATAATAATCCCTCCAAAACAAAAACAATAATAAATTGGTCATTTTCAATCCTGACCTTTTGTGGGACATTGCTGTGCACAATTGGCTGCTGGGTTTTCGCCCACAAATATACAGTCAATTCACTTTACAGTATATTCTGTGAAGTGCTTTGAGAGGTCTAGAAGACATGAAAAGCGCTATATCAAATGCAAGGATTATTATTAATTATTATTATTATTATTATTATCATCATCATCATCTTTATTCCAGGACATACAATGAGTACATGCACTAGTTTCACAATTGACTGAATTAATTTTAAATGTCTGTAACACTGTACAAAGTTTCACATGATGATCCGCTTATGGAAATATGGAAGAGATAAAATCAAAAAGATGCAAAACTGAGCAAAATAGCCACGACAGGATGGATAGTCACAGTCACTTGTCTTTTACACACTTGAATTAATGCCAGTAACACATCATCATGTCTTCAATAAATAGTATTAGGTACAGTTACATTGTCATGTCTTCTTTAAATAGTACTACAAAAACAACTTACATATATATACTAGATACAGTCCCCTCTGTTTCAATAGCACGTAAGAGCTACACTGACCCATACTTACAAGTGTAGTTAAGGCCTCAGCACTTTTACCTATCAACAGTTTTGTTTCTACTAACACCATCTGTACTGAAAATATTGAATGCTTTTGTGCGGAGATCGGATTCAGTAGCATACTCGGGTGACTGACTCACACTCTTCCTCCCAGCTCTGCCTCTCTGCCAAGCTAGTCAGTGTCAGATCCAGTTAATATAATTCAATTTAAAACATTTGCTTAAGAGCTTTGCATGTCACTTAGCAAACCTTGAACTCCAGTGAAATGAATGTACAATTTCCACCCATGAGAAAACTTACTCTAATCAGTTTTACTCTAAAAATGAGGTATGTAAGCAATCCTGCATTTTGTAGGCAAACACAGCAGCCAATTTTCATACAGCAATTTCTCATGAAGAGCCATGAAGTGAATGATCAGTTTTATCTGGGGGATTGTTGGCCGGGAGACTGGGAGACATAGGTATCTATAACCATTTCTATTTTACGTTGATAAGTATCTGTTCGATGTGCTTGACTTGTAACTTAAAGCAGAATTCCTAGAAGTCTACATAGAATCAAACATTTTCTCA
Organism: Callorhinchus milii; assembly: GCF_018977255.1. Taxonomy (NCBI): domain Eukaryota; kingdom Metazoa; phylum Chordata; class Chondrichthyes; order Chimaeriformes; family Callorhinchidae; genus Callorhinchus; species Callorhinchus milii. The sequence goes on along the minus strand of NW_024704752.1, from coordinate 14,795,415 downwards.
TCTCGGATACTGAAGCAAAGCTTAGTATTCTTTACTATTAATTTTGCTCAAAATAACTTTTTAATCAAGTAAACATTTGGCTCTTGCAAAAACTTACTTAAGAAACTGATTCACCTATGGTAATTCCCATCACAGATTCTTTCTGTTGGCTATAAAGATTTTAATTGAAATAATAATATTTAATAATCCTAATAATCTTTTCATTTGATATAGTGCCTAAACATGTTGTCATGATGTCTCAAAGCACTTCACAGGATATACTGTAAAGTGGACTGACTGTGTATTTTGTAAAATAAATAAATGTGAATAAATTCAGGTCGTCCTAGATGAGATTCCTGCTATGATTTTGCCCATAGTACAAAACAACCCACAATAATTGAACACAAAATCAGCAAGCACATAATAAACTACACATGAAAGTTGTTAGTAAAAATAGCAACAAGCTTGAAAATGGAAATATCCGGAGGAGGAATTGTAATTTTAGCGCATTGGGCTCCTGAAGGAAAGCATTAACATTACTGGGACATGGATGGGGGAAATAGCACCTTGTAGGATAAATTTCACCTCCAGCACTGAATGTCATTGACTCACAAAACCTTAGCCTGAAGGCGATCTGGAGGTTAAAGATGAAGTAATGTGCATAATCTTGAAGATTGCTGTGAGATAGTTTATCTGCAAGGCACTTGTTTTAGTGGTGAAACACCAGTAATTAGGAGATCTTTTGATCCCATTGTTACAAAAATTACTCAGACCATGTTCTAAGTCCCAACTTTAACCTTCTATCTTACAGACATCGTCAAGCACAGCAACAACTGAGTGTCAGGCAAAGGTGTCAAACAACCGCAAAAGTGTTCCACAATATGTTGCCTTGTGAAAACACACAAAAACTATTCATACACACTGCAATTTAAGGAGCAGTTTCTTGCAAGTGCTGAAGAGTTAGCAGCGACTAGATAATGAATGATGATCAGACACTGCAGCTGTCAGATTTAGTTTGCAGCTGACAATTAAAGTTGATAGAAAATGATCTCCAGAAGCAAAGTTGCAACGATTTCGAAAGTACAAAGGAATTAAATGTGGCAACTGATGTGCCTTGAGTCATAGGTGACATTATCGAGCACAGTAATTGTGTAGGTCAGATAGATTTCTCAACTAATGTGTATCCAAACGGAGAATGTTCTTACATTCAAGTCTAGACTACATTGGAGGAGATTTGGGGAATTGTTTTTTTTTGCAAGTGTCAAATTTTCTGGTCCAAATCTCATCAGCAATCGATTAAGAATAAAGATTTTGTTTAATTTCTAAAGTCGAGAACTACGGTTCCTCCTCCCCCAAACTTGGATTATTGTTGCAATTTATACCCAACCTCACTCAGTTCCAAATCAGGATCCAGTATGCGGTGCTTAAAGAATTTTGAGTGGTTGTGAGACTTCAGTGATGCATAAATGCCACGTTTTCTAAGCACGGTGTTCAGAAGAGGAAGGACAGTGTTGTGAACTCTCAAGAATAATGAATTCCAATGGTTCAGTCGTGGTGATACTCTAGAGAGATTTCCTGAAAGAGGAAGAGAAATTAGAAGCTTCTTATGTTCACATACTTTAGATTCAGTATGATCTTATATTTCATCCAAACAAAGCATATCCCCACAATAAGGAATCCCAATTGATTTGTGGTCATAATCTTTATTTTTTGAAGTGTGATGGATAGTTTGATGGATTGCATTTGCTTGCAGTGTATACAACATAATTTTCTTTAGAGATCAAATCATAAAGATAAGCATGAAAGACTATTTCCTTAATTTATTGGAAGTGTTTTTCTGCCAAAATATATATGTTTGTTTTGTTTTGCTCTGCAGGGTGTGAGGTGTAAGCTGATGTTTTTGCTAGGCGCACTTTGAGTTCACACTTAGACAGTTAGACACTTAGACAAAAAGGAAAGATACAGATGCACCCACCTTCCCTGCTCGTCTCAAACAGCCAGTGGCCTCAAGCAGGCCGTTTGGCTGTTTTTTCCATGACGAAAGAACCGATATAGAAAGTAAAAAAACTTTGAATTGGTTATTTTGCATCCTGTATGCTTTTCAGTCTTGGGTTTGTGGGCTACACCTAACCATTAAAGTGTCTTCCTGATTCTTGTGCATACAGAGATATTCTGTTTCTAGGTACCATCCAGATTAGTTTTAAATAGCCATTCTTCACACACTTGTAACTTTTATAATGTACTTGTACTAATGTGAAATCAAGTCCTGTATTTTAGTCGTTAGAGCACTCGCATTGCAAGCGAAAGGATCTGGGTTTGATTCCCAGGTAGGGTGAAACCTTAGGCAAGTTTTCTTACCCCACATGCGAAGTTTACCTAGTAGTAAATAGGAACTTGGTTGTTAGTCGATTGGCAGATCGCTTTCCTGGCAGTAATAATCCCTTCAAAACATATATTTTTTAAAATAATAATTTGGTAACTCAATCCATCAATGTTTGTGGGACAAATATTCTGTGAAGCGGTTTGAGACGTCTCAAAGACGTGATAAGGCGCTATATCAAATGCAAGGATTATTATTATTAATTAGAGAAATGATTGAAATTTTGTACTGCCAATTGAATAGGTAAAATTTATTTCTGAGTATTTATACGAGAGACTTGTTAGAACAGATGTAAAAACGGTTACAGTCACTATGTGCTGAACTGAGAAGTCTGAAATAGACTTAGGTGGTGTATCAAATGTGCAGATTGTAACAACATGAAAGTCATCTGTAATAGTTCAGTTCTCAGAGCTAAAGGGATCTGAGCAGCTGTATTAATGCTGACAAAGCTTTACAGATGTAATGCAATTGCACCAGACAGGTTAATCCTTTCAGCATACTGCATTGCGGGATTGATCATTCGAGTCATCCATCCACCAAAGTCATCCAAACATTGTATTTAACATGGACCTTCTGTCCCAATAAGACATTCTGGCACACCATAAACACATTCACTATGATGACTGATTGCACGTGATTGTGAAAGAGTTCATCGATTTAGAGAAAGGAGGAAGGCACTATCACTCAGGCAATCAAGGAATAAAAGATTAAAAATACTCTGGCTCGCCTATTTTTAGACTATTCAGACAATTGAATAACAGAGTGCTGGATGCTTTTATTGCTGCTGGACATTTGCAAAAGGTTTCATCTTAAAACCTGCGAAATCTAATAGTCATCTTATATCAATTGCCCAAATTAAATCACTTGAACTACTGGAAAATGCGGGCCTTTTGAATTCATACCATCACGCTTTGCATGGTGGATAGACAAATGGTGGCAAATAGCAGGTCACTGTGCACACATCTACTGCCTGAAGTGTAATCAGAGATAAACCTGCTTACATTATACTTGTTCCAAGTTGCAATGAGTTCAGTGTAAGGAAATTCTACAATTCTCACTGGGAGTCCAATCATTTAGTCTATATAATTCAATGATCATGGAACCATAACAATTTGCAGTGCAAGGATAATATGATAAATGAACAGAAAAATGTAATTTGTGTTAAAAATGAACTATTATTTTGAAGTAACTTATGGGATGAAAGAAAATGTTTCCTTGAATGGAAAGGTTAAGGGATGAACAATTGATTCTATTCAGCATGTTTGAGCACATTAGTGCTCCACAAATATACAAACAAGCAATAAGTCATTAGAAAAATCAATTTCTTATCAGACTTTATTAAGTGGTTCTGCAGGTTTTAATGGCTCTCAAGATATCACCTGCTAACTGGTTCATGGGCTCCTTTTCCTGTGATGGCTTTTATTTTAAAATTAGGTGTATCCATATTCTCCTCTTGCGCTACTCAGTCGTGTTCAAAAGATGTGCAAGAGTATAAAACATGGAGTGTTTATGTCCTGCTTACTCGCATTAAACGTGGTCAACTGATTGTGTGTGTGAATCCGAACTGATAACTGAGGTGAGCTACTCTTAATTAGGCAAGTTACTGCAGAGCAACTATTTGTTGACACGCCAAATTAAACTGAATTACACAGATAGTGGTTTTAAAGTAATAATCCTTACATTCTATAACTTACCTTATCACGACGTCAAAGTCTCCAAGCACTTCACGGGATATATTGTAAAGTGTACTTACTGTGCATTTGCAAATGAAGGGCAACAGATAACGGAGAAAGAAAGCTAGTAAAGCCATTCGGCCCAGCTGGTCTATGCCGGTGTTTGTGCTCCACATGAGCCTCCTCCTGCCCTTCCTCAACTAAGCCTTCAAGCATAACCTTCTATTCCTTTCTCCCTCATGTACCTATCTAGCTTTCCCTTAAATACATCTATGCTATTTGCCTCAACAACTCCTTGTGGTTCCACATTCCCACTACTCTCTGTGTGAAGAAGTTTCTTCTAACTTCCCTATTTAATCTATTTGTGGCTATTTTATATTGATGGCCCCTGGTTTTGGTCTTTCCCACAAGTGGAAACATCTTCCCTCTGTCTCCCCTATCAAAACCTTTCATCATTTTAAAGATCTCTATCGGGTCACCCCTTACCCTCCTCTTTTCAAGAGAAAAGAGTCCAAGCGTGATATATTCCGAAACATTGATGACTTTCTGCTTCTATAATTTCACAAATGAAAAGTAAGCTTTTGATACAAAATGTCATTCCAAAGAATGGCTGAATAAACTTCCATCAAAGCTTGTGCAAATTAGCATTGCAGGAGCTTCTGCACATCCTAAACCATGAAATTGCTGCAATGGCTTCAGACTCTTACATTTGACTTGTACTGAGATCTTTTGCAAAAACTTTTCCTTTGAGTGTTTCATGGTGCCTCTCATGGGAATATCTGCTTGTTTCAGTTTCACTTCAGTCTGTCGTTGCTCTTCTGTAGACAACTTAACTGAACTATTATAAAAATGGAGTGACTTTTTTCTACTTATTCCGGGGAACGTTGTCAATACTGGAGAACGAAAGATATTTTAGATGCTTCTCCAGCTCATATCAGTACTGAGCATGACCAGGTCATATATAAACCTGGTTGGGTTGTTGGAAAGCGCCCCCTGTGCTCACCCAACAATATATTCAACCTCAGAATAACTTTCTACTTCACAATTAAATAATTTCATTCCCAAAGCTTTCACCCTTGGGGACACTGTGCAGATGCTAACCCTGTGCCAATTTGCAATAAACTGTGGGACAATTTGTGCTATGGACACAGGATTCTATCACAATTCTTATTTCTTTCAGCATTTTGATTTATCTACCAGTTGTCGCTTAGCTTTGATTTCCCAACTGTTCTGCTCTTGCAACTATAGAACCTGAGTTCAATTCCAGGCAGAGGGCGAAACCTTGGGCAAGTTTCCTTACTCCACACAGAGCCTAATAATAATCCCTTCCCCCAAAAAATAATAAATTGGTCATTTTCAATCTACGACTGTTTGTGGGACATTGCTGTGCGCAATTGGCTGCCACGTTCGCCCACAAAAATACAGTCAATTCACTTTACAGTGTGTTCTGTGAAGCGCTTTGGGACGTCCTCCCGACGTGAAAAGCGCTCTATCAAATGCAAGGATTATTATTATTATAATATTATTATTATTATTATTTGCGTTCATTTCAAAAATATAACATAGAATCAAGGATAACAGTTGATATTCATAATACGGGGTTACCAAGTAAGTAGATTTGGATTTGGGACTTACATCAAAACTGTTGACTATCATATATAAAATATTATTAACTTGTTGATGAGGCCTTTTGGCTTGCATCGCACACCCAGTAGGTAAATATAATCATTTTCATTAGCTAAATAACTGAGGACACCTGTAATTGTCCAAAGGCTTTTACCATATTTTTTCACAACTCTTATAATACACGTTTTACACATTTGTATAAAAGGCCTTCTGGAGAGCAAAAAGGGAGAAAAATAATGCTTGGTAATCAATTCATATTCTTAGCAATATTTTTCATTTGATTTGTAAGGTCAACAGATTTTCTGGAGTCCTGCAGCTCAGTGGTTAGAGCACTCGCCTTGCAAACGAGAGACCTGGGTTCAATCCCGGCAGGGCAACATGTTAGGCAAGTTTCCTTACTCCACACGCCTCTATTTACCTTGCAGTAAGTAAGAACCTGGTTGTTAATCGATTGGCGGATCGCTTTTCCATGGGTAATAATTCCTTCAAAATAATAATAATAAATTGGTCACTTCAATCCACGACTGTTTGTGGGATGTTGCTGTGCACAATTAGTGGCCATGTTTCGCCCACAAATATGCAGTCAATTCACTTTACAGCATATTCCGTGAAGCGCTTTAAGACGTCTAGAAGATGTGATAAGGTGCTATATCAAATACAAGGCTTAGTATTATTATATATTTCTGTTTTTATGAATTGAGAATCCACTCCAAGTGGCTTAATTTATATCCAAGAGAAACGCAAGGAAACTGAGCTTCAGAAATGACAGCTCAAGATCAAATGAGTAAGGTGATAACTGAGCATTTTGGCATATTCAATACAAAAACATTCGCACACATCAGGCAAGACAAGAAAATCCATTTGAGATGACGTCTCTTGAGTCCACATCAATGTATAGCAATTCTCTAACATCCTGGAATCTGAACAATTAGTAAACCAGCAAACCAATAAAACTATGTTTTCCATTTGATCTTGTGTAAATAATAGAAATAGGAATATACAAATTTGATATAGAAACCAGCCCTTTTTACCAAAGCAACTCACTGGATTCAGAAGACATTTTGGCTGAAATGGGCAACATGTCCTTTCAGCGGTAAAGGTTAAGGGAGAAATAATTTTAATAGTAGAAGCAATTCCAGTGATGACAATGATACTGCCTGTCAAACTTTCCAAATCCTTTATAAACTCCTGAAATGAATCCGTAATAGATTTTTGCACTTGCTGATATCTTTGCAGGATTTGTGCCTCAGCAAGTTTTTGCAGTTACTTCTGGCGTGGGGGGAATTTTAAGATTTTAGCAGCCTGCCAGAAACGATCTTTTAATGTTCATATCTGAAATGAGTGAATGAGTGAAATTGTAGAACCAGTTACAGTGATAACAACTGGTGGCCCTCTGAGGCTTGCCCTCTGGGTTCTCCATTGGATTGAAATAATAATAATAACCCTTGCATTTGATATAGCGCTTTTCACACCTTCTAGATGTTTCAAGGCACTTCACAGAATAGACTGTAAAGTGAATTGACTGTATATTTGTGGGAGAAACGCGGCAGCCAATTGTGCACATGTGTGACCGACAAACAGTCGTGGACTGAGTGACCAAATTATTATTGTTGTCTTTTTTTTTGAGGGATTATTATGTCTGGAAAAGCGATCCACCAATCGACTAACAACCGGATTGGTACTTACTGCTCGGTAAATAGAGGCTTGTGGGGTAAGGAAACTTGCCCAACATTTCGCTCTGCTGGTAATTGAACCCATATCTCTCGCTTGCGAGGTGAGTGCCCTAACCACTGAGCTACAGGACTCCACATTGGATTGAAATAATAATAATAATAATTATTACTCCACATAATCCATCACAACTATTGTTGCAAGTCCTGTTAGAAACTTGTTCCAACAGATGGACAGAAGATTATTTAACCCAACACATCCTTAAATATGGCTTACACGTTAAAAGCTGATTTACTGAGAAAATAAATCAAGAGCTATTTGCTACCACCTGTACTCTTAATGGGTACATTTGAAAAACATTGTGATGAATGGCTTAGGTGTAGTTACGTCTCTTCATATTAATTCCCTGGAAATGTAAGACATCGAAGAACATAAGGTTTCAATTCTTTTGTTTAAAAAAAATTGTTAAGCCAAATCCTCTCTGCTTATGGGAAATTGCTGTGCTCAATGTACTGCCTGTTTGCCGACAAAATACACGGTGACTACACTTTACAGCAATTCTTGTGAAGCCCTTCAGCCACCCCTTACCCTCCTTTTTTCAAGAGAAGAGTCCAAGCATGTTCAGCCTTTTCTGATAGTATAACCTCTCAGTTCTGGGATCATCCTTGTGAATCTCCTTTGCACCCTCCCAGTGCCTCTACATCCCTTCTAATACTGTGAGGACCAGAACTGCACACATGTTCTACGCTTTTGATGACAAGTCAGATTTGGTGCTGGGGAATTATTTTAAAAATGCATGATGGGTGCAACATTGCAAGGTAGTTTTTTTTGTTTTACTACAGTATTAGGGCAGGGAGTGGAAGCAGAGAAGTGGTCTGTGGATGTTTTGTGTGATCTGTGAAAGCAGGAAATGTGAATCTGCTTTTCTTATTTCACCTTTACATGGGAATGGTTAACAACAAACTGGAAGCCAATGCAGGCAACCTGTGCCTCAATGTTGTAGCAATGGGAGATAACCCATCATTAAGCCAGCTAGGATTTGGATCACTTCATACAAACTTGTAATAGGACCCGCAATATAAATCCTTGAAGATCGTCTAAACCATTGGTGGCCAATCTTTTCGGATAGCCAACAAAATAATCATAGAAATAACAGAATTAGCATAAATTTATTCTATTAATAAAGAAATGTTCAATCAAGAAAGTTTCATTTTGTTTGCCAAAGAGATTGGTCCCCACGGGGGCTTCAGTCAAGAAAATAATTCTTGTTGACTCGGCATTTTCTACATTATTCCCAGAAAACAGCACAATCAGCCATATTCAGAGTGAACCCGTTTGCAGTGTTCAGTGTCGCTTGTAAATGGAATATAATGGAATAATATAAATGTGTTTGAAAGTTGGTTTGTATTCCACAGAGCCTTTCCATTAAATTTTCACCTTGGCAAAACTTGCTAAAAGCGGTGACAGTCAGTCAGTCAGTCAGTCAGTCAGCCAGACAGACAGACAGACAGACAGACAGACAGACAGACAGACAATTTTACCTAACTCCAAATACCAACTTGGATGTAAAACAAAAACAGAAGTCGCTGGGAACACTCAGCAGGTCAGGCAGCATTTATGGAGAAAGGAAAGTGAGTCAACATTTTGGGTCCACGACCCTTCGTCAGAACTAATTGTGCAATCTAGGTACCATTCAGTCTGATTAAGCATTCACTGTACATTTTGAATTAATAAATATGTTCAATCACACTTATACTTAACCAACAGCTAGTGTAATCCCTGCAAGTAAATTTCTTGTGAGACTAAAGGCAAATATGATTATTACAAACTTCAGAGGATTAATAAAGTTGTCTTATTTTCCTTCTTTTGTTTCTTGAAGGCACAGAAATGTACAGAAATACAATTCATTGGCCCTTAGCCTCTCTCCGGTACCTCAAATGGTGATTCTTTATGTGCAAGAATACATAATCATTATAAAGGAGGTTTTTGTAATGAGGGGACAGAGAGTCAAGTCAGTCTTATGCACTTGTGCACATATAAAGGGAAATTGTACTCTGAACACTTGGCTAAAATATGGTTATTTAACAATCAGGATAGACTCTATCTTCTCTAACTTCCACAGCACTTTGTAAATAAATAACCATGATCTCAAAATATAAAGTTGTGTGTGTTCTAATGTAGCTATCAAAGGTCTAAAAGTATCTATAGCATAAGCCTATTTAGTGGGTTCCTAAAGACTATTATTGCGGATAACTAGCACTAGTGCTACTACATTTTCTTTTGTAAAAAGATGTCAGTTGAATAATTCTACTATGTGTTGCTTGGCCTCAAAGCCACCTTGTCCAGAATACTCAAAGTTGCAGTCCCCTACTGTTAACTATCCATTGCAATACGCTATCTCAACATTTGGGCCCAACCCATTACAATGTGACAAGACAGACCTTATCCCCATAATATCGTGAGAAACTTGCATTATTGCAGCTACTTTCCACAAAGTACCAGAAAGCTGTTGTAATTCTATCACCAGAGAAACCATTATCTACAACCATTATCTACAACAGGAAACATTCCTTCCTTACGCATGTGAGTGCCGCTGAAAACTGCATTGCTCATGAGAGGTGTATTCAGGCTTCCTTCCAAAATATAATCATAGTTTCTAGCAAAGTGGTATGTTACCTCAAAATGACTTTACTGGTGTCTCATTTGTGCACCCTTTAAAAAAAGCAAGAGATGGGACCTAACATTGCATTCAGCTGTTGGGTCTATTGCGTATTACTCATTACTCACTAATGCTAGCAAATGCATCACCCAGAAATAAAAATTCCCCAGTGATCATGATGAAATATGCTTCAGACTTCAATATCTAGGCAGTCCAAACCAGCATCTTAAACACCTCTAGTGGAGCATTTGATAATAGACTTTTGTTTTTAAGCAGTAAAGAACTGAGTAGAAATAGATCCATAATTTTAGTAGGAGATCATTTTCCTCCTACTTATTGTTCAACACTTTCTGCACACTTCAAAAGTTAATACTAATTTGATGGATGTGACCAGTATTTCACAAGTCTTTGCTGGCATTAGAATTCTATTCTAGATGCTTATACAATGTTTTGAAATTGCTTTCTTTGTAATAGACTCCAATAGTTTTCTTTCAACATATATCAAGGTAATAGGGCTATAATTCACACAGTCAACCTAGGGTTAGATCAACAAAACCGATATAGAATTCTAATTTTCTGATATTCCAATCAGTTTAACACCAAATAGGAACTATAATTCTGAAGGAGAATAAACCACTCTTAACAGCAAGATACAGCAAAGGGAAGATTGCCAATATCACACCCAATTATCTGTTACATAGACCACAAGCTGATTCCTGAAAATTTCGGACATGCACAGCATGAGGGGAGAAAAGCACCAAACAAATCCTAATCTGTATCCAATAGGTTGATCAATAAGTTGAATCATGATGTTAATACACTGTAGCCCAGAAATGTTTTATTTTGCTGTTCAATATTGTATATACTGCCTAGTTTATTAATTGCTAATGTGTTGCCCGGAAATTAATTTTTTTATACTATGGTACCCGTTTTATGTCATGCATTCAACCTTCAAGCAATCACATTGCAATCGTCAATACTAGGAGCCAAATGCTTTGATTTAGTATAAATTCTGCACAGAGATGTACAGTCATTGGGGACTACAGTAGAATCACAATAGCGCATTTTTTTAAAGTGAGAACAATAAGTTAAGCAACAGTATTGTACTAAACTTGGAAAAGAAAGAACAGTCACTGGTGATGGGAATTTGTTTGCACTTGGCTCCTGTTATCTCTTCCAAAGCCTTAATGCTTGTGATGTACTAATGCTTTAAATTCATTTCAATAGCAAAAAAATGCAATAGCAGTCACATAGACTAGACCTCAATTGTTACTGAGATTCCAATTCGTACCCCCACACCCCTCTTCCCATTGGTAAAATTAGCCCGTGAACAATGTGTGAACAAAACAGAAGTTTCAGTTGCTTGTGTAACTTGTACATTAAAAATAAAATGAAGAAATGTTATATTGCCTCCTTGTGGTGGTATGAGTGGAAAAAGAGTAGATAGCAAAACCATTGCTTTACTGTACTGTGTTGACAAGAGGAATTAGGGGCCTAATTGATAGTAGAAACATACTAAAATTGGGACATCTGCAACTTTCCTCTGCCTTTGGGACTCAGCAAACAGAGGTATTTAAGCGTGATCTAAGTGAGGGTCATGATCTCAAGTCTGCAGAGTCCTGCAACTATAATAGATTTTATTGAGAAGTCTGCATCAGCATACTTCATTTCTAACTGCACCAATGAAACAAGATAGTATACTTCATCTCCACCGAGACTGGGCAGCTGCTTTGGCAAAGGATCAGGGAAGTGAATTGATAGCACACCAGCTCAATATGCGGTTCCTTTGTGAATATGAAGCACAATTCTGATGATAACACCAATATGTGAAAGAGGCTTCTAAGGTGGAATCTAGGAACTGTTGGGTTGGGGAAGGGGTGGGGGGATGGGGCAAAAGATACAACCTGATTCAGAAATTCTCAGACTGTAGTACAATGTGCAGCAATCATAGAAGTGTGTCGGTGCTTTTAAAGCAACATTCAGCTGCTTATACCATTTGGAGTTGCAGTCGATAGATCCATGATAATGCTGGTGAACTGAACATGGGCTTAGACAGTGAATCTATTTAGATATTGATCAAAATTATAAAAATAAGTGCAACCCGGTTCATGAACCAAACCTGTAGCAGCTTACCGCACCAGAGAAGGATCAAGCGGATGCTGGGAATTTCAGATTGTTTCTCACTGTCCAGAACATAAAAAAGACTTAATGAGAACAAGTTCTTTCATCTCTGAAGCTTGAATTCATAATCCAGAAAGACTGAAGAGTTGAAGGTCCCTCTGTACATTATTGATTGTAAGCAGAGCCGATTAGAATCCCAAAGGCAGAAACATTTATGATCAGATCCTCTTTTTTCAAACTGACTCAACTGTATAAAAGGCAAAAATAACAAGCAGATAGCTGAATGCAACTAAACAAAGGGTAAAACTATATCTGGAACATGTGGGAGGGGAGAAGAAAGTTCGAGTATACTAAATTTGATACTTTGCTAATGACAAAATCTTGAAAGAACACAAATTCGGATAAGAAGTTTCAGTTCCAATGAATTTTATTAGCCAGCACAAACTAAGCTATTTATTCAGCAGTCGCTGCCTGTCAGATTAGGAGTTTGTTGGGCTAAACAGAGATACATAGAAATAGACAAAAAAAAATGAAAAAAACACAGAAGAAGGCCATTTGATTGGCAGTTCACTTTTCTGGGGATAATAATTCCTTCAAAATAAATAAAAATAATTTGGTCACTTCAATCCACAACTGTTTGTGGGACACTGTTGTACGCACTTGGCTACCGCGTTTCGCCCACAAAATATCCAATCAATTCACTTTACAATATATTCTGTGAAGTGCTTTGAGATAGCTCAAAAGCTTGATAAGGTGCTATGTCAAATGCAAGGATTATTATTATTATTCAGCCCATTTTGTCTGTGCAGGCTCTTTTAACGAGCAATTGTTTCAGTCCCCTTTACCTACCCTTTCCCCGTACATATTTAACACAGCAGAAAAGTAAAGAATCCCAAAGTTACGTTATAATTAGTACAGTATTTATTAAGAGTACTTCCATTTACTTCCATTCACAGTGTGTTCTGTGAAGCGCTTTGGGACGTCCACCTGACGTGAAAAGCGTTATATCAAATGCAAGGATTATTATTATTATTATTATTATTATTATTATTATTATTATTATTATTATTATTTATGTGTTTAGCTTGGGTGTGTACAATTCCCAGGCCACTTATCTGTCACCTTCAGATGAGGGCTGAGTGAATGACCTGGTTCCAGGTCTCTGCTGATACCACTTTAAGTTAGTCAAAAAGAAATATAAGAGAGTGCCTGTCCACCTGTGAAATCATGTCTCACTGATAAAAGACTTATGGTATAACTGAAGCCGATATCGTATTATAGGGATCGATGTAAATAAAGGGTGTACAAGTTAAAAATCTCAAAAGCACATTGATATTAAAGAGATGAGACAACACTGAAATCCTTCTGTTCAAATGGACCCTAATTGGAATTTCCTACATGTCTAATCCCTTCCTTCTTGTGCGTATCTGAAATTTGCAGGAATCCAACCTCTGCCTTTGAATCAACAGCATAAATTGATTCTGTGCTCTTTTGATATTTTCTGCAACTCTTATATAATGTTTGAAACAGAATACTGGTTAACAGACCTTATGCTTTTCAGTTAACATTTAATTCCGATGTAGAACTGCTTCTTAATGGGTTCTTATAATTTAAAATGAACATTAACACTGGAAACTCGATATTGAAAATAAATCTCTGGGTAGAAATCACATACATAATTGGACAATGCCACAAAAGATATACGGCATTCAAATGGGATTACTCCAAGCTATTTAACTTTACCTCTCGTGCTGTAGTAATAAATCAGCCTGATGGCTAGTTTTTTTGTGTGAGGTTACCTGTGGTACAATCTAATTGATGGGAATGTACAACTAGTCGCAAGCAGCAGGCAACCTGAATCTGCCAATGAATTAACCTGGTTCAGGTTACAGTCCTACACACACTGGCTAGAGATTGTTTATGTGAAGATGGATGTGAAAATCGCAACTGAAACTGACTTGGAAATAACAAGGGATCAAAATTGACTAACTTTGCACCTGATGATCGGTCGGGCAGTTGTGTTCAAAATACAGCAAAGAATAATAATTTTTTAAAAATGGCAACACTCGTCCACTCTGCTCCCAAAACTGTGACACAATTGACTTGGCAGCTACAACACTGCAGTTACTTTGTGAATTGCTGTCATCAGTCATCTGATTATTTCCTCGTTTGAAATTATTGCAGCAGGGTATTTTTTCTTCCCCCCCCAAGCAAGCAAAAAGGGAAAGCAAAACTGTGATATGCAAATCACATTTGGTTGAAAAGGATATTGCCTTTAGGTCGAGGAAATTAATCAAGACCCTGTTGCTAACTCCAAACGACCCTGGTTGCTGCTATTATTATTAATATTATCAGTAAGGAACGAAGCGATATGCGATTAGGGGGAAGCACTGATACTACAGCATTGCCTTGGAGCACACACTTGGCTTCAGCAGTGCCAGTAAATCACAAGTTGTTTTAGCCCAGACACGCGCAGTTAGGTTACTGCATCGGTTTCGCCCACAAACATAACACGGTCAATTCACTTAACAGTCTATTCTGTGAAGCGCTTTGAGACGTCGAGAAGACGTGAAAAGCGCGGCCTCAAATGCCAGGATTATTATCATTATTATTATTATTATAATTATCTTCTGTTGCCACGTCCCTTGCCATCTGACCCTTTCCGCAGGACCGCAAGAAAGTTTATAAATGCCTCGCCCCCTAACGCTGTGAGTATCTAGTGTGTGCAAGCAGCCAGGAACCCCAGGCAGTGTGCTGTGGTGTCTGATCTCCACTGGTTGGGTAAGTTGCCTGATACTCACTGTGAGCTGCTCAATTAAAAGTAACAGTGAAAGCCTTGGCTTCTTCTTCTTGTTGTTGTTGTTGTTACACGTGTGTGTTGCTTTAATTCTGTATCCCATACCACCCCCCCCCCCCCCCCCCCCCCCCCACCCCCACCCCCACCTCCATCACAAGATAAATAGATAGATAAATAATAAGCAAATAAAAAAAGAGAGTTTTACCTACTCAATCAACAGGGTACCAAACCCTACATCTTGTGCATCACATCCCTCCTCCTCCTCCTCCTCCTCCTCCTTCTTCTTCCTCTACTTCTTCTACTTCTTCTTCTTCTACTACTTCTTCTTCTTCTTCTTCTTCTTCTTCTTCTTCTTCTTCTTCTCCTTCCATCACCTGACCTCCCCCCCCCCCCCCCCCCACCTCCCCACTAAACAGCAACAACACCAACAAGAGGACACGAGCAAACTTTTCATCTCCAACTGGGAGGCGGTGAGGAGCACTCTGCCTGTCTGGGAGCATCCTGGAAGCTGCTCCAAACTCCCACACCTTCTCCCGGTGGCTGTGGATGGGAGGTCGGGCGGACTGATGTCCAAGTTGAGAGAGAGAGATAGATAGAGAGAGATAGAGAGAGAGAGAGAGAGAGAGTGAGAGATGATTTTGCCAAACCTGAACTCGAGTTGCGCAGAGGATGCAGGAGCGAGTGGTCCATGCGTTGAGGATGGAGCTGAGCACCATCACTCTGCCGGGGAGCTCCACCTGAGCCCCACTGGCCACCTGCTGGTGACTGTGTGCCTGGGCTTCATCGGGGTGATGGGCATCGCCAACAACCTGCTGGTGCTGATGCTCTTCTGCCGTTGCAAAGTCCTGCGTTCGCCCATCAACCTGCTGCTGATGAACATCTCGTTGAGTGACCTGCTGGTGTGTGTCCTGGGTACCCCCTTCAGCTTCGCTGCCAGTCTCCAGGGGCACTGGCTGATCGGGCAAATGGGCTGCGTGTGGTATGGCTTCGTCAACACACTCTTCGGTGAGTTCAAGCGAAGACATCTGTGTCCTTCCAATACTCACCCCCATCCCAGGGACTGCGTCTTCACATTCCTAGATTTCTCCCCCCCGCCCGCCCCCCCGCCCGCCGCCCCGCAAAAATATTTCCATCCGTGTTACTGTTTGTCTCTCAAGCTCCTTGCCCATCCGAGCAAATCGATTCCCTACTTGAGTGAACTTCTTGAGTTCTGCGTAGTTCCCGGGCTGCGTTTTGATATGAAGGAAATATGAAGTGGTGCTGAGGAATTGCAGTGGGGTGGGTGTGGGGGGGGTGTCGGGGGGGTGGGGGGGGGTGAAGGGACATGGGTGATAAGGAGCGGAGTGGCCGCAAGTCAGAAATGGTGATGAAACAGTAACCTCAAGGTGCGCGGGCATTGATTTTGCAGTTTCCCGAACCACATTGGTGCAGCGAGAAGATTCACCCTACTGTCAGTTTCTGAGGAGTGTACAGGTAATCATCAAGTTAAGCATAACTGTCACATTACAGTTGGCCAACTTACTCTCTGTCATACCCGCATAGGTTGTTGAAAGTTGAATCCTGAAGTCCTGATCCTGACATAAGTTGTTCAAAGTTAAATCCCGGTTTCAAACTTGCGTGCTCCCCGGCTATTCAAGCTTTAATCCTGGGGCGGAGTGAGAGGGAGGGGGAAGCAATGAGCAAATGGTGGGCGGTGGTGGGGGCTCCATCAGGCAAGGTTCCTGCATGTGTTGTTCTGTAGCGTAGCAGTTAGAGCACTCGCCTTGCAAGCAGGAGGACCTGGGTTTGACTCCCGGGCAGGGCGAAACTTTAGGTGAGTTTCCTTATTCCACACACGCCTCTGTTTACCAGCGGTAAGTAGGAACCCGCTTGTTAGTCGATTGGAGGATCGCTTTTCTGGGGGTAATTATCCCTCCTAAAACAACAACAGCAACTACAAAATTACATTTGTATAGCGCCTTTCAGGTCTGTAGGACGTACCAAGGCGCTGGACAATCAGTGTTTCAGACCCGAGCTGGGGGTCGGGATCGGGGCAGGAGAGAGGTTGGCTCCCGGGGTCAGGGATCGATGGGCTTTGCGCCGGAGGTGGGAGATGGGGCAGTTAGGGTGGCTGCTATTGGACAGCCAACATCGTCTGCCACAGTGGGCGCGATGGAGGATTCACAAGCTGGAGCAGGGGGAGGCTGAGGGAGGGTCGAGCAGGGATAGGAGGCGGGGAGGGTGGTGAGAGGGAAGGGTTGAATGGGAGTAGTGGAGAGTAGGGGACGGGTATGAGCATTTTTGGGAGAGGAGGCTCGGGTCGGTGGCGGCAGCCAAACTGCGCACATCAAGACTAAGAACGAACGGACGGGGGTGGGTGGTCAGAGTAGAATGGTCAGCCTGCACTGCCATGGGTCATGGGGAAGGAGTGTGATAAAAAATAATAATAATTTGGTCTCTCAATCCACCAATGTTTGTGGGACTATTATTATTATTAATTTCCCATTCCAAAACTGCATTCACCATAGACCGTGGAGAACCCTGAGGATGTGTTTATTTGCTCACGTGACGAGCCCGGGCAATCGTTTTCTGTAATAATTTAAATCAGCCCCCTATAAGTCTACTGAAGAGCAGGTAGGATGACACATCATTAGATGGTATGTTAGCTGGTATGTTTAGCCCCTGTAACAATGGCCATGGATAGTGGAAAATTCAATTGTAAATAAATTGTTAGAATGCTTACCACCGTGGTGAGAAGTTTTACATTCTATTCCGTCAGCTTGATTGGCGAGCCTCAGAAACTAACTTCTGATGAATTATCACTCGCTAAGCACCAAATGGTCTTTTTCGAGTGGCCTTGCTAAAATAGTTGTGCAATATTAATATATTTTAAAAGCACAGCTTGATGCTATGATGGGAGGATGGGTGTTCTGGAAGGATGGGATCAGATGTGCCCAAAATGCCATATTCGTCTGAACAGATCTTATGAGTTATATCAATAGACTGCAGCCTATATGGTTTCACATCAAGAGAGCTGCCAGAGTTTGGACATGAGTTGTCTCTGCAGTGAAGCATCCAACTGGATGCTCAGCAGTTCTTTCCAGCGAATGTTTGATGTGACTTGACTTATTCCTCTTACATTAAGTGGCAGTTCTAGAGTTAAAGGGGCAAGTACATCGTGCCCAATTTCTTTAGATAGTTGCAGAGAGAAATACCTTTTGAAAAGATGTCATGACTATTACCACATTTTTTTTGTAGTCCACATGTACAAATATGTATGAAGCAAAGATAACACAACTTTTCCTGTCATGTTCATGTTTATTCTTGTTAGTTTGTCTCTCTAATTTGATCTCCTACCCTGTGATCACTGACAGTCCGACTCACATGCAGTGCTATCGGGGGTGAGACTTTGCAAACCTCAGTGGAGGTTTGGGAAATGTCACGTCTACAGAGTCTGTGGGAGAAAGGATTCAGCAAGTTGGGAACCTGCAGTGAGCAGCGGGTGGCCATTCTCACGCATTAACATTTTCACGATGTGAATTCTCCAGCTAGGAATTCCATCCATCCCCTTTGGGTATTAAATCTTTAAAAAATGATAAAATAGCATGCTAGATCACTTCAAGAAATGGAATCCTCAGAGTTTGAAATTTAGGGCCAAGTTACTTGTCAGACTTTGTTAACTACCAAAATAGGTTAAAAATGCCTGGGATTTTTTACCCCCATTTACTCCAATTACTTTTATTATTTTCAATTATCAATTGACTCCAATTACCCCCACCCTCCCCTCACTCCTCAGGAATTCTTTCATACTTCTTTCAACTTTTTGACAGCTGTAGCATACCATCCATCCCGAGGGCAATTTGTCTTTAAGGGTGGTGACATTTGATGCTTCCAGAAATGACACTTGCTGGCTCGTACCAAAACCCTGCATAAAGTGACCATGTTAACACTGGAGGATTTCCTATAACTTGCAGCAGGAGAGAAGCAGAGCCAAGAGATCGGTTTCTTTCTGCCAAGGGCTGGTGGTGACCTCTGGACTTGTCTCAGCTCAACAAACCTGGAGTAACCCTTTTTTTTAAAATAAACATTTCCATCGTCTCAAACTCTCCAACTGCACTCAAATGGAATTAGGTCCATCTGTTGTCATTGTTCCTCCACCAAGATATCCATGTTTTATTCCTCTCTCTGGCCCTTTTCACCCTTTAATGGATTGCATTGTACATCTAGTAACTCCCACATTACATTTGTAAATGGATCTTATCCCCAGAAGAACATATTTCAATTACTATTTTTTTAAAGAAAAAATTGGCAATGTATCTCGCCTTTTATTTTTGTGTGCTATAAATGTGTTAGTAATTTAGTTCTGCTTGTCTTTACAGGTATCGTATCACTAATGTCTCTGACAATACTTTCATATGATCGCTACATTACAATTACTGGTACTACAGAAGCTGACATCACTAACTACAACAAAACCATTGTTGGGATAGCTCTGTCTTGGATATACTCTCTGATGTGGACTTTACCCCCTCTGTTTGGATGGAGTAATTATGGTCCAGAGGGCCCCGGAACTACATGTTCTGTGAACTGGCAATCAAAGGAAGTTAGCAGCAAGTCTTACATTATATGTCTCTTCATCTTCTGTCTTCTCATGCCCTTCCTGGTGATAGTCTATTGTTATGGAAAGCTGGTGCTTGCTGTGAGGAAAGTAAGTGATTCCATTATCTGTTAACCATTAATACTTATCCCACTGTCAAGAAAAACATTGTAAAATCTCCTTAAAATAACAAGGAAGCTGAGTTATGTAGTACATTATGGAATTGGGCTTCTTCCACAGTTCCAATAGGTTCTGAACTACAAGATTCCTAAACAAACCTTATACTTTATGTATCTTGTTTTGCTTTGAACAAACATACTGTTATTCTTGTTGAATTGACCATTTCTCTTTTACTGATAGTATAACTGATGCATAAGTAAGAATGAAAATGCCTCAAGGTTTATTTTTAGTTGCAAATCAATAGATTCCAGTAATTAAAAGTGAAATCTATACAACAGTTTATCAGTGAAGTAGAATTACTGTTCAGCAATTTGTGGTTACATTTGACTTCTGTGAATTGGGGATTACCAGGTAACCAATTGGAAATCAGTAATTTTCTTAAATCCATCTCTTGTCCATGTTCATCTTACACCCATGCAATCATCTCTGCTGCCAACACTGCCGCTGATCTAATAGAGTGGATCTTGTAGCTCAGTGGTTAGAGCACTCGCCTCAGAAGTGAGAGACCTGGTTTGATTCCCAGCAGGATGAAATGTTAGGTAAGTTTCCTTACTCCACATGCCTATGTTTACCTAGCAGTAAATGGGAACCTAGTTGTTAGTCGATTGGCAGATCGCTTTTCCAAGGGTACTCACTCATTCGAAAAAAATAATAAATTGGTCACTTCAATCCACAACTGTTTGTGGGACACTGCTATGTGCATTTAGCTGCCGCATTTAACACCCACAAAATACAGTCAATTAATTTTACAGTATATTCTGTGAAGTGCTTTGAAATGTCTCCAAGACATGATAAGGCACTATATCGAATGCAAGGATTATTATTATATATGAATAGGTTTATATAACTTATATTTGGACAGGACATATTTCATGCTACTCATATTGGTATATCAGCTATGACTTGCCTGGTGTAGAGAATGGGCTCAAGGAAGGTGGCTTGCAGCTGCGGTAATGCTAATATTTCAAAATGAACTTAAAGTACCTCCAGGGAAGGTTAAGGAACATTAGATATTCATTACATAATGCTTTTAAATTAAGTAAGCATTACCCAAATGTTCTCTGTTAGCTGTTTGATGCTTGCAGATCATGTTAAATAGGCAGTTACTGTATGGTCAAGGCTGATGGGTCAGGAATATACCATCTGTCATTCAGATGAGATGCTAAATTAATGTCCTGTCCACCTTAAAAATCTGATGCCACTGTTTGAAAAGAGATGCGAGTTTCTCAAAGTGTCTTTGTCAATAATCTGTCATTGGTCATGCATTTCATGAATGTCTGTGGTACCTTGCTGTGTGCAAATTGGCTGCCTTATTTTTCTACAGCAATTACACTTAGCTTCTGAAGCCCTCTGAGACATGTCTGTTTTTTGGAACCATATCAAATCCAAGAATTATGATATTTTCAAAAGTGAGTTGAAAGGTTTATTGCAATTTCTAAACACTTCGCAAATATTGAACTGCCTGTAAAAAGCTTTCAGCTTTCAGTGGTTGGGGGATTAGTCCACCTGAGAACTGCGCATCTTGATAAACTACTGAAAGATACCAATTGTGCCAATTCCTCTGAAACAATTGTATCCTGGGTTTCTGATCAACCACACATCGATTGTGCATTACTGAAACTGAAGACTAATTAACCCACTACAGGCAAGAATGTAATAATGGTGGAGAGAATCAATAGGAGGCAATAGGAGGCAATTAATTTAAAGCTGACGTAGATATTTCCAGTGGTTTGAATGTGTAAATATAATGATCAGTATCGTGGAAAAATGAATCCTCCCGATTTGAATGAGCAGAGCTGGACAAGGGCAATGGAGTCATCATGACCCCCAAGAAGCAAGAAGAGAGCAGCAGACTTGAGAAGGGAAGAAGCAGACAGTGAAACCTGAGGAAGAGTGGGCACAGTGGCACTTGGAGAGGCTGCAGAGGGGAGTGACAAAGGCGATGTTGGGGAAGGAGGTGTACTAACATTACTAACATATAGTGTACCAGAGTTAGCATGAGGATGTAGGTAAGAGAAGGATGAAGGGGAAAAAAATGGAAAAATTAATGAAGGGGGCAGCAGTCAAAGCAGGCAAAGAAAGAGAAACTCGCCAGGTAAAATGCATTTTCCGCAGTGCAATATGTAAAGTGTTAGCAGGATGGATGCTGGAATCGTTGGCTGGAGTGATCTCCCAACAGGGTTCGAAACCTAATCAGTTTTTATGTTTCATTTGGTGCATCTGGAGAAAGCACTGAGTTGCAGATAAGACAAAATAGGAAATGGATGCATTTGCAAACTGGCTGATTTATATTAGCAATTAAATACCAGTTACATTTCTGGGTGGCAATAGGTTGTCCGATTAATTGCCGATCCTGTAAGTATGAACACCAATTAGAAATTCATCCAATTTAGTTCAAAATGAATTCCTGTTAACTCTGTATTTTGTGTTTTTGTCCATTCACAAGATGCAGTTTGCAGTTATAATACACATCATTTTGACATTGCTAATTGGGACAAGAATCAAACGATTACTCATGCAATTTAATGTCCGGTCTATACTTTAATTATTCGGTATGCACACTTAAAAAAAAGCAGCACAAGGGTTGAGCCAAGCAACAGTAAGCAATTCTAACCATCAAGACGACCTTGGGAAAGTGGACATAATTAGCATTGCTTGGGAATAAATGCAAAATCATTTGGCTTCTGCTCGGAAATACTTCCTTGCATTTTTAAGGGACCATATTTTATAAATATTATTTAGTCAGCCCTATAATAACTAACAACATTTGCTAAAAAAAAAGCTCTGCATATACACTGAGCTTGTCACCTTGCAGAGAGAATGACTGAGAACCGGAAACTTTATTGTATTACTTTTGTGGCAGTTTTAAACCGAGCATGTGAGAGAATAGTGGAGCTATGAGCTGTTTTGTCATGCAAGGAGAGATCAGTTTTATAACACATTGAATGAACTGTTAGTAGCAAACAAAATGTCAAAGCGTTTCTAAATTTAAGCTAGATTTGTTCCTTGCTAAAGGATGTTGAAATTATTCCCTTGGTGGTAAAAAGCGACACAGCTGTGTAATAATAATAGTGTCAGCAGGTTGAAAGGTGTGGAGTCAGGATTTTGAACTTTTGCACTCTGAAGTTTCAACAAGGGAATGGTTGGTTATCAAAGTTTAAAATGCATGTTGTTAGCCTGAGAGTAGCTTTCAAGGTTAGATAGTTTGCTTTCTGCTGGTGTCATCAACTTGATAGAACTCAAGACTAAGGTTAAACCCAGTGTGGTTGTTTGATGTCAACAGCAGATAACAATCTGATTGATTTGATCAGTCACTTAATAGAGGTGTACAATTCTTTCTGAGGACTGACAGATGAGAAAATAAAATTGCATGTAATCATATCATCATTGGAGGGTGAATTGATAAAGCTTTTCATTCTATGAAGAACATTTGTGTCAATTTCTCCAAAGATTTTTCAACATAATCAATAAAAATGCTGTACCAACTCCAAAACATTAGGACAGAGGTACACAGAAGGGCATATTTACAGATTGAATAAAGACTATTAATCACATTTTTCAACTGTGCAGTTATTTCAATTTCTTTTGAAATGTAATGTTTCTAAATTGAAGATATGATTGGCCTTGGTAATGCAATGATATTCTTAGACTTGAATCAAGCTTGGAAAGGTGGAATGATGCAGGGTTAGCTAGGCTTGTGCTTAGGTTTACCTAGGTGTCCCACAATATTAAGCGAGAGCAACATTTTAAGAAAAATAAAGCAGTTCATTAAAAGTAAGTACTTAAAAGTTCTTGCTAAGTAACAATTTACTTTCATAAATGACGAATTAATGCAATGCCACCTCTATTAGCTGTTTCACCTTCAGTTGGGTTGTTTAAAAAGGGACATGTAGATACTTGGGAAGGAACTGTAATAAGGTTGGTTATATGTAGAAAAGTAAAATGAGATTGAAAGACCTGCCATGATCTAATTAAGTGATGTAACAGGATTGATGGGCTGAATAGCCTCCTGCAGTTTTTTGACCTGCTGATTCCTGTCCTCTCCATTATGTCAGTGGGTTTCCATGTTTTACCATCAATGATTACGAATGAGCCCATCAAAAAAATGATTCAAAGAACTTCTTGTTAAACATACCGTAAGAAGTTGGTATCAAAGGGATAACAACTTTGATATTTTTATTTAGGTAATTTGTGGATCTCTAGGCCATCCTGTGCCTCTTGAGGGAAGTGCTATGTTCAAGCAGTCAGCATTGGTGTTTGCCACCAGCTATCATGGCTCTTTGGTTCTGAACAATAGCCCTCACCACCAAACTACTCCCAGGAAGTTACTTTTTTTTCTCATGTTTTCTTCCAATAAGAATTAGGGTTTTTGATCCAGTCAGTGCTGCCCCATTGTTCTGGTTACGGTGAAGTTGCAGACAAGGTAGTCTGGATGGTGAATGTTCTTGGATCAGCCATTTGATGATTTGTGCAGACCCAACACCGATCAACACTGCACAGCTGGTTGTGCATTTGAGTGAAAAATCGTAGCAATTCACTGCTAAACATAAATGCAGCATAAAGTTCCCACAGTAGCCCCAAAGGATTCCTACAGCTAACTCACTGCTCAGAGTTCCACTATTGGGATCCACAGGCAAGAAGTTTCTCAAGAGGCAATTCACACTTTTCTGTACAATCTACATATTCTCCCCCTTAGTCTTTTCCCAACAGGCGCCTACTTTAGTCTCCAAATAATCAAACAAGAATTGTCTCCACAGGCATTCTTGACTTTCCTGACAGACTTACGTGTCAAAGGGATAACAGCAGCAGCATGAGAATATTACAGATGAAATACTGTGAGACAAGGGGAAACTCTAAGAGATTTTACACAGATGCTACATCATAATACATTTTCTCTTCCATAGCAAGAGCTTAATTATTTTAAAATGACATCTCAATTGTAGCCCAGACCATTCAAGTTAAACTTGATATGGATCGAGGGTTGGCATTTGGTTCAATCATCCTTGGAGCCAAGTGCCCAGGTGTGTTAAGTCAGGCAGGTTAAGTGCGTTACTTATTTTGACAATATTGAACAAGTTGAGAGTAAACCAAAACCGAATCAGCCTCTAATGTTGACGTGATTCAATGTAGTGAATATTCGGTTCTATCCTTACCCAACATTCGCATTTACCTTTTTCTTGTTGGGATAACGCAAGATCAATCAATCGAGGGAAACCTGGCTAAAATTTTGAACCTATTCAAACCTGTGGGTGAATAAGAAAAGCAGCGAGTAATAAGGTAGACTGGAACTAAACTGACAATTTTATAAATTGAGATGATATTTTGGGACATTGTAAATTTTAACCATTTCAGTCTTTTGCATTTGAGGTAACCTGAAACTTCAAAACAAATGTCAGAAGAGGTGTGGTAGAAATTCTCCATTGGTTAGTAAATTTTCAGAGTTTGGCAGCATATGTTTACAAAGGAATTTGTTTCACACTGTGCAATGCCTTTTCCTTTCTTAATATTATGCCCTACATCTTCCCCTCCACTCCTCTGTAAAAGGTTTTAAATGTTCTTTTCCTCCCACTGGAACATCCTTCCACAGATGCCGATTTCACTTTGATATCTCGTCTGTTTGAGAAAATACTTAAAGCTGTTATTGGAGATTTAGGAAGAGTATAGGGACTTGATTGAGTGGAATGTGTAATGTTCCATTAAACCTGAACAGAACTGCTGTGATTTAATTAGTAAACACACACGGACCCATCCTCAAAATCCACAGACACCTCAAGAGAGCAGCTGCAGGGAACCCTTTCAAATCCTTTATGGACTATTTGTCTTTCATCTTTTCCTAGTTGCCACGTAAATCGTTCATGTATTATTAACATATTGTGTAATAGTAGTACTGCAAAGACTTTGTGTTCAGTGACATTATTTTACGCTCAAGACTTCTAACATTGTTTTTGTTCTTGCTCCCTTCCACTGATCTATTTTAGACATTTGCTGATCAAGTAAACATCTAAAATAAGAAAGTGTTCTTTCCATTCACCAGCGGTATGATTGCTCACATGCTTTTTTAAAAAAAAACGTTAAAAGGTTTACTTTGAATGCCACCTATATTATTGGGGTAAGTGTTGCACAGAGTTAAGAACAATATAATTTCCAGCTGAAATGCTGCATGCACAGAGAAAATTCTGCTTTCAAAATCTGAACTAACGAGTGATGATATAACTTTCCAGGGAATTGTATTGGAGACATTTCATTGAATTGTACCCAAGCGAACATGATGAGAAATGCAAGTCCATGTTCAAGCCAGAGCACGCAGCAAGCCTGACCTTTCACATTCGATATCATCAACTGTCATGATCTACATAATTTAGTTCAACCAGGTCAGAATCCAAGTAGGATGTACATTTTGTGACACATTTAGGAGAACTGAGCATGTTTAATGCTGAAGAGGCCCTTTGCTTCATTCCTTAGGCTCTCAGCTAGAAAACACATTCTGAAACAGGTTGTCATCAATTAGCTGACTATTGATCACTTTGCCCCCTCTTTCTAATAATAGTAATCCTTGCATTTGATATAGCGCCTCATCATGTCTTCCAGACATCTCAAAGAACTTCATAGAATATACAATAAAATGAATTGACTGTTTTATTTTGTGGGCGAAACGCGGCAGCTATTTGCACACAGCAGTGTCCCGCAAACAGTCATGGATTGATTGACCAAATTATTTTTTTTATTATTTATTTGTTTTTTTAAGGGATTGTTACCCCCGGAAAAGCTATCCTTCCAAACGACCCAGAAGTAAACAAAAGGCATGTGGAGCAAGGAAACTTGCCTAATGTTTCACCCTGCCAGGAATCAAACCCAGGTCCTCTCTCTTGGGGTTACCATTCTCACTGTTAAGATTAGGAGCTGATGGGAGTGAACAGGCTGAAGACAAAACACTAGTTCTTTATTGTGACAAGCATTCACAAAGGCTGCTGTCTCAAAGACTCAAAGGTTTAAATAATGTGCTTGTTTAAAAGGTGCAATTGTTCACTTGTATGAGGTGAAATGTCACATGCAGTAAGTTCCATCTTGATAGTGACTATTATTCATGTGTGACCCTCGATAGTGATTCCCGACAGACTATTGAACTTCAGGAGCCACAACAATCAAACCTGATCCTATTCTGTCTCGACATCCACACATACACACCTTCCAGCAGGGCCACTGGATAGTTAGCAGGATTAAGAATTCCTGGCTAATTTTCCTCTAACGCACAGGACCTTCAAGTATAAGTCATTGGAGAACAAGATGAGCACATGTGATATTTTTTCCCACACCCAACCCCCTTCTCAATCAAAGAAACGTTGCCCATTGTAACTCCCCCAACATCACCCAAACCAACTTTTTCTAACATTTTTCCCTACAAATTCAAAACACGAGCCTGTTTTGTAGAGTTGCTAGATGTGTACAAAAGGCACAGTGATTCCTGAAAACAATCACTCAGTTTTATTTGGCAAATGATCTCTCCTTTATTGCTGAAGGCTGAAGATGCTAAAGGTTGCTCAAGTATAGTTACACAGGTATCTTTGCCAAATGGCTATTCTTCACATTCGAGTCTAGACAATATATAAGTATTGCCAGGCTTTTGACTATTTCACAGCCAAGTCCAAACCCGTTGTCGCCCAACAATCGCACACATTAACCAGCAGCGATCAGTAGAGAGTCAACAGTAGCAGGTTCCAGGTTGATTTCCTTCCCCCTTCTTTTGTTGCCCTTGGACATTCATCTAAATAATCCCTAGCTGGGATCAGATAATTTAATAGAGATTAAGCATCAAAACTTTTGGTGTATATATCTTAGTGTTATACGAGGAAATGTTTTAACTCAACAGACAAGTAGAAGAGCTCCAATTTGATTTTAAGTAGAGTTGAGCGATATGGCTCAAGTTGAAAGCTACCATTTGATTTGATTTCAACCAGTGAACTTTAGTTCTTTCCAAAGGCAACGGAGTGGAGCAAAGCACTTGCCATCCCTGGTTTAAACATTGTGAACAGTCAGGCTTAAACGGATACCAGTTAACACTTTGCACCGGTGACAAAGTGCACATTTCTTATAATTAAAACAAAAAGTCTAATTTTCTTCTGCGGTAATATTTTATTTCCCCTTGCAGGTGATGTGATTAAATATGAAATTGAGGCTGAACTTGCAAAGTCACATTAAAATCATTATGTATGTAAAATTTCCACTTAAATTACAAAAAAATATATAGGGCAGTTAATCGGTGTTGACAATTTTACTACCAGAGCAACATTGTGGTTTAAGGATAAAGTGTGCCTTTAGCACTGTTCATTCTGTGCATTATAATATAGGTTTAAGGTAGTAGGAAATGATTACCATTAGGGAACTAAAACATTTAGTTTTAGTTGAGGTTATTTACAATTACATAGAAAACCGCAGCATTGAACAGACCATTCGGCCCAACTAGTCCACACCAGTGTTTATGCTCCACAATAGCCTCCACTTCTCCTTTAATCCCCTGTATTGTTTTCTGCTACATATATGCATCAAATAAAAAAAATGGTCACTTCAGTCTAAGACTGTTTGTGGGACACTGCTGTGTGCAATTGGCTGCCGAGTTTCACCAACAAATTTTCAGTAAATTCACTTTACAGTATATTCTGTGAAGTGCTTTGAGACGTCTAGAAGATGTGAAAAGTGCTATATCAAATGCAAAGATTATTATTGTTATTATTATCAAGCTTCCTCTTGAATAAGTTGATGCTTCCTCCTTCAACTACAGCTTCCAACATTCAGTTCCACATACTCACTACCCTCTATGTAAAGAAGTTCCTCCTAAACTCCTAATGAGACATTTTCGTGGTTGGACCAGGTATTTTACACTGTAAAACAGCAAAGGCAGTATGTTTTTATAATGCATAAAATCTGAACAAAATTGACTATACCAAATGGATCAAAAACATAATCACCTAGTCCATTATATTACTGCAATCTACTGAGATCAATAATTATAAATGTGACTTTTAAGGAAACATTTGTTATTGCTCAATAGCTTTGAAGAAGATCAGGCAGAGAGGATGCACATCAGCCTACTCTTCTCACCCACCAAAGATTAAATAATTGAAATTGTGTATTTATGGTTTTCTGCTAGTTTAGTATCTGTGGAATTGTGCTTATTTCTTGTAGTACTGTATTCTGTCCTCCATTAGAAACCACTTATATTATTGATGCGTTTCTTACAGTGCTCTGCCTTTCACTGCAATTTAGAAGCATTGTTGACGTTTGACAATAATGGCCCAAACCCTTTTGACAGCCGTTATCGTGAGTGATGCTTTAAAAAGCACGTTGAAATTTGATGTACAGTTCACTAGAAAAATAATACTGAAATTTTACTGAAATTACTGCTTCTGGGGCTTTGATATTGTTGCCAACCTAAAAGTGTTACAGGCCAATGCTCTTTTGCATAGGTCAATTGTCTCATCTCCACTTGTTAAAACAGTAAACTGGAATGATTTCGACAACACTTTTGTTGAATGTCTTGAAATAAGAAATGTAAATTACGATGTGGTGAATTTAGAATATTTGGTATCAAGGATTGGTGGGCTGCGTGTACACATTTATATTGATATCTGCGGTCACCATTGAAAATGTGGAAGACACTTCACATATCTGCCTGATACAGTTTAATCCAACTATCTGGGGTGGACCACCACCTCCAACAATATACCTGCCAAGTATTTGCAAAACCCTTCTTCTATTCTTCCGCCTTTTCACTTCCTTCACACACAACTATTATGTCTTTCTTCAGTAAATAACTTTCCCCTGTATTTTGTCTCAATAGGTAAGTGCAAACAATTCCATGGGACGTACGAGGGAGAACAAATTGTTGATCATGGTGACTTTCATGATAATATGCTTCTTGCTTTGCTGGTTGCCTTACGGAATAGTAGCTCTTTTGGCCACTTTTGGAAGTCCTGGTTTGATAACACCAACTGCCAGCATTATCCCATCTGTTCTTGCAAAGACAAGTACTGTCTATAACCCCATTATCTACATATTCATGAACAAACAGGTAAGCCTTAATTTGGAGACTAATGCCTATGCAAACCACTGCAGTAAAATGAGGCTGAATGGAATATCAGCTAGTTATATTTTGTCTCGCTGAATTATAGGAATGAGGATTTATTGGATAAGCTCCAATAATTAAATTAAAAAGACTTTAGTTTATAAGAATTTCATTAATACTATAGGCCTATAGTATAGTTTAACCTTACTAAAGTTTAACAATGTCAGCCACGGAAGGAACTCAGGCGATTCATTTAGGAGCCAAATGGGAAGATTCCTTGCACCCAGTGACCAATCTGCCCATTCAAGGGTTGCTGTTGAACAGGTTGCTGGTCTGTCATCAGCAACAACAAAAACTTGCACTTATATAACTCCCTCCACGCAGGGTAGCATCTCAGAGCATCAGCAGTGTCCTGGATTACTGCAAACCGAACTACCAAGACCACCATAGGGGGTTGACTGGATTCTTGAAATTCTTGAATCTTGAGGGTTGACTTGACATTCCATTGCCAAGTCGGTCATCTCAGAGCCAACCACAAGGAGACACCACTTATCTCCCTCTAAAAGAGGACAGTCACTAGATGGTCAAATGAAGTGTGACTGAGATTTTCACCTGCCTTTAGCATCACGTCTGAACTACGTGGTGTCCAAATTATATTTTTGCTAGTGCCTTGAAGGCCTTAAACTACTTTATTATAAATGGAGATTAAAAATGGTAAGTCCCACACAAGTTTGCTTAAACCAAACTTTTTAAGTTTGAATCGGTTTTAGTATAAACTTGATATCGATTTGGTCCTAAGATGGTTTTGGAACCTGGGCTCAAAAATGTAATAGATGTCCATAAAATCTTGTTTATATAGCATTTATAATATTTATTCAAAGCAAAATTTGTCAAATTGATGCTAAAAGTGCAGTTTAAATGGGACATAAAACAGCCCCTCATACAGTCTATTAACACTCAGAATGAATTGTAACACAGTGATTATGGAGCACAATTAGGGAAGGCAAGCGGCCTTCCGAATCCATGTCACACAAAGTGAATCCATATCCACAGACAAAACTTTTTTTTTAAATGCAGAAGAATCGTATCCTGCATAAGTGAATGAAATGGATTAATGTCAGTATTTCAGAACAATATGGCCACCAGGAGACAGCAGGATTAAATTATCCATCATAAAACCACTGGCTTTCTTGGACATTAAAGCTTCATCTCCTGTTGCCTTTCAGTTCTAGGGAATGAAAGGGAGATATGAAGTATTTGTGTGAACTACTGATTACAACCACAAACAGTGTAATTAAATAGGAGGTAAACGTTTGTATGGATTAATTACTATTTCTCCACTTTTGCATTCCTGGGTTATAACACTCAGACTCATTAATAAAACCAATCTGTTTGAAGATGCTATGCTATCAGCAGAATTGAAATTCCTTTTAAAAGGGGCTGATAATTATCAGCCGCTGAGTAAGCTGTTAATTTCCCAATTGAAAAAATCTTTTCAATTGAAAAAATCTTTTCAATATAGTTTGCCTCTTTGAAATAATTGGAGAATATTCCAGCTGCGGCAAAGTGATAAATACCAAAGAATCAATTTGGATTTAGCTGAAAAAAATACCTTTAGGCAGGGAAGATAGTTTCAGGAAGCTTCTGTCTCTAATATTTTGGGGGCTTCAGTTTTACAAATCCAGAAAGCTTAACTTGGCTCCCATTCCCTTCCACGGTAAAGAACACATTTACAGTAAAACATGACTCCCACCTGATCATTCTCCAAATGTCAAAAAATATATACATTG
This sequence comes from Callorhinchus milii, assembly GCF_018977255.1. Classification (NCBI taxonomy): domain Eukaryota; kingdom Metazoa; phylum Chordata; class Chondrichthyes; order Chimaeriformes; family Callorhinchidae; genus Callorhinchus; species Callorhinchus milii. The sequence goes on along the minus strand of NW_024704752.1, from coordinate 14,763,903 downwards.
TGAAACTTCCTCCCTTATTTTATTTCCTGCCTCTGCTATTCTTTTTGACTACCTTTATCAGCACCCATTTTTATCTGTCCGTCTCTCCTCTGTTGGTGGTAGATTTCACTGTCCAATTTCAGTTGCATTTCTTGCGGTTATACTGAACCAACAGGGCATTCATTCACAGTACTACTCGCACTAGAACAACCAGAAATTATTGTCTGCAGATTGTTTTGCAATGAACTAGTGCAAATTTTTTTTTATCTATACTGTGAAAATTCCTCTAACCCTGGACTCACTCCAGCAGAGCTCTGCCAGGACACATTTAAGCACAAACGCTATACTAACTGCTGCCCATCAACCATTAAAGATGAATTAGTCTCACAACAGTTGTCCAACCCTGCTTGCTAGCAGTGAAACTGAAATTGCAAAGCAGAAGTTTACAATGATTGAATGTGAGAATGGTCTTGAAATAACACAAACTGCAGTGTAAGTGCCACAAAAGAGCTTAGGTAAGTCATAGCGTCATTTTGTTCTGTAGACACATGTCTCTTACACATGTTTAGACACATCTAAAGCACATGAGAAAACAAGAACATGAGAAAACAAGAACAGGAGAAAACTATTCAGCCCGAGATTGTTCCACCAGCATTCGACCTCGGAAGCCCAATGCCCAGCCCTTTTACCACACCTCGCAAAACCTTTACTATCTTTAACGTAGGTCATACCACAGACTATTTTTAGGGCCTTCACATTAACACCACATCCCTCAACACCTGGATCACTGCACTGCTGCAGCCAGTGTGCTGTTAAGCAGACGTTCCAAAATAAATCCTACTTTTCGCAAGAATTACCCGTCATTTGTAGCATATTTATTTTATTCCAACCATATTAAACCTTATTCGGTTTAACAACATTATTTAGTACCTCAATAAAAAAAGTATCAAACAAAAAGGTTGAATAACAATCTATTTTTACAGCTGTTTAGGAGCTCGTTTCCCTTTGTGCTTTTTAATAATTCTCATACATGAAAACAGAACACAAATAGTAGATCATTTTGGAATGTTTTAGCTGGGTTTATACAGAATTCACATACATAGTGTGTTTTAGAGCACGGAGGGATGTAACTAAGCGAAAGAGGAATGAAACAAAGCATGTGTTAGTTTGAAAATTAAATAGGATGGACTTTTTATTATTTGTATTGTTTATTACTTGTATTATTTAACTATTTTACTTTTCTCATTTGCCTAATGGAGCTACAATCCACACAGACCTACCCAGTGAGTTAGAAATGTTTGATCAGCGAGGCTATTTACTAAACTTGATTGAATTTAGATGCATTCAATGTTTTAGATACGGTGCATTATTCCTCCTCTTTCTTTTGAATATATTGCAGGTTTTGTTAAGATCTGTCAATATTCCTGATTTGCTGATACGATAATAATCCTTGCATTTAATATAGAGCTTTTCAAGTTGCCGAGGTGTCTCAAATCACTTCACAGGCTTTAACAATTATCTGCAGTAACTGTGTATTTGCAAACGCGGCAGCGTTTAAACATGAAAGCAGAACTGGTCTCATTAGGGAAGTTTTCAGAAACAATCGCATGAAATGAGTAAAACCAAATTCCTTCAGAAGGTGCAAAATATGACCATTCAATTCAAATGTACAATGTTAGCATGTTTGAAGTAACGATGTGGTAATGAAGTAGTTGGGTTAGCTTGCATTTATACACTCTTTTGCTAACCTGTCCCTCACCAGATGTATCAGTACTGTATCTTGCCGAGGATTTGCTTCAACACAGAGCTTGAAGCAGATTTATTACATTTGTGGCCCGTGTTGGCTGTGCACACTTCTATTCTCTGTCTCATAAAGTTACGGATATTGGGGAGATGAACTTCTAATGGGAATAGTCTAACTTTTCAAATAACTAAGAATGACATTTGACTTTTTTTAATGTCTAATTCTTTATTTTATCTGTTCAGTTCTCCAGATGTTTCCGAGCTCTTCTGAGCTGTCAGAATTCACCTGTTGCTTTCAGCACCAGAAATTCTTCGAAGACTTTAAGAGATGGTCACAATACACAGAAGACCCATAAGAACTTCACCTGTATTGAAGCTTCAGTAGCTCAACAAACCACAGCTCAACAAAACCGATCCTCTAGCGATCAAGAAGACACAGGCAAAGTATTATTCTGTGAAGAGTCAAAGCCCCCAGTATTGTTAGTGGCATATTATAATGGCTGACCACTCTGCTTCAGCATGAGTTGCTGGAGCATCCTAAGTATGTTAGCCAATTCTTGAAATAATTGTTATTGAGTTCAGTTCAGTGCAAATATAGTCATAGCCAGTTATTGATATTGGCTTCAATGTCCACTTTAACCCACAAAATATAGCCCCTTTAGAAATCACAATTTTTCACAGGCAAACTAAATGATTATATATGAACGTAGAAATACAGTGAAACTCAAGTCACTCCTTTGATACAAAACCAGTCAAATTCATGGACTTTCTTCCACTATTCTATGTCCTGCAAAGTATTTTGTAGATGCTCCTAGAACCAATAAGGTAATTAATCAAAAAGTCCAGAACTCAGTATTCATCCATACTTGCATCTCCACTGTTTCAACTATACCACAGATAGTACGGTCCTCAACACCATAGAAATCATCTTGTCCTATGAAGTACATGTTCATTTTCATTTCCGTTTGTCCCTGTATCCTTCAATTGTGGCTTCAAACAGATATTTATTTAAATATATTTATGCATTATTTTCAAAAAGGCAGATGACCCACAGAGTATCAAGTATACTCTTTTTTCCTAGATTTTGTTAAATCTTCAATCACTTACTTCAAAATATTACACCTGAGTTTCTCTTCAAGTCTAAAAAGCTGATTTTTGTTCCATCTTTTTCACTTTAACTATAAATCTATTGCTAACTTCATATCAAAGTTAACAGGGAATTCAATTCAGAAGTCAGCTAAACAAGAGTTAAGTAATCAGCTCATTAACACCTGAATGTTTGATAGGACACTGGACAAAAAATGGGTGAAGCTTGTAGAAACATTAACTCTGATCCTTGTCTGACACTTCCTTGTTCTCTCCAACCTATTTCTATTCATCACAATATTTGTTATTGGAAGGTACAGTATAGCGACAGTCTCATAAATTCTGGGCTATGCTTATATATGAAATCTAATAAGAGCTGCCTCATTTGTCTTACTCTTCTTTATTTGTATTGTTAAAATCAATAAAGTCTTATCAAAGAAGAAAAGAAACAGTCTATTAGTCTTTCAGCTCTGGGAAATCTTTCAAACCCACAAAATGCAGACACCAGTGTGATTTCAGCAATTTATTACAGTCAAATTCTGGTGACTTCTATTATGTCTTCATTTGGCATAATTTGTTTGCAGTGACTTTATCTAAATAATACTCTTGGTCAAACAATTTGAGCATCGATTCCTCATTAAAGCTAATGTGAGTATTGGAACTATATGTTATTCAAACTTCATCACCATGTCCTTTTTTATCAACTCTCACATCAGCCTCTTCTCAGCAGATATCTCCCTGTTACCTGCACATTTTATCAAGCATTGCTCAGCAATTTACGCTTTTACTTACACACACAAAGCACACTGGTGAGAGCACACCAGAAAGAATAGAAAATTAAATCTGTAATAAGACATTTTGATCCAAGGTATCAGTGCACAGGTTTAAACACAATATATTCAATCAGAAAACTCAGGAGGGATTTAGACAGACAGGGCCTTTCTAACATCAAATTGTCCACTTTAAAGGAATCTTCAATTGGTTGGGAAGGTATTTCAGTTGTTTAGCACTAGAAGAAACAGTCAGACACATCCGTGAGCAACACACGTGATCTTGTTCCAAAGCATAATAATAATGCTTGCATTTGATATAGCGCCTTATTAAAATTAGAGAAGGTAGAATGTTAGACTAAATTAATACTTGAGAATAAGCACCCAAGCTAAGAAGACAGATCACATAAGTTGGAACATTTACACTGAAGAGATGGTTGCTTAAGGACCACATTTTTACTTCATAGTTGTTTGTAGGACATTGGCGTATGCAAATTGACTGCTGCCTTCACTTAAAAAAATACATGGCCTCTATACACTACAGTAAGTCCTTGGAACCACTTTGAAATGTCCTCCCCATATGAAAAGAGTCCATCAAATGAAAGGATTATAATAAGTCTTTTCTAGTCGGCCACATTCACATTTTCTAGTAACTTTAATGGGTTATTTCCCTCAATGAATTATAATTGTTTGCTTACGATCTAAATATTGTTTTTCTGTGGTTTGGATTTACTCTATTGTTGGAATACTTCAACTCTCCTTGCCTTACTTTTGATCAAGAGTGCTACACTGTACACGCGATACATTTCTAAATTGACCCAATTGTGCACTCTCTCAGAGATGCCTGGCAGCTGTCTTAACAGCAGGCTGCACAAATTTACTGATCGACAGAGCTTGACATTGACAACATATCACAGTCAAAGACAATTTTGGCCAAATGAAAGGTACAGCTAGTTGTCTGCTAGGAAGTGAGAAGCAAACGTGAAGGAAATTGATCTAAATAATAATGCAATTCTTATCTAGACAAACCTAATGGCTACCTTTAATTTCTACATATGAATTGCGTCATTGGGACCAGCTAGTCAACTTCTCAGTTCAGGGTAGTGTTCTAATGTAAAGTATTGATGCCACTGCTGTTTATTCTGACACCTGCTTTGATTTAAGCGCTCTGAGATGCCATCCGGCGTGGAGGGCGCTATATAAATCCAAGTTGTTGTTGTTGTAATATACACTTCCTCCGTGTATTCCCTCCTCTGCAGCAATCCCAGTTTCTAAGTGAACTGTTATCAAACTAGCATTCATCCCACTCTCTAACTGGCTGCCAGTAAGTGTTCAGAAGCAGCAAATTGACTATCCCATCAAATGCTCAAGTGTACATCAGAGGTGTTATGGAATAAATCATTCAGAGCATCTAAAAATGAAGATCCCATGACGAATAGCAAGTGAAGTCTGCAACTGCATTTGCAGAACCTCAGACACAGATCCACCCTGAGCCCAAATCACCACAGTGGTATAAATCCATCAAGATGTTATTCTACATGAAAATTGTCATGAGCATGACTTAAGGAGAAATGAAGGAATACTTAAACCATTCTAAATCTTCGGGATTAGTCTCAGTCAGAAAGTGTGATGCGCTGTGAAGAATGGATTTCTAATATACAATCTAATACATCATTATCATCATTATTATTATTATTATTATCAAAAACACTGTCTGGATGTTTTATTAAGTTGTACCGCTTTCCTTCATCAATGCATAGTCAGAACACAAACATGTCACGAAGGCTCAAAAAAAAATACAGTTTGTATTGTGCTATTCCACACCAAGTGTGTGTGATTTCCAATCATCTGCAACAATTTGCATTATAAGATCTGCAAATGAACATTTATTGAAAATCACTGCAGCACAAACTAACCCCAGCATGAACAAGGAGTCCAGTGGCCATTCTAAAATAAGATCCCCATATCAAATCCAATATACATTTAATTTATATTCAAAGAGATAACACTAGCAACAGGAGTCCTCACTATCAATTCATTGACTCTAAGAAAAGATAAAATTTTCACAAACTAAGGGCCCAAAGAATTTTTTTTATATAAATCTTGCTAGAAATTGTACGAAAAAACATAGATTTTTAGATTCTGATACTGAACCTATCAATCTATGTTGTGATAATTCCTGTGGGGAAAGGGGCAGAGGAAATACATCTATTATCATTTGTAACCTCAGCATTATTTTGCCACGTTCTCAACCAGGAATTCCTGGCAAAAGGATATTTGCAAAAAAGAATAAAGACCAAGAACAATGGAATGGTTTGTTCCAATTTAGACACTATACAGAATATTTATGTCAAACCAGAGGGCATGAAAAGGCTTCAAAGTTAAGCAAAGTGAATTGTAAACAAACGAGCCTGAAATCATTGATGTATGAACCAATATTAAGGAGTGAAAATGGCTTCCCATAGGGAAATAGAATCCAAAAGCAAGATTGAAACATCTGGTCTAACTGCCCTACGGGCATTTGTGGTTCCATACAACGGTTAGCACAAATGCTTGCAGACAGCTGAGACTGAAGATGTAAAATTCAATTTACAGCTGCAAGAACTGTTTGGGATGAAACGTATGGAGCATTATTGAAAAGGAGGAAGATAAATAATAATAATAATCCTTGCATTTGATATAGCACCTTATCACATCTTCGAGATGTCTTAAAGCCCCTCACAGAATATACGGTGAAGTGAATTGACTGTATATTTTATGGGCGAAAAGATACTTTCTAGATATATATTAAGTATAAAAGCAAATGGTTGTGAGGCATTCAATGTTGTGAAAACCTCATCTGATCCAAAATCAATAAGGTCATTTGGTTCTGTCAATGTAGGAGGATGAAAGGTTGACGTGTGAGTCTTACATGGAAGCTCGAAGCAAGTGGGGCCAGCGTTCATAGCATTAGTAGAAAAAAAATCATACTTGACGGATTGATTATAACAGTTCAACAGTGGGAAAAGCAGCCAATATCTATGTCTTCCCAGAAAAAAAATTATTGAGATCCTTCTTGAAGCGCAGACAGACAGACAAACAGACAGATTGTCGTTTTATTAGTATAATTATAAATAACATCACCTACAGAAAATATCTAACTAATTAAACACATTTTTTCAGCAAGGTGAAACCTAAGGAATAGTCTTCCAATTGCAGTAGTATGATGAATTATTAACTTGTGTAAAAACCTGATTAATTTTACACTGTCAGGCAATCCCTGAGTGGTAAAGTTTCAGAAGGCTCAAGCTCACCCTTCGCCCTGAGAGGGATAGAATAGATGAAGTTGAGGCAAGAAAGGTTGCAAACTAAATATAAGCTATTTTCCTTTCTTATTTCAGGCTTGGATGTTTCATAAAATGATTGATTTGTACTGATTCATTCCCATTACAGATTGAAGTCGCTTCTTAAAGGAATCTAGTGTCCTGGCTTCAACCATTCTTTCTGATAATCCATCACTGATTTCCTTCGGTGTTAGTCCTTAAATCACCATTCACAAGTGCGAACCTATGTGCAAACGATCTGTTTCCTGGCTTATGTGAATGCATTGCACTGGATTTACTTTCCCTATTCCATTAAGCATCTTATATACTTCGATAAGGAAGGTAGCTTGGTACAATAATAATAATCCTTATAATTGATATAATGCCTTATTACATAAGTGCTTCGTGGAATATACTGTAAAGAGAATTGAGTGTATGTTGTGTGGCAAAATATACTAAGTTGCAACCCAATATCCCAGAAAAAAACTCTGCACATATTATCTTTCACTGGAATGTTTCTCAGCAACACGTACGCAATAAATAGGCCAATGTGGGAATGAGTCAGTTGAACACTTGGGGAGGGTTGTGTCATTATTTGACAGAGCTGAGTCAACTTGATTGGAACCTGTGAAAATAATTTTCACAATAAACCACATTTAATCTGTCAAGAGCCTCAATGAGGATTTGAATGGCGACCTTCAGATTTACTCACTGGACTTCCACTATCGTTGCGGATTCGTCACTAGTTTAATTAGTGATGCATTCTTTCGAGCCCTTACATTTAAATTATCTTAAACACCTCTGTTATGTCATTCCTCAACCTTCTCAGTTCCAATGGAAAGTGTCCTATTCTGCCTCATAAAAATAATTATTTTTGCATTTGATATAGCATGATTGACTCCTGGAGGAATTCTTAAAAAGCAAGTCAGAATTCACTAGAAGGTATAGCGACTGTATGTTTTACAGCAGGGTTATGGGGTAAGAGTGGGGGAGTGAAACTAGTTTGGATAATTCTTTCAAAAATCTGGCAAAGGTACAATGGGCCGAATGGCCTCCTTATGTGCTGTACAATTTGATGATTCTATAGGTGTATGCAGTAGTCAATCTGCACACAGCAATGTCCTACAATGACCAATTTTTATTTTGTGGGTATGAAGATAAATCATTTCTAAAAAGTCTTTGTAGTCTTTCAAAATATTAATTTGAATACATTATATTGCAGCACTTTGCTTTTTCAACTTGACTTTTGCATTATATAATTAAGGATCAGAGCTCACTTTGATTCAATTTGATAAGAAATACTAAGACTTCTAAAGTCACCCTGAAGAACAAATTTAGCAGTAGAAAATGACTGAAGAAACAGCTTCTTCAAAAACATAATTAGAACGATATCACCTTTCGTGGATCCCTAACTTTCATCTTCCAATGAAAGGCAAGAGTTTAATTTCAAAACTTTAAAAACCTTTCAAAATAAATTAAGTTTGCATCATTCCATCAATTTAACGTGTGATGCTTCATATCCATAAGCTCTCTCATTTTTTCATTTCTCTCATTTTCTAAACATTTCTATATAGCGGATCCCTTTGATTTGGAATTGATGCAGATAACCTTCCAACAAGGAGGTAAGGCCTTTAATGTTGCATTGACCAAAACAAATAGCTCAAAAACAATTTTAAACAGAGAGATTCCAGAGTGCAGAAGGAAAAAAAGCAATAATAATAATCCTTGCATTTGATACAGCGCCTTATCACGACGTTGAGACATTTTTTTAACAAAATTGAGTTTTGCCAACAAAATATACAATCAATTCACTTTACAGTATAGTCTGTGAAGCGCTTTCAGACATCTCAATGATGTGATAAGGTGCTATATCAAATGCAAGTATTATTATTATTGTTATTATTATATCAGCCAGGGATCCTACTAGTGATTGGCATTGGATAACCACTACAATGTGAAGATACCAAATGAGGAAAGGGTTGGGCTTGGTTTCAATGCTCCTGTAGTCAAATGGTCTGGTATCCTTCAGGAGCTCAAGTCTGAATAATGAATAACATTTCACAAGAGAGGTTTCAATGAAACAATCCTGGAATTTTAAATAAATTCCTTGGGTTCTCATACCACGCTAGAACAGGAAAGATTTATTCTTTCAAAGACAATTAAGCTTCTTACATAAATTCTAGGTGCTATTTGAATCTAATCAGACAAGGTCAGTGCATCATTTGTTAATGTTACCCTTGTGTTGGTTAGGAATTACCAGGATCACCAACCGGATATTACACAAGATTGAATTATCTGTGAAGAACAGGAGGTGGCAGAGCATCCAAACCCGAACCAATAGAGAAAAACGATAAGCATATTTGATTTGAAAATATTTTATTTGAAAATTAAACACTACCATTATTCAAAAATTATTGCACATTGCCATTTGCAGCCAGGATATTACATCATTATACCTGCATTTCTTTATCCACACTCCAGCACTGACATATGCCAGATTCGAACATCAAATGCAAGGATTAATAGTTATCATCTTTGCATTTGATACACCTTTTACGTTGGGAGGATGTGTCAAAACACTTCATAGGATATACTGTAATTTATGCAGACAAACAGCTACCTAATGAATGACCAATATTTATCCTGTGAAACACTGCTGATGTGAAAATTGCTGATGTGAAAGGTGCTACATGAAATGTACAGATATTTATTATTCCACTTATTTAAAAAATAGTTGATGATTGAGGCAAAGGTTTCAAGTAAGTTTTCCTTCCATAAAATGTATTATTTTACAGTTATTGACAGTTCTAATGTTTCAAATACATCCCACGCACATGAAAATGGCATTTCCAATGCAAGTGGTGGTGGTGAAACTCCCTCTTTAACCCTTCGAGCACTACAAATGAGTTTCGCCAGCATGCGAGACTCTAACACATGCTGCTATTCTACAATTATTTGCTGAGTTAATTGATATAAATTTTTTTTTAAATTACCAAAGAAATCTTTTCATTAAAAAGTTGCTCCAATCTCAGTAATGGATATTGGGAGTCATGAAAAATAATTTAATTAAACTTTAAAATGAGATAGCACGAGAATAGATATAGTTCAATTAAAATGACTTTAACTTACAATTTAAATACAAGTATCTTATTTATTTTAACATCACCTGACTTTTAAACTCAATGAATACTCATTGGGTTGGGTGGTTACTATAGGTAAGTTTTAAGGCAAGATTTAAAGAAATTTTGAAGAAATTTAAAGAAATTGAGAGGCGGTGAGATGGATGGAGTTTTATGGGTTAGAAGTGCAGAAGCTGAAACCAGCCATGAAAATCAGAATGAATTAAAATCTCGTATTTATAGAACATCTGAATTTCATCCATAGATTCAAGTAACTCAAAAGGGTACTCACTAACACTATAAACTGAAAAACATAATCATATCAAAAATAGATGCAAACCATTGCTAAAATTTAATCAAACAACATTATTCACAAAATGGGTAATCTACCAAAATATATTCACAAGAGAAAAAGTTCAATATAATGCTCGCCTATATTCTGTTCCAAGCCACTATTTCTGAACTATAAACCTTTGAAATTTTAAAATGTTTGACTAATTTTTTTATCCAGTTCATGAGTGGAGCCAATTCTCTACTGAATTGCCTAGAAATTGTGAAATCAGTTTACTAAGTGCCTGCTGCATATTCAAATGAAACCCATTGATGGCACTCCCCATGACTCGTTTGCTTTCAATTCCAACTCCCCCAAAAGCCTCTATTACAGTGGAAATTACAGAGATGGGTCTAATCGATTCAGCACTGAAGCGAATAGCTCTGAAAGTAAGGGAACGTGAAGAGAGAATTTTCAAAAAAAAAAGTTGGCTGCGCTAAAGCACAGTTCAGTAAACATTTGAACAGGTTTGTTAGCTTCAGCTGCCGGGCCGAGCGAGGAAAGAAATTAGCACCTGACTATTCTGCAGCTGAGAAGTGTGGTTATTGCTTGAGGGAAGGATCAAATTTAATGCCCTGATATGTGATGTGACACGTCACTGTGTTTAAAGAGTAGCATATGGGTGACCTAATGGGGAGTGCCTGAAACATTTGGAACCCTAGTTCACTGCAGACGTCAGGCTTTCAGGGAGAAATAAACTGCTTAAAAAAAAACTAACGAAGAGAAATTTTGCCTGGTTAAAAAAATTAAAGTTCAGTAGGGTATCTATCGGGAAATCTATTGTTGCCTACTTTTGGAGACAGTTTTTAAATAAAAGTTCACACTTTTGGCAAGGAAACAATTTTTGGAAAAAAAATGAAATACACGAAATTCATACCCTGTTAGGAGGAGCGGAGGTTCAAAAGCAAAACTGGAGACAAACAGCCTTTAAGCCTTACAATTTTACAAACTCATAATATGGAGGTTTGACAAACCAACGCAGAATGTAATTTATTTCCAAAAATTAGTTAATTAAATTAAATGAGCAATTTCACCAAAATGAAGAAAACCAAATCGATTCACAGTGGGTTTATTCCTGAAGGCTGATTTGGACTTCAAACAGGTAGAAATAAAGAACGTACCATAATGAAACAAACTCAGAAATATTGTAAGTATGCCAGAGTTAGAAGAGAGGAGAAAGACAGATATCACAATGAGCTGATTTTATTAGTTAAATTACAGATCGCATGAAATGCAAGATTATCTCACTTGCTCTAAAGAGTGTAAATTGAATGATGAACGTTCTATGTTTCAAATACTAAAATCCTTTGCAATTAAATATCTAACTACAGCATTGGAACTCTAGACGACACTAAGATTTACTGAGGTAATTACTGTTTAGTTAACGACAGCTTAAAAAAAATCCTATATTCACACACAGTTGACTGGGTTTTTTGCAATGGTCACCTTTTCAACTAAATGGAGAAATTTAAAGCCCTCTTGAATTCTAGAGGTCGATACAACTGAGGATATTTATGTCTTACCATATTCCATATTCTATTTTTATTTTATTCCTCCTTTTTCATTTTATTCCTGGATGCACTACTGTAGCGATAACCATATTCATATTTATTGTCGTGTTTTCGTGGTATAATAGGTTCTATCATTGCTAGAAAAGACAAAACAATTCTTTAAGAGGGGACACCACAAGCACATTTGGTAGAATTACCCATTAATATACTTATGTATATACATGTTGAAGGTCCTTTTACACAACCTGAAACGGTAAACAATAAAACTACTGCCGCAATGTTGCTGAATGTTGCTGAAAAGAAAATGTAATAATTTTCAATTCCCATCGGGTCCAAGCTTCATCTTTGGCTGAAACATTAGCATTAAAAAAATCCTAAAGAACGTATTCCCATTTCATTGGAAATATTCAGATATCTTAATTATTTACTCTTATTTTCTAACATTGTGTACATTGTGTGACAGCATGCCTTCAAACTGCCTGCATGAAGACATTCCCTATCTGGGACAACTTTAGCTGCTATTCGGGACATTATATTAGTTCATAGTTTCCTAGTTTGAAACTGGGTTTGGAAGTCAAATACAGAAAAAGGAACAAAAACAGAAGTCGCTGGGAACACTCAGCAGGTCAGGCAGCATCTATGGAGAAAGGAAAGTGAATCACGTTTCAGGTCCACGACCGTTCATCAGATATTGGGAAGGAGAGGCTTTTAAGGACTAACAGAGAGGAGGAAGGCAGGGCAAGGAAGAGAAAGGAGAAAATGGGGTAGAGGACAGGGGATGATGGGTTAAAGAGGGGTTAACCACTCAGTAGTCAGGCAGCATCTATGAAGAAAGGAAAAGGGACCTTTTTACATTTCACATCTCCTCTGACCCAAGTATGGTAACTTAACTTTGGGGTATGGTTCATTGCTGATTTTAGTTCCTAAAAAGATCTGTTACTTAAAAATAAATTGAAATGAAAATGAACTTGACATTCAGATTATGTTATTATGTTTAGTCCAGTCACAGTGATGAGACTTGTTGTTTATCGTTCATGTGCTAGGACACAGCACTGTTCGAAAACCAGGCAAAGTCACTTTGCCGTACATGTGGATTTCCTCATCTGTGCCATGGTTCATGCGTTTCACCAGATTTTTCTCGAACATTAATGGGTGGTAAGCACCCATTGTACAGGCCTGATCGTGAAACATTTCATAATAATGGCAGCGGTCAGTCTGTCGTTGTGAGGGCAGGAATTCATACACATCAGTTTGATCACAGAGGGTCATCATTAACACAATACCTGCGAAAGAAGCATACATATTTAGGCTATTGGGAATTTCCATGCATCAGAATACAGTTACAGTATTGGTTATGAAATATATTTCGTCCACAAAATATACAGTCAATTCCCTTTACATATATTCTGTGAAGCGCTTTGAGACGTCTCGAAGACGTGATAAGGCGCTATATCAAATCCAAGGATTATTATTATTTAAATTTAGAGTAAACTACTATTTGTCATTTGAAATAGATACTTCACCAGGTTCTCCTACTTAAAGTTAACTTTCTGTTGTTCAAATATCCAATTAAAAACCTTACAAATCTATAAATTAGCAATGTAACCAGCAATTCCTCACATTCTTACTCTGCCGCCCAAGGAATTGATTTCACTAGCTACTGAAGCACATTTAAAAACACTGCTAATGAGTTTTTATAATACATCACTATTTGTCAGTGTCAAATACACTCCATGCAGATCTGAATGGATTGAATCATGCAACTAACATTGAATAGTACTGGCATTTAGAAATGAGATATCAGGGATGTGCTGCAGATTATACCTAAGCAGTATCTCATTATTGACCCCCTTAACTTCTTCGTTAGCTATTTCCCAATTATCAAAATGCTTTATTTGACACTAGATTTAGGTCCATATGAAATTAACTTTCCCTATTCATTCTGCTTTTGCCCCATCGTATAAGATGCTGCAAGACACTCAGGTTGCAAAATTGACCAGCCTTTTCTGATGAGCTTGGCCGCCCACAAGATATACAGTCAATTCGCTTCACAGTATATTCTGTGAAGCGTTTTGAGATGTCGCGAAGACATGATAAGGCGCTGTATCAAATGCAAGGATTATTATTATTATTATCCTGAAAATCCTACAGGTGAGGATTTGGGATGACTCTCTGGATGACTGGAGCCAATGATTGAACTCCATAAATGGCCTAATTGCCAGTGAATGTTGCAATTCAGAATCCAACGTTAATCCTGAGAGTTCTTTAAATTGTTCCAGTGCTTCCGTCACACCGATTGTAAAGTATAAAATAAATCTGTGATGGAATAAGCGGGGTCACTCTATAAACAAAATTAAATTATTAATTAAGAAAACAAACAACACGAGCAAAGACATTGATATTATTTGTGTCTGGTCAGTCTTCACTTACCCATCAACCCAGAGGAGGGAGGATTCGGTTGGATGTTCTCAGCAGTGTTCTCCTGCACAATGTTCCACAGCTTCCACTGTATGCTTGGGTGGAGAATATGGAACGGTTGTTCTGGATTATTTTCACGGTACTTTTTGTAGTCCTCAAAGAAATTATAGTCTGGGTTCTTGAACCACTAGAGAGGGAGGGGGAGAATTTTTCTTTTTTAAATCATAACACAATTATTTTCACATTTCTAGAATCTAGTGAACTAGAGTCCCCTATATGCGACTAACAACTATTTTCCCTCTGTATGTTTTGCTTCAACGGATTGAACAGCAGTTGACTGTAGGTGGTATCATTACTTTTTCACAGCAAAAGGTTGCAGCCACTTCTTTGGAAGCAAGTTCGAGGAAGAAATTAATACGCTTTGGTTCAATCTTGAAATCAGACTCTCCATTTATGAGACAAGCTATGAGAAATGGGGATTGCTTCACATTAATCGTCAAGCAAAGACCAGGTTCTATGTTCGTTACTCTTCATTATGCACCACAGCAGTAAAAGCCAATTACACAAGCAGCAACTGCCAACAACTTGAAATAAATGCTTCAATATTCTCCATTTGCATGGAAGTGTAAGAAAGGAGCTCTAGCTCTGATGAACCAAGGAATGGGAATTTTAATGTCCAAGTAGACACTAAAAGGGTTTATTATTTCTTACTAAAAGTTTATTCCCTTCTTGTCAGTCTGAAAGCACTTTTGAGCTGGAGGAACTTGGCTGTGCTTGAAATGTTGCAATTAAACCACACTCGTCTAAAGTGTGACGTGTCAATTGTGGAGATACAATTTTGATATAACTAATGTACTAGAGTAAAATACTGTTCTTTTATCTTTGAGAACTGGATATCAATGCAGTTGTGGCAAAGTAAAGGGAAACTGAGACTTGCACCGCTTCTATATTCAGCCCAGACAGATATTTCCTCTTGAATTAGTTTGCACTGAATAAATTCAGACAGCTCCAGTAAATTGTAAGGGGTTACAAACGAGCTAAAGTCAGTGAAAAAGATATTAATTGAATGTTAGTGTAGTTGAAAGTAATTAATTATAGGAAGCATTTTGAGACTTTGATGCGATGAGATGCGAGATCAATTATTAAGATGAGGTTAGAAAGCTCTTGTCCGTGCAAGTACTCAGAATCTCTGCTGGGTTGAAGTTAATGTGTTATCACTCAAATAGGGAAGATGTTTCCACTGGTGCGGGAGACCAAAAACAAGGGCCATCAATATAAAATAGTCACAAATAGATTTGGTCATTCGGCCCATCGTGTCTGTGCTGGCTCTTTGAAAAGAGCTATCCAATTCAATCTCATTCCCCCGCTCTCTCCCCATAGCCCTGCAAACTTGTCCTCCCCCAATAATTATCTACTTCTCTCTTAAAAGTTGTTATTGAATTGGCTTCCACCAGCCTTTCAGGCAATGCATTCCAGATCCAAACAAGTCGCTGTGTGAAAAAAATTCTCCTCACCTCACCTCTGTTTCGTTTAACAACTATTTTAAATCGGTGCCCTCGGGTTACTGGCCCACCCGTCAGTGAAAATAGTTTTTCCTTGTTCACCCTATCGAATCCCCTCATCATTTTGAAAACTTCTATTAAGTCTCTTCTTAACCTTCTCTGCTCAAAGGAGAATAATCCTAACTTCTCTAACCTCTCCTGATAACTGAAGTCTCTCATTTCTCTAACCTCTCCTGATAACTGAAGTCTCTCATTCCTCGTACCATCCTGGTTCGAGGATGATGTTATTAAATCATCCTCATATTTATTAAACCCATTTTCCAGCTCTTTCCTCATATCAACGGATGTATTTATTTAGACAAACAGCCGACTTACGTGAGTTTAGTAACAATGAGATAGTGCCATATTAACGACCTTTAATGTCCCCTATCCAAATCCACAGAATACAAAACAAAAGCTATTGAAATTTCTTCCAAAGAGAATAGAGTCCTCTGGGAGTTTGAGTAAAATCATACCTCGGAAAGATTAGCTGCATATGGTGCTGGGTCCCAGGTTAATAAGACTCCGGTTCTGTATAAACTTTTAGCATGAAACTGGTAATCACCTGTTGAAATGACCTGGGAGGAAAAGTTTTGATTTAGCATTTGAAAAATATATATTATTAGTCAATAAGGAAGAGCAAACGTGTCTTATTCCGGGAGTAATAATCCCTCCATAAAATAGTAACAATTTTGTCACTCAATCCACGACTGTTTTGTGGTATGTTTCACCCACAAAACATACAGATGTCTCAAAGGCAGGATGAAGCTCTGTATCAAATGCAAGGATTATTCTTATTCTTATAATGGATAGTGGTCCACAACATCATTACAGTAATAGCTACAGTACAGATCAGATGATGACTTATTTTAACTCTCACTCCTTTGAATGTTTCAGAGTCTATCCCAATCAGTAACTGTTATAATAACAATAACTGGTTTAGCAGAGATTTCTGCTTAGCCATCGACACATTCAACGTTTGCCTCTTTAGGTTAGTTACCTGTGAATTAATTATTCGAATTGTAGTCTTTGTTCCCACATCAAACTCAAATCCGCTGGTAGGTGCTGCATTGAATCTCAGAACAGCATCGTGACCATCTGACAATAAAAGAAAATGGCAAATATATTCTCGGATTTCATTTATCTCAGACCTTTGATCATTGTTTATGGTTCAATTTCGCAGAAAAAAAGCACTGATAAATCCACAGGAGAGATATTCAGGTAAATTTTCAAATAAAGCGGCGGGAAAGAGGCAACTATCATATATTGAAATCAAACAGGAAAAGACTGGCCAGAGAGTTTATGACAAAATCTGGAATCGAATTATTTATCACCTCTACTGTACTGGTTTAGACATCCACACTGATCATATCCTATCACGCTGATAAAATGGAAAGACACTCAATTTCTGAGAGCAGAAATTATCAAAATTTGTTGCTTGAAATTTCCTGGGCCATGGGTGTGAACTTTTCTTAAACTCCAGGAGTGTAGCAATCTGATTTTCAAATTATTATTTTATTCCCCCTTAAGATGTAAGCAAATTGTAGAGGAATTGACAATCGACAGCTGATTGTCCAGTCAACTCTTCTCCAGTAATCAAAAATAACCATTAGTCGAAAAGCAAAGTTCTGGGATCATCCAATGGAGCTTAGTCTTATAATATAATAATAATAATCCTTACATTGTGCCGGAACAGTGCTACACTGTAGCTCAGTGGTTAGAGCACTCGCTTTGCAAGCGAGAGACCTGAGTTCAATTCTAGGCAGAGGGCGAAACCTTGGGCAAGTTTCCTTACTCCACACAGAGCCTAATAATAATCCCTCCAAAACCCAAAACAATAATAAATTGGTCATTTTCAATCTACGACTGTTTGTGGGACATTGCTGTGCGCAATTGGCTGCCGCGTTCGCCCACAAATATACAGTCAATTCACTTTACAGTGTGTTCTGTGAAGCGCTTTGGGACGTCCTCCGACGTGAAAAGCGCTATATCAAATGCAAGGATTATTATTATTATTATTATTATTACACACAGCTTTCAGCAAACTTCGCAGGTTTGTCTTTGCCACAAACTACATTTAATAATTGGAGTCTCAACCTAACACAGGTCTGCTCTACAGCTACAGTTGCCAAAGGACTTCACTTATATGTAACAAATATTCTCATTTTACCTCTTGCAAAATCTCAGGCTTTTTCCGTTTACAACAATTTCAAGGTTCAATGGTAAGAGCCATGAAAGAAAGTACCTGCATTTTAAAGTAATTACCGGAAAGTGTAATAACTTTTTGTGGATAAATTCTGCCCACGGCAATTTCCCCAAATGATTGTGAAGTGAATGACCAATTAATCTGAAACATTGTTGGCCAGGAGATCCCAGCGTAATGGGATCTTTAACATCCAGCTGTATAGACATTTGAGACTGCTATTTAATATCTCAACTACAGGACAATGTGTACACTACTATATATTGATATGTCAGCCTAGAAGTAAGCTAGAAAAAATTCAGAGGCAGAGACATTAACTATTTCAGCATGATAATACTGCACAGCAAAGAAAATAGGAGATAAAATAGCTGCACATCTGTTTGGCTGGGACATTTTCCATAAATTCAGTGAATTACACAAAAAGATTGAAGATTATCCAAGTGCACATAAAGCTCATGTACTGAAAACTTGCATAACCGTCCATTCCCATTGACATTCAATTACACGAAGAGAGAGAACAAAATATATAGGATTTTGCTGGTGTTTGGACACACAGAGTAAATCCACGGAAAGTCTCAAAAAAATGGAGTCCTTCTAGTACAGGTTGCAAAGGCTAATTTACTTATAATCTATTTCTCAGTACCTCAGCCGACAAAAAAACAAGGCCCCACCTCACAACTCATGTACTATCAAAAAGGTTTTCACCGCTCACCAGTGTCCTGTCCTTGCTGTGCAAACAGTCACAACACTTGACAGCAATTAGTTATGAAACACAGATGTTTTGACAATAGAGGTGTAAGCATTATTATAATTTGAGTAGCTTTGAGCTGAAAGTCTCAAACCTTGAAAGTTTGAGGCTTTCAACTTAAACCCTGATGCTATTCTGTTTTGTTGTCAGGGTTTGAATTGAAAGCCTAAACTTCAGTGTGGTACATCAGCTCCCTCTAATGTTTCGATGTGATAACAAATATAACTTTGCAACATGCGACATTGATAAAACAATAAAGAACATTGGTAATAAGTTTTTTTTTCTTCTTTTGAAACATCTCAAACTTCTTCAGAAATAATTGCAGTCAGGCACAGTGACTGCATTTCCAGACAATTGTGAATTGTGAAAGGTTTGATGAACACACATGAGGTGAATGACCAATTTATCAGGTGGATCATTCACTTTTTTTTCCCATCAAAAAAGCCCTTCAAATCCTACCATTGAGCCAGACAATCACCAATTTGCTTTGGTCACAAGTAAAATCTTGTTAGCAATTTTTCAAGATATAGCACGTAATTTTGTAATGTTAGCAGACTGGTGAATCTCAAAGGAAAAGAAAAGAAGCAAAAATGAACAAATTGAACAATTAATAATAATAAAACCACAAGACTCACTTATTTCATTTCCCAGTTTGGAATGGAGGATAGAGGCAGCTGATGACACCACAGCACACGTACGGAATTGCCCAAGTTCTTCCATTAAGGACTTGCTTGGCAGAGATTTCTGCCAGTCAGATGTTGTGAAAGGATCTTCGCCAAACTGAATTGTCTTCACTGGGACTCTTTGTTTCAGTTCACAAATGAGTTCTTCACGGCTGAGCTTTCTGGAGTGTTTTCTCCCGGTGAAATTAACAACGTATTTGTTCATAGCCACGTAATTGTTCTTTACCGTACGCAGGCGCGGAACAAGATTCATCGAAGAGCTGTCTTCATTCCAAATTGAACGTGTGTTCGTGTTTTGATCTGCCTGCAGAACTTTGGCAGGTTTCACTGCTAGTTTGGGATCATTTGGAGATTTCTTTTCAGCCTCTTGCCTTCCATTGGGCAAAGCTTCCTTGATTAGACTTTGATCCTGAATATCTGGTCCAGTTGATAATTTTGTTCCATTAATTTCTCTCAAAACAACTTCACGACTGTGTTCACCTGCATAAATTTCATTATCACCCTCCCAAAAAGGTTGCACCTCAGTATATTCAAAGGTTGACCCATCAACCTTCTTCACATTTCTTCTCAGTGCAGTTTGTATATCATGTTGACTGACACTATCAGGGATTTTTCTTACTTCTGCATAACTGTTTTTGACCAGTTTCTTCTCTTTCAGGGGCTGAAACCATAGCATGCAAAACATAGCAAAGAAACCAAAAAAGCAGAATAAATGTTTCGTCTTCATTTTCTCACTCTCTTAAATGCTTGCAATCTTGTGTGCCTGGTACTTTCAGCAAATCTTGTGTGCCTGGTACTTTCAGCAAGCCTGAAAAGAAAGCAATAGTCATAATTAGAATTCCTCTTCATTACTTTTAAGTTTTCAACTTCTAGCAAATAGAATTCATAAAATGAATCTCATTTGTTCTGACAGATCATCTCAATGAGCTCAAAATTTCTCCAGTTGAAGGTCAACAAAACTGAAGCTCTTATGCTTGGAATTCTCATCTCAGGCCGATAGCATCAACTGTCATGAATGTGCATCATGCGGAGCAGGTGTGGAAACAGTGTTGTTTGATCCCCCCACCCACCAATTGTCATTCAAACCTCAAGGTTTTTTAAATAAATATTATTGTGCAAGAATTTCTGCTTCTTAAATGAGAAGTGGAAACTTGGCAATAAACACAAGCTTCTGTGTACCTGCAGCATTGCTCTCCTGCAGTTGGGGAAGATAACATCACAACTACTATTTGAGTCAGCAACGGGTAAAACATTTTTAGAGATTAGTGGGGGAGGGTCTATAAACCCCATCTCCCTGAGCTTTTCTATCTTGCACTAGGCAAGACACATTGGTTATGAAAGGCAGCAGGAATGCTTCGCTCGCTGACACAAGTCAAGAGCGCATGAAAGGTTTCAGTATTAAAGCCACAAACCGAAACTTATCATAACCTATACTTGACATAGACTTTATTAAGTCTCAAAGCGCTTTGCAAATTTTTATTTTGAGTTGCAGTGACTATACTTATAGGTGAACCCGGCAGCCATTTTGTACACAGCAATGACCCACAAACAGTTATGAAGTGAATGACAAATTTTATCTGGGAGATTGTTAGCCAGGACACCAGATAAATTGCCCTTCTCTTTTTGAATAGTGCCATGGGATCTTTCAAGCCCACCTGAACAGGTAGACAGAACCTCTGTTTGATAACCTAACCAGGGGCTTGAACCTACAACCTTCTGAATCAGAGGTGAGAGTGCTACCAACTGAGCCAGACCGATACATAAAGAGTGATCTTGAAAAAAATCTTTAAAATAGTTGCTGTTGAATAGCTGTTAAAAAAATCTTTAAAATCAGCCCAATAGTTGTTTGCTTTTGACAAAATAAGAGCATGCGGAGCTCCTCAAACTGCTTGGAAATGATCCAACCAAAAGAGTTACATGATTTAGATACAAGTTAATTAATCCCATATGCTCTTTAACTATCCCTCTGAAAATGTAATGTGCTACTGCAAGGAAATTAAGCGTAAAGTGAGGCAAGCATGTCGTAAATGGTCTTTACATCATGCTATTTGTCAAATAGCTGATGAAGAAATGTGCTGCTGTCTACAGTTTCTATAATAATAATCCTTGCACTTGATATAGTGCCTTATCATCTCTTCGAGTCATCTGAAAGCACGTCACAGAATATACTGTAAAGTGAATTGACTAAGCATTTTTGGGCAAAACGTGACAGCCAATTGCGCACAGCGGTGTCCCACAAATAGTCATGCATTGAGTGACCAAATTACTATTTATGTGTTTTGCTTTTTTGACAGGATTATTACCTCCGGAAAAGTGATCCGTCAATTATCTAACAACCGGGATCCTACTTACTGCTAGGTAAACAGAGGCGAGTGGAGGAAGGAAGCTTGCCCAACATCTCATCCTGCCGGGATTCAAACACAGCTCTCTCGCTTGCGAGGTGAGAGCTCTAACCACAGGACTCCAGATTTGAGCCACATCCATTCAGTAACACAGGCTTTGGACATGGCTGTCATTCCAGCGGTGAGAGGTAGCCCGGGATACGTGGGAGTGAGGGTGTTGAGAATAGCAGTAAGGGATCAGGAGATCAACGGAGGTTGAGGTGGGCAAAGAATTAGAGCGCCGGGAGAACAGAAAAGCTACAAAACTCAGCTTAACTATCACCTCACCCACATGTGTACTTATCGCAGCAAAAGGTGAAGTCCGGCTGCAATGTCGGTGAAATTTTTTGTTCAGCATTACCAAATACATGATTTTCCCAAGCAGTGCAAAGGGTTAGAGAGAAAGACACAAGCACATAGCAGCAGTTTTAGAAAGGCAGAGAGAAACAGAAAAAGTTGTGCGCGCACACACTGATATCTGTAGCGTTTTCATATTGGGGCTGACCCTAACTACTACAGGTTTTGTATATTTTACTGTAGTGACTAAAATTCATGGCTCTCATTATCACTCTTCTTTAATCCAATCTGTACTCATTATTTCTACCCCATTAACTTTCATCTGCATTCCCTTAATTGGTTTGTTTTACGTTCCCTAACTTCGAACAACCTCATTTAGTGCCTCAAAGTAATCACAGTGGAGCTGTCCCATTTAACCCCTGCAAATTCCTGCATGCTGATTTTTACTGACACATGCATTGTAGCCTGATTGCAGCAAATAAAAGTCAATTTGTGCCAGACTGCAGACAATGGTAACATGGCCACGCATTCAGAGCAACTAGTAACAATGAAAAATGTCCTACGAAAACCACAGTTCATCTTGTACTGGTATTTGAAAAGTTGCTGGACAAATCTTGAACCGTAAATCCATCGTTCCTTCAGGCTTTACCAATTCATAACAAGCAACAACAACCGGCATTTATACAGCAGCCTTAACACAGGATAGTGTCTCAGAATGCTGCACAGTAGTGGGGTGGGACACCAAGTATTTAAGCCTAAATCAGATTTGCTCTAGTCCTACCATCAGCGCAACATAAGCCAGTTTCAATTTTAATTAAACTCCATTTTGTCAATCTGCCCTCAGTCGGTCTATGGTTTTCATTCTGCTTTGTGGATGCATTTCCTTTCCTTTAATGTCTCCATGTGCTGTTTCTGCGTGTTCCACTTCAGACTTCTGCTTTTCTATTTCTAATTTATGGCTTGTGATTGGGTTTTTCCGGCTTGAGTGGCAACATTTCCTATTTTGAATTGGCAAATGCGAATGTGAATTTCCTATTGTGAATGTGCCAGACTACACAAAAAAATTGACTGTATGTTTTGTGGGCAAAACGTCCACAAGAAATATTCAATTAAGAACATTTATTTTGTTGGCCACCACAATATTTGATATGATCTCATCTCTATGTTGGCTGCTCAAGTCCAGAGATGATCCCACAACATTGCTTTCATTAACATTTTTGGTTCCAACCTGCAAAAAGGCACGCACAAAAATCGCCAAATGCAGAACTAAGATATAACAACAACAACAACAACAACAAGATTCCATTTATAAAGCGCCTTTCACGTCAGGAGGACGTCCCAAGGCGCTGCACAGTTGGGTCATGACCCGAGCAGGGGGGAAATGGTCAGGGTGAGGGGAGGGAAGGGAGGGAGCGAGGAGGGGGAAGAGAGTCGAGAGGGGGTAAATCTTTAGATGCTGTCAGCAGTACAAGGATTAAGCTTCAAATTCAATATTCCTTGAATTTTAAGGACTTCAAAGTCGAAATATGTTTTGCAAAAGGTAAGAAACATTTAGGTGGTACAGATAGGGAACAGAAATCCGTGTATTTGAAATGTTGGTGTGTTAGCTGGCTTAAGTCATCGCTCATACTGCAGTGGTGCAGCACAATTGTTTAAAGTTGAGGAAACCAAATTGCAAGAGCAGAATGGAATGATCTTTACAATGTATCTGATCCCAATGAACCAGCCATACCCGAATCCTCAAAATACCCCCAAAATAAAAACCTAGCATTTTAGATAGTGTGGATTATTATAATATAATTTGAATCATTTAGATAGTGAATACATTGTGTATTCTGAATAGAATAGTTACTCCAAATAAACTGAAATCTGTATTTGCTGGAAAAGGAATTAAAATTTCATCAGGAAAATAACACCCAAATGAATTTCACATGTATCCATCTCTGTTCTCGGCGCCAGGTTGCACAGGCGCATCAGATATGCCAACAGAGAAACAGGGAAAAAATGAAAAAAGGCTAAAATTACAGTAGTTTATAACACTTTAAATAAAATAATAATAATAATAATCCTTGCATTTGATATAGCGCTTTTCACGTCTTCTAGACATCTCAAAGCGCTTCACAGAATATACTGTAAAGTGAATTGACTGTAATACAACTACATACAATTTCCCATTAAAACTGCCCTCTACCCTCTCCGCCCTCAGGCAAACAGTGAAGCTCAGCGCATTGCTTAGGATAGGTTGACATCTCAGTACAATTAAGACTTAACCCTGAGCTGCAGGAATAACATTTAAATAAGTACTGCTGGGAATTTATCAGGAGTACAAATGTACTCCACCTCCACATTCAGTTTTCAAGATGGTGGCCTTTATTTTTATTTACTTTATTTTATTTATATATTGCCCTCAATAGCAGGTAATGCAATATTGGCTGGTTAAACTCCAGAACTGCACAAACACACACTGTCAGGTCACACCTACACATAAACATCCTCATATGTACGAGGAACTCTTAGTCTGGATGGGATACTCTTAAACAACAACAACAACAAGATCACATTTGTATAGCGCCTTTCACGTCGGGAGGAGGTCCCAAGGTGCTGAAAATATACCCACAAATTTTGCCCACAAATATACGGTCAATTCACTTGAGTGTATATTCTGTGAAGCGCTTTAGATGTCGAGAAGATGTGAAAAAGCGCTATATCAAATAATAATAATAATAATAATCCTTGCATTTGATATAGCGCTTTTCACGTCGGGAGGACGTCCCAAAGTGCTTCACAGAACACACTGTAAAGTGAATTGACTGTATATTTGTGGGCGAACGCGGCAGCCAATTGCGCACAGCAATGTCCCACAAACAGTCGTAGATTGAAAATGACCAATTTAATTAGTGTTTTTGATTTTTGGAGGGATTATTATTAGGCTCTGTGTGGAGTAAGGAAACTTGCCCAAGGTTTCGCCCTCTGCCTGGAATTGAACTCAGGTCTCTCACTTGCAAAGCGAGTGCTCTAACCACTGAGCTACAGGACTCCAAATGCAAGGATTATTATTATTATTAGAAATAATTTAATAATAATAATTCTGGCAGTTGATTTGGCGATTTATCACGTCATTGAGATAAGGAAGAAGTAACATTATGTAAAAATAGCAATGTTGCTTCATTTCTGCAAGTGTCAGAGCCTGGACTTGTCAAAGAAATTGCACAATCCATTTGTCTATTGTATCTGTAAGATAACATGAATGTCAACAAATGCCAGTGCGAAGGTGAGCCATATACATGATTTCTGAGGAAACAGTCATAAACAAATTACTTGTAACTTGTAACCAGCACTGGACTCCTCACGTATCTGCACCGGCAGAGATACCACCTTGCTAACTGAGATGTACAATTGAAAAGCCCCATCTGCTTGTCCGAACAGCATATTAAAAGACAATGGAAGTAAATTTGTTTCCTCCTGAAGCCTGGCCAAGTAACATCCAGATGATTCGAAAAATCTCGCCTATCTACTCATCCCATGACACTATTCAAAAAGAGAGATAGGATTACTCACTCCATTGCTGTTTGTGGGACATCGCTGTGTGCAGCTGGCTTCCGCGTTTCACCCACAACATATACAGTCAATCCACTTTCAGTATATAATGTGAAGTGTTTTGAGACGCCTTAACAACTTATATATATTTTGGTCAGCTGGGTTCCATGCATCCCACCTAAACATGTAAATTCCAGAGATGTTTATTGGAATGGAATGTGCACTCTCTCCTGGAGGGGCACACCTTGTTCATCGAATTCTAGATAAAAACACAAGAACGTAAGAAATAGGAGCAGGAGTAGGCCATTCGGCCCCTCGTGCCTGCCCCACCATTTAATAAGATTATGGCTGATCTTCTAACCTAATTCCATTTACCCGCCCTATCCCCATATACCTTGATCCCTTTAGTTTTTAAAAATCTATCGATCTCAGTCTTGAATATGTTCAATGACTGAGCATCCACAGCCAAAGCCTGAACTAGAAGGGTGGTCCTAGCTGGACAAGCAGTTTGAAAGCTTGACAGGTAATGCTCTCAATGGCAAGCTATGCGGATTATCTAGTTAGACTCCAGCAGTACCCCAACGCATACTCTGGTGTCCCCAAGGTAGAGAATTCGATAAATTCACTACCCTCTGAGTGAAGAAATGTTTTCTCAACTCAGTTCTAAAAGGCTGACCTTTAATCCTGTAATCCTACAAAGTATTAGGCGTAGGTTGGCAAGAGCCAAGGCTTAGACAAAGTAGGATGGTTTAAGTTTTTACGATTTTTAACGGTACACAAAAACTCACAATCCTTCTTAAACACCGTGTACAGCAGCGCTATGGAACATTCCATATGGAACATTCAGCGCCTTGGGACGTCCTCCCGATGTGAAAGGCGCTTTACAAATGTAAATTTGTTGCAAGTCCGAACCTTAGAGTTTTGCTTGACCCGCAATTATCCTTTCTGCCCCACGTCCGTGCCATGACCCGCTCTGCCTTTCCCCACAGGCCACCAAAACCCTCATTCACGCATTCACAACATCGAGGCTTGACTATGCAAATTTCTTGCTTGTCGGCATCCCTAACTCTTCCCTGTAGATCATCCAGAACTCTGCAGCCCGTATCCTCTCCCGCACCAGATTCCAAGACCCTATCACTCCCATCCTTGCCTTACTCCACTAGTTTCTCATCACTCAGAGCATACAGTTCAAGATCCTGGTCCTCACCTTCAAAGCCCTCCATGGTTTTGCTCCCCCTACCTCTGCGACCTCCTAGCTCCCTACCATCCTGCCTGCTCCCTCCGCTCAGCGGGCACCGGCCTGTTTAAAGTCCCCCACCTCGCCCGCCCCACCAAGGGCCGGCGGGCCTTCTGCCACTCTGCCCCTACCCTCTGGAACTTCATCCCGTGGTCCCTCTGCCTCACCCCCTCCTTTGCCTCCTTCAATACCTATCTCAAGACCTTCCTCTTCGACCGAGCTTTCAATCACCCTGCTTCCCCCACTGCCCTCCACTCTCCCCAATCCCGACCCCCAGCTCGGGTCCGAAATACTGACTGTCCAGCGCCTTGGGACGGAAAGGTGCCCTTCAAATATAATATTGTTATTGTTGTTCCTTATAAAGCTTGTTTTACAAGATACAGTACACCACTTTAGCTGCAGCATACAATGCACTCTTTCGGATATGTACCAGTATAACATACTTACAGTGCTGTGCACTGTTCTAAGCCATGTGTATTTCAGAAGACTGGATCTCTCTGTATCCATCGTTCCTTTCAGATAGAATTGATTCCTTTCATCTCGCTCTCCTGACAGCCTAAACCTACAAGCTTTTCTGTAAGTGGTATTTCCCAAAGTAGCTATGTGCTACAAGAGCAAACCCACATCGACTTAAAGCAGAAAATAAAATGGTGCACAGACAGCTCTGTTCTGTAATGAATTCCCAAGATTGTCAGCTAACTAGGGAGTGGGGGATTAGGGGGGAAGGGAGAGCGAGAGAGAGAGAGAGAGAAAGAGAGAGAAATGAAGATAAACTGATGTCAGAGCTACAGCCTGATCAGAATCAATTGGCTCCAGTAAATCCCCTTTTCAGCACGGTATGGTGCACTAAAGATCTATTGTTAATACTAAGTAACACAGGATGAAAGTTTCTGAAACACAAGGCATCAGTGAGCCCAAGCACAAAAAGTTGCAGCTAATAAGAGACTGAATGTGAATGGAGACAAAGCACAAGTCAGCGTTTATGGCACGCTGTTGAATTGCAAATGTGAAACTCCAAGGACGACCTTGAGGATGTTTGCTGTGTTGCGTGGGGAGATGGGATAAAAAGATGCAAATAGAACTAGCACAAGCACACTTAGTGTGATAAAAGGATAGGCCCAAAAGAATACTTTATATTTCAGAGGTTCACCTTATCACAGCAGCCCGTCTCCAAGGATAGGAAAATAGTAATGTAAGATTGTCATAAACAAAATACTTCAAAACCTAGACCAGTGGTTAAATAAGATCACAGGAAGCAAACAAGTTGCTGTATTTCAGAAGATATTCAAGTGAAAGCGAGTAATGAAGATTGACACTCATATAAAAGACAGTTGAAATGAGCTGAACAAAGTATTACAAAAAGAAGGTAAAGGAGAGAAATCATAGGTGGCAATAACAAAGTAATTTTCAGCAATATTAACTCTAGAAGAGTTAAGACACAGAAAGAACCAGTAACAGGCAGACCGAGTAAAAGATCTGCTATGATCTCATTGATAATTACACAACTGATCTATTGGTCAATTTTTGCTTCTTAACTTGGTGATAAAAAACCTGACAGTTAAAAAGAAATTTAAGTTTGCAAAGCACGCAGACCACACTAGGTTGAACCCAAGTTCACCACAGCTTAGATGTTACTTTTATATAGAGATTGATTCCACTGCAAGTTGCTGTCCTATAAGGTACCTTGTTCCTTAAAGACATGTTACCACACTTTGCACAAACCCGTTCAGGGTTCAACTGAGCAGAATAAATTCAAATATGTTCAACCGATTGTAAAAATGTATTTGCAGTGTGCTGAGCACATTTGTTACCTGAATAACAATTCTAATGGCTGGGAAGAATGCAATATGCACATCCTTTTTCATGGTTGTATAATACCATAATATAATGCGTGTCTGAAAACAAAAAGGAAACTTGTCAATTCCTGAATTTGATAGAAAATTTACATTACTTCTGAAATCCTAGGAGAGTGGTTTGTGAGTTATGCAATATAATTTACTTTTATATAGTGCATAATAATTTATAATATAATAATAAACAATGAATTAATAATTTTAAGCGGTAGCTAAGGGTTGGTAAAACTTAGCAAAGGGAATAATGGGCAGAAAGCCAGAATAATACAACTGTCTAAACAGAATTGTTATTCATTGCCTAGTGACACCATAGCAATTGTGCAAACTAATCACAAACAAAATATATTTTAAAAAATCTATTGGTTAAATAATAGCAGAAGGAACTTGAACTAAATTTAAATATTCAGAAGGATTTTTTAAAAAAATTACAATCTTCCATCTTAACTTCAGCAGAAAGTTCTGATTACCCAAAACCTAACATGAAAACATGTTAACAATTGGTATACTTCTCAACAATCACCCTGATAAAATTCGACTTCACTTCATGGCTGTTTGAGGGACATTGCTGCATGCAAATTACTGCTGCTTTTTCTTACAAAAGACACAGTGGCTACACTTTACAGTAAATCCTGTAAAGTATTTTGAGACGCTTAATTTACATGATCAAGCACTATTTCAAACTCAAGGATTATTATTAGTAGTGGTAGTATTTCCTTCCACCAGGTTGTTGTTGGGTTCTCTTATAATAAGTTACTTCACGATACACTAGAAATGGTAACTGCAAATATCTCAAGATCACTATAGCATAGGATTAATAGCCTTCCTCAATAAGAAATTCCAACAAGAAATTCTAATTATTAGTTCTCGCCAGGTACTCAGCAGAGCACAAGCATAGCAGCAGCACTTTGTATCTTTGGGAATAAAAGACTCTCCAACCTTTCCAGGATAAGTTGTGAGCCACGACAAGAGAAGAAATGACTGTTTACAAACTGTTGACAAAATTATGAACAGAACAGCCCAAACTGCTAATTGAATACTCAAAAAGCAGCTAAGAGTGAAAAGAAAAAGCAACCTCATGGAAGGCAAATGGGGGGACCGGGATGGTGAAAGAAAGCAAATCTGAGTGATAAAGATAATCCTCCATATCCTTATCAATGTGCCAGGCTGGCTGGTCTGTTCTCAGCATGGTTAGCAAACCAAAGAGAAGAAGCATGTGTCCCGTGTAATTCCCACCGACAATCTGCTTACAGAAACGCGCCCACTTATATTTAAACATATCTTACTTTTAAGGTAAAAAAAATTCTTGAGTCAAGACTTTTTGAATATTTCGTTGAAATAGGCACCTAAAATAATACTCCTCTCTGAGTAAAAACAATCTTGGTGAAACTCTTCTCAGTGTTCAGATCAACATATTCTGTGATCTGTTTCATCAAAGGAAAGTATAGATCTCTCTTGACAAATGAATGTTTGGGCCTGTGCAGTTGTCTAATTGTTTTTGCAGAATTTTCAGAAATTGGTTGAGAAAAACAAATGTCAAATCTCCTGCTAATATGTTGTCTTGGTTTCACACTACTATTATTTGTTTATGTTTGAGTTTTGCTGCTTTCCAAGTGTTATTCCTGGTGATGCCTTTGTTGAAAGCCAACATATAAATGAATCTTTTGGAAGAGATTCTGTGACGGGCTTCAGTTTTTGACTGATGTGGCTCACGCTATTGCTCATGAGCCGCACTCGGACAACTGAGACGGCCACAGAGGATTGATTTGATTCGGACATTTCGTTGCCAAGCAGGTCATTTTGGAGGTCAGTTCAGCTTCAAGGAGAGCACGCATACCACTGCCCCAAGAAGGAAACTATACGAACGTATAACACAGTACCTAATTAGAGATCGGTCGTGTGTTTTACCAGGGGGTGGGGGAAGGGAGGTCACCTAGAAAATGCCATTGCTGGAACACAGACCAGCAAGTTGTCCATTCCTCCACGGAAATTTACAGCACAGAAGAAGGCAATTTGCCCCTTCCATTTCCGACTGACTCTGTACTGTATTGGTAATTGGCTATGCAAATAATTTGTTCATTTACATTTGTGATACATTTATTAAATCATGAGCTGTTGCTTCTCTTTTTACCAATTACAGACTTTGTGAACAAACAAAGCACTATGCAGCATTCTGTCAGCAGTATCAGTGATTAGTACTTACACTGACAGAAAGAAGTGTAGTTTAGTTTTGAAATGCATTCTTTCTTTGGGGTACTTACTTGAGAACTGCCTATGTTTCTGAAGGCTGCTGAAATACTGGACGCACACTGACATTCTCCAAGTGACAATGGAAATGCTGAAGTCCACAGACTGTAGATTTAAAAACTGTTCTTCCTTTGACTCACGGTTAAGTAATCTGAATGCCTGCCACAAGTTTTGTTCAACATTTCGGAACTGAATCACATGGTTGAAACGAAAGTTTCTAGGTCGTTTCTAACAAGCAAACTACAAGTGGGTGGGACCGGAAAAAAA
The DNA here is from genome assembly GCF_018977255.1 of Callorhinchus milii. Classification (NCBI taxonomy): domain Eukaryota; kingdom Metazoa; phylum Chordata; class Chondrichthyes; order Chimaeriformes; family Callorhinchidae; genus Callorhinchus; species Callorhinchus milii. The sequence continues at coordinate 14,732,653 of NW_024704752.1, read as the reverse complement.
ATTGACTGTCAGGAAACGTGAACTGAAAAGCTGTGTTAAAAAATAGAAAAGTAGATTGTATCTAAATGTAAACAAAAACCCTTGGCCATTTCATCCCCTCTGCTCACTCTGCATTGATAAGAATTAATACTTGAATGGCAAAGTCACACATACAAAGAACTAACTTGCAAATACACATAATATTTTTGAAAATACATAAAATATACGACTGCTTATGACAGTCGTATATTTTATGTATTCATAACAATCCAAAACAAAAAAACAATAATAAATTGGTCATTTTCAATCTACGACTGTTTGTGGGACGCTGCTGTGCGCAATTGGCTGCCGCGTTCGCCCACAAATATACAGTCAATTCACTTTACAGTATATTTTGTGAAGCGCTTTGGGACGTCTAGAAGACGTGAAAAGTGCTATATCAAATGCAAGGATTATTATTATTTATTATTATGACACTGCTGTACCCAATTGGCAGCTGCGTTTCTCCCACAAAATACAGAGGTCTTCCGCCATTGTTCTCCTCTGCTCTGCTACAAGGGCCTGGGCAACCGCCTTATGTTGTGGTGACCGGAACGCTATACGCTATTCAAGGCACGATCTGACCAGACTATGATGTCTTTAGATGTAAACTCAACTGATTTAACAGTATAGCCCAATATTCTGTTCGCTTGGTTTATGCTTCACAGGTGAGCAACGATTTGGAATGCCATTAGCCAGGTGCATTGCAACTGATCTCCAGAGCACTCGCCTCGCAGGCAAGAGACCTGGGTTTGATTCCCGGGCAGGGCGAAATGTTGGGCAAGTTTCCTTACTCCCCATGCTTCTGTTTACCTCGCAGTAAGTAGGAACCCAGTTGCTAGTCGATTGGCGGATCGCTTTTCCGTGGGTAATAATTCCTTCAAAAAAAATAATAATAAATTGGTCTTTCAATCTACACCTATTTGTGGGACGCTGCTGCGCGCAATTGGCTGCCATGTTTTGCCCACAAAATATACAGTCAATTCACTTTACAGTATATTCTGTAAAGAGCTTTGAGACGTCTCGAAGACGTGATGAGGTGCTACATCAAATGCAAGGATTATTATTATTTATCATAATTTAGTTCTAATTCGGTATCCAGGCATACACTTTGCAGCATATAATCACATGGAATCATACAACATTGAAGCAGATCATTTGGCTCATCTAATCCATGCCGAGGTTTATATTCCACAGGCACCTCCACCTCTCCTAAACCCTTCTATTCCATTCACTCTCATATACGAATCAAGTCTCCTCTCAAATATGTTGATCCTTTTTGTGTCAACCACAGCTTATGACAGTGAGTTCCATGTCCCCTTTCTAGCCTAGGCCATTGAGCCTAGGATGGATTTGTGTTTGCTGTGACTGGCTTTACCAGCTGGCCCATTGGAAAAAGTACAAAGTTAATTTTTAATAAATGTCGATTCTTAGGCTCTGTTTCTGACACTCAAATGGAATCAATGAAGTCCTGGCCGTTTTAACTTTGTTCAGCTAAACATCAGCAAGACTGGCTCAAGCATGGCTCCCGTCACCATCTTTGCATGTCAGACGTTTACCTGAACAACCTACGCAGATGCTCACTCCATCTCATGAAGCCAGTTTGCCTCACCCTCCCTCCGATTTACAGCATGCCTTAAGACAATAACAACAACAACAACAAATTGCATTTGTATAGCAGCTTCCAAGTCAGGAGGACGTCCCAAGGCACTGGATAATCAAAATACCTTCCCTTTTTCCTGCGCTTTTGGTCTCTTTCCCTCCCCTCCTCTCACCCCAACCCCCACACCCTCTTCACCTACCTCCACCCTCAGTTCAGGCTTCCAGTTAGCTATGTGAAGCGCTTTGAGATGTGCTCCCAACGTGACGGGGCTAAATAAATGCAAATGGTTGTGTTGATACATGCAACCATCAATCATAGATATTTCCTAGGTACCCAAGTGCCAGCCAGGATTGACAGTACCCAATAGGGGCAGTAGGAACAATTAAGACCTCTCAAGCACTGCCAAGTCTGTTTAACCATGGCAATGCTGCTTAACCACTGCAATTCTGCCAGGAGCCGTTTTTCACAGAGATCTGGCATTCAGAGATCCAGACTGTGCTTTACACTCTGATTAAGCAAAATTTCTATCTATTTGCAGTAATAAAGCTTCAAAGATTAAAATAAAGCTTTTTTGAGCTTTTCAATTTAACACTACACTAAAATCTCTTGGACTGCAACAACTGCTAAGTTGAAGGGTTTAAGGAATCATTAGTTATGCTCTATCGCTTTTCACAGGCAACAACCACCGCCAGCAATCAAGAGAGAACCACATAAATTTGACTACAAAAGAAAGCAAGATACAAAACAACAAAAATTAGAGTAAAACAATACACTTTGCAAATCTTTCATCAGTGAGCACATTGAACTGAAATCCAAGATGAAAGTCAACTTGTGGAGCCAATGGCAGTATAACTGTGTATTGTGCTCTTATTCACTAAAATCATTCTACTCAGAATTTCCAAGATCAATCCATCTATTGTTCATCCACACAAGATGAAAGAGTGATACAACTGTGCTGTGAAACTTATCCTCAATAGATCCTCTTTCCTCTTTTATGTGAATAGCTTTCAACACTTGGTTTGTTCACAAATCTGTTAAAATGATTCTCTGTGTTGACTACTAAAGGCAAATGAAGATTTGTCTGGCAGGAGGAGGATTTGAATATGAGCCTTCCAATTGAACTACATTTAAACGCCCAGCTAGCTGGATTAATGGTGGGGGAGGGGTGGGAATAAGGAATTTAGGTCCCATGAACTAGAATTTCCGGCTAAATGTAACCACGTTGCTGGTACCAGCATTTACTGCCATTTGTCAGTGCCCCCAAAACGACATTGTAATTGTTTGAAACCAGTGAGCAGAAGATATCGAACAAGCTATATTCTGCTCGCAGGATTCAAACAATCTGAGTCAAAGTCCATATTCCTGGCCACTGGAAAGGCCAACAAGGAAGGTGAGGAGTTGGGAGCCAGGAGTCTAAACGCGAGCCTGTGGAATTTTCTTTAAAACATTTTTGGTGTCAGGCCTGTTCTAACTGGGTCGGAATTCCAAATATCTGGATTCCAGGAGTCCTGGTTTACTGTAGTACAACAAGGCACGAAGGGGAGAAGTAGCCTTTAACTGTCAACCTCCCTATGTCAATCCTCCTGATGTGAAAGGTGCTCTACCAAATGTAATTTTTTTTTAATCGGGTTCAAAATAACAGCACAGAAAGGTTGTTTATATTTTTCTTTCAATTTATAGTGGCATACAAATGAGTTAAATTCCCTCCTTCCCTTCGACACACACAGTTTGATTTCTTTTGATTTCTCACTTGTGAAAGTTAACAAAACATTAGGCAAGCAGAAACCTTTCGTCTTGAAAATGTTTTGAAAACCAGTGCAGCAGTCAAGTATAAAAATTCATCTGATGGTATATCATCAGATACTTGCAGCTGCATAGTTTCTTCTCATAACAGGTTGTGAGGGATCTCATGTGGTAACAGCTTCGATAACACATTCTCTCTAAAATGTGCAGCAAAACTATGTTTTTTAGTGTGATACGCAGCTGTCTTTCATCTTTTTTAAAGTTAGATATCTGTCAATCAACAGTATACCCTTATCTCACTAACCACTGCAGCCTGCACGTAAACAATAAAGCAGCTTCAGCTTCTAAATGTGACATATAATCACAAATGTGATTAGGGCCGGGCACAACCACCACGACTGTAATTTACTGATACTTTATGTCACTCTTCAATTGCTCAGACATGGTAAGCCTCACAATCTTGCTGAAATCTCAACATTTTCCTCTCTGTATATACACCACTTCCAATATGGAATTGAAACATTGCATTACAACACAAATTCTATAATTAAAAAAATTTTCAGCAAACATCATAATTTGAAGGAAGGTGCAGCAGTGGTCTGAAAGCATTTACAGTGCACTTGTTATTCTTTAATACAAATGAAACACTCTCACCCTCTCTCTCTCTCTTTCTCTCTATCTCTCTATCTATATGTATACACACACACACATACTTCTCCGCCACATAGCAGCAAGGTGAGAATGTACCATCCGGTTCTTGTTAGAATACATTTGTCTGTTCTTGTATCATTTGTTCTCTTCCATGTATAAGTGTTCCACCCTATTGAGAGAGCACCCATATCCATGATTGGGAGGCAGGAAATAAGAGTGTAGTATTTTCTATACTGGGTAGAGGATCATGTGCTGAATTGCTGGATAGAATTGAAAGCCAACAGCTGTGAAGCTAGAAAACTTAAAAAATAAAATCCAGTCATAACAATTAAGAAAACACAAGGAACCATGTAATACAAATTCTCAAATGCTGGCGTTTTCTTACAGCTCTTACTTAAATAGTGCAATGCGGGTTGTTCAGACCAATAACTTCATCCACAAACTTTAACAGCCCATCTTGCAAAGTTATCCTTGGTAGAATGCCTCCTTCCTGAAGCTCCGACGAAATACAATGGTTCAAGGGGAAATGAAGCAGACGTATTTCACAGACATCTGTCAACAAGATCTCAGCGATCACAGTGATAGACAGCAGCAACTTGCAGTAATCACATTAACTGGCTTTTTCACACAAGGTTCATGAACTGCCCTTAAATAGAACCCCTGAGGTACCACAGCTTTAGTGTTCTCCGACCTTTGACTTCTGATCTCAAAGCACTTCCTATCAATTAACCACACATGTTTATCTCCATCAGCACAAACCCATTGTAGACTAAAATAAGGCGTTTAAGTGAATTGTACTCATTAAAATACTTCAACCTCTGTACTGCAGTACTCCGCTGATGTTGGGTCTCAGGCTTCAAAGAGCGCATGGACTTCATCAGTGTTGCCGTGTTTCCAGGGTAGTTTTACTTCACTGGCTTCACTGCGTTTAGTCCGGGAGTATTAAGAGTTAAACTGACTCTTTTGTTACAAATGATCTCATCACACACCGATTCTGAAAGAAAATTTCGGAGACGCTGAGAACCATTTCAGTCTCTGGCGTGTTCGAGTCCTTTCAACGGAGTATTAATTCTTCTCCTGCCTCCATGCTCTCACATCCCCGTGGCAACCGAAGCTGGAAGGGATGGAAGCCTCTGATGCAATCTCTGATTGTGACAACTTGGGAGAAGAGCCGCTGAAATGTTTAATAGACAAGTCCATTCGTGTGGAGATTGCTAAGAAGCCTTTATTTTGTAAGATATTGTCACAAACTTAATTTAACCGAAATTCGTGTGACCCACAAGTCTGGACTTCAATTCACGTACGAACCAAATCTGAAATAATCAATAAAGTTTCATTAAAGCTTTCAATATCAGGCCAGGACCACATCAACCAAGCTGGGAGCATCAATGCGGGAGCAAATATCTTATTCAAATGCCTAATGGATGCAGATCAAAAGTATAAAAGAATATAAAGTCAATACAATCTTAAATTCTAGCAATTTTTTTTTACCACCGGGACTTTAGTTTTACTCCACAACCAAGTCGTTTGTGAATCTGAAAAACGTTTCATTTTTAAAAAAAATGTCTTTGCTGTGCGTTAGAACATGATAGTACTGGCCTGGACTGTTCTCCTATATAGTTTCTTACCAGCAACAATTTCCCAGTTGTATTGCTGTAAACGAGCCAAGCCATTTTAAAATGATTTCAGTCCTGGAATCATCCAAATAGTCTGCACTAATGATCAGCTTTTTTTTACTGCCAGATCAAACAGCCTTAATCACCGACTAAATAACAAGGAGAGAATTCAAAGAGGATAACAGGTGGCTAGAATTCAAAGAAAAAGAGTCTAGATAAAGTTTCCTCGTTCAATTTAAAAGGAGACAAAATGGCAGAACAATGCGGCGTTATATTGACCCCAGCAGTAAATACCCTTCTTCGGGTATTACAACCTAAATAGTGGCAGAGTTCGAAGACTGATTTAGCTGTAACTTCGGCAGATAGTGACAAGACATTTTTCCACAGTTAAAGAGTTGAGGTTCACTTGTATAAATATAAATTTTCACCCACAGATATACAGTAAATTCACTTTGCAGTATATTCTGTGAAGCACTTTGAGATGTCCACAAGACGTGATAAGGCACTGTATCAAATGCAAGGATTATTATATTGTTATTATAAATGAAATAAAGTGCGGTACTGAAAATGTAGTTTCAGTAGTTATCAAGAATACATCATCTGCACCTCATGAATTCTTCATGGTGCCTTATTATTCATTCTATCGTAGCTTTCACACTGGAGCATTGAAATCCTGTCTGGTATTAGAATTCTTACCTTAAAGTCTTACTTAAAGTCTAATTGTTAATATTGATTCAGTCTCTCGGTGTGTATCTCCTCATCTGCAGACGGAATGGATATTCCTGATAAATTTATGAAAAATAGAATAGGAAAAGCAGCAATAGAATTTAGGCCAGAGAAGAAACCGAAAATTAAAATCTGTGCAATTCCACTCCGCGAGACTTATTAGGGATACCAAGTCCCAATTTAAAAAAAAAGTGTTCAAACCATATGTTACAGCACAGAAACAGACCATCAGTCCTGAGTCCTGTAGCTCAGTTGGTTAGAGCACTCGCCTCACAAGCGAGAGACCTGGGTTTGATTCCCGGCAAGGGAAAATGTTGGGTAAGTTTCCTCTGTTTATCTAGGAATAAATAGGAACCTAGTTAGTCAATTGGCAGATGGCCTTTATGGTTAATAATTCTCAATATCAATTAAGCTATTTGACTACAAAGACCAAAAGCAGAAACCACCACAGTACGATGGAGATAAATAATATTGACCAAAGTCGTTTGCATGATTGCCATTTACACATAGTGCCCCACAGTGCCACAAAGCTTTTGTTTTGAAGGTGCATAATTCTAAACTAACAAACATTTAAGGATCAATTCATCCAGCAGTGTTGAAATATATTGACTATCACCTCGGGATACATTGGTATATTTCAAACAGCAACCGAATGTTCCAGAAGGTTTTGATAGTTTTTGCTGGACGGGCTGAGGTCAGCTTCTGATTACATTTCATATTTTCCTGGGAAGATGTTCACTCCTCTGAGATAATGAGCAGTCGGGTCCTTGAGCATGGATGTAAGAAAAATGGACCACAAAAAGAAAAGGCGACAGCCTCAGACACCTGCCTATCTCAAGGCTGAGAAACCAGCAGGCTGTGGAAGGCTGCCCAGAAGTTGTCCTTATCTCTCTCTGTGCAAAGCAGCCTGCGAAGGATGAGGGCTATCTCTGTGACCAGGGAAGTTGGAGTTAGAAACACATAAAAGAAAGATGTAACTATGAAATAGTTGGAGTTGTGTAGAGGGTCATCACACTTCCCAGTGGAATCGATATCGATTTACTGTATCTATGTGTATGTACAGGGATGAGGGAATTTAGCTCCAATAAGAAAGTGACCATTCAAGTGAAAGAGGAGGAGTAGTGGGTAATTTGTTTTCGGTTCTGTCTGCTAGGCATAGAAGTAATAACAGTAGTAGTGGTTGGTCCATTTGAAACACAGATGTCAGGTTAGACAGTACGAGTTAGGTGCTGGGTTAAGAGCTAATCGTTTCTGGTGGGTTTCCAGGAGCCACTCTCTGTGATTCTCTGTGATAGTTCTGTAATCTCTCCAGTGTATGTCAAGGTGTGATCCCAGGTCTACTGTTTAGTCTGGAGTACGAAACAGTGCCTGGATATGTGTTGTCGTCCCTGTATCATCAGTACTACTGTTGTTGTGTATGACTGGTTGGGGCTGAGAGTTTACCAGACACCAGTCTCTAGTGTTTGGCACGAGAGTCAGTTGTCTCTGAGGAGTAATTCCAGAGGCTGATCTCTCGGAGGTTCGTATTGAGTTTGTGTTACAGAATCAGTTGTTCCTGAGGGATTTCCCAGGCCTGATCTCTGCTGTGTATTTTGAGGTGTGTTTGTCTGGAATACTGAGCAACCCCCAAGTGCATGCTGTGTGGTAAATGTTTTGCTCACATAGATGTGTTGCATTGTTATTGTGCTGTTATATGTAGTATAATTTGATTACAGATCGTTAACCTGTATGTTTCATCTTATGCAATACACTCTATACTCTAACTACACTGCCCATCAAATTATTAACAGCGGGCACCAAACAGCAGACCATCCCCAGAACTAAACTGAACAACTGAGCCATTTCTAGCTGGCCAGTTCAGACAGGTTTAATCAGAAACAGACCTTTGTGATTATGGAAGCTTTATGCTGAATGTAGATGCTACAGTCCTTGGCAGACTGCACTGGCTGCCTATCCCAGAGAAGATCGACTTCAAGGTCCTTACTCTTGTATTCAAGTCCCTCCACTCCTCTGCACCCCCCTATCTCTCTGACCTCCTCTCTCCTCAAAACAGTACTTGTGGCCTTCGTTCCTCTGGGTCTGGACTCCTCCTTGTCCCCTTAGTCCTCCGCTCCACTCTCGGCGGCTGTGCTACTATGCCCCGAGGCTCTGGAACTCCCTTTCTCACTCCCTTCGTCTCGCTCCCTCTCTTCCTATTTTCAGGTCTCTGCTGAAGACCTTCCTTTTCGATCGCGCCTTTGGTCACCTTCCTCCTCCTCCCATTGGCTCGGCCCCGGGATCCGTTACTGTGAAGCGCTCTGACACGCCGTCCAGCGCGAAGGGCGCTATATAAATCCAAGTTGTTGTTGTTGTTACATTAGTGAAGCATCTACAGATATTAACTTTGTACCATGGTTCTTTTTTCAAACATCAAGTCTGTTTTCTTCAGAGAATATTTGGCTGGTGAGGAGGAAGTGAGCACAAAATTAAGATCGAAACATTACATGGTTTAAAATTCAGAATCAGAGTTAATCCACTTTCCTGATTTCCCAGTATTTTCTGAGGCAACTGAACCCCAAATTAGTCCAGCAGTTCACGTATCCAAGATGTTATCAGTTACCAAGCATCAAAGGGAATGCTGGTCATGTTCTCTATTGCTGATAACAATTGTCTACAGTAGTTAATCTTACCTGCTTTTAACAAATGGTCAATTTAAAGAACAAAGTGATTGGAGGTGATTCCAAGTCAGTATTCTGATCAAAGTAAGAAAACCACAACAATAATATGGACAAAAAAATTCCATTTTGAGATTGCACCTGAAGACCTTCCTCTTCAACCGCGCCTTTGGTCATTGATATAAAATATATATAAGTAAATGTATATATATGATATGGTATATACATTTGCATATGTAATATAGTTATGTATATGAATATATATTAAAAAATCACCTATAATAAATGCATGGTGTTTGTGTAATATAAAGTACTGGGGTAAAATTTGTAAAAGTAATTAGAACTTTTAAAATGAAATTACAACCTTTAAAACTATTATGATCAGCTCACATCATTTTCAGCTCAGGGACCGAATTACTTCAACTTATGCTGTATTTTTAAATAATTCTTGAATTACTGGTCTGCCCACTACAGATGCACCATTTCAGTACAATCTTACAGGGCTAGAGTAAGCATTTGATATAATCACATGAAACTATTGTAGCATATACAGACTGTCAGAATAACTTTCACATAGGGAGGATATCTCAAACCATGCTACAAAGACAGATCGGGAGCCTGAGTTGGGAGAGAAATTGGAGGAGGGGGCATAGGGGAGAAGATGGGAGGATAAGTGGGCTAAGGTGCTAACTGAAATAGATAGGTCTTTAGAGGGTTAGGTTTTGAAGGTGAGGCAGGGGATTTCAGCTCATTGAACCACGAGAAAGTTCAAACAAATGCACCACCTTGAGGAAGTAACCGAGTATTACATACAAATGTGATTAAAATGCTGGGGTCACAAACAGTCTATAATAAACCTTGCATTTGACATAGTGCCTTATCATTTTGTCAAAATATCTCAGACCGCTTCACAGGATTTGCAATTTAAAGCTTACTGATACCTTGTTTACAACATTATTAGAAAGAAACTCTGATGAACTCTAATTCTGATCAAGGTCACATATAAAAGATTTAAATGGAGTGATAAGCAGCTACAAGTATGGGTAAACATTATCCACATTCCAGCAGAAAAAAAAGAGCTCAGTGTATGCACCTGTGCTGATCCATTGGTTAACAACATCCACGTGAACAGGCAGGTGGGATGTCTTATCTGAAAGAAGAACAGTAACACAGAATTAATTCCACAATCTCTTGTTTCATAATTTGGGGTTCAAAATCATAATAGTTTTGGTTTGGAAGAAGTTCATGCCAGTGCAAGGAATGTTTGATTGTCTGAATGAAGTACGGTTGTTTTTTCTGACTGGAGGGAAGTGTGTAATGGTATCCCCCGGGGGTCGGTATTGGGACTACTGCTGTTTTTGATCGATATAAATAACCTGGACTTGGGTATAGGGAATACAATTTCCAAGTTTGCAGATGATATTAAACTAGGAAAAGTAGTAGACAGTGAGGAGGATAGTAGCAGACCACAAATGGACATAGACAGACTGGTAAAATGGGCAGACACGTGGCAGATGAAGTTTAATGTGAAGAAATGCGAAGTGATGCATTTTGGAAGGAAGAATAAGGAGAGGCAATATAAGCTGATGGTACAATCTTAAAAGGGGGTGAAGGAACAGAGAAGCCTGGGGGTTCATATAAGGAAATCTTTAAACGTGGCAGGTCAGGTAGATAAACCTGTTAAAAATGCATATGGGATACTTTATAAATAAGGGCATAAAATACAAAAGTCAGGAAGTTATGATGAACCTTTATAAATCACTGGTTAGGCCTCAGCTACAAATACAAATCAAAGGCCCTTAGTTTTTACACTGTTATGAAGAAATGTTATTAAAAAAAGTTTTTACATCTTTATGAAGGACTGTGATTGTTTTCTTCTGAATTGTCAAGCTTTGGTGTAACTTGGGTTAAATTCAATTTTGATAATGTGCAGAATGAATAGAGGGGATGGGAGTTTTGTCATCTTGGTGCGAGATCAATTTTTCAGACTCCTAATTGCCTTACTTTTTTTAATTTGCATATAATGCTGACTTCCTTTTGGCTGTGTTTGCTGACAGGAAGCTGAATTCATGGGTAGCTTATTGGATTCAGCAATCAAAGCCGTTTATCACGTTTCTTGCATTGATAGGCACCCTCCAATTAAAATTTTCAGCTATGGTCTTTTTGGGCTCAGTCTTTTCATAACAATAAAACAACAAATATTTTCAAACTTTGATAATTTTTTTGCTGATGAAATAACTCACCGGATATTTTATTCTATCATGTGCAGTGCCTTGGAGTGAGGATAGAGGAAAGCTGACCAGTTTATCAATCATTATTCTTCCACTTCCAAGGGCACAAATTCAAAATGAGAGCTTACTAACCAGCTGCCGCAGACCTCCAGTCCACGATAACTACATAGCTTTTAGAACTGTCCCTTTAATGTTATTCTGAAGTTTAAGATCTGGATCGAGTACTCTGTGCCTCTTGCAGGTTGGCTCCCATCCAGCATGCTCAACTTTGCAATGCTAACACTGATGAACCATCAGCTCCTATTTATAGTTTGCTGAAATAGTTTCTCTAGTTTCTAGTGAATCCTCTGGCTAATGTGGGCCTGATCCCAGCTCAACCCCTTCTTCCCCCCCCCCCCACCCAGTAAAGTCAAAGACATTTCAAAACGTGTCCTGTGCTTCGAGTGGGAATCCTAGAAAAATCAGGGAAGAAGGAAAACTAAGAGAGAAACTTATTTTGAAATGTATCTTTTTTTAAAAAAAAGTTTACGGAAAGTGTTTTACATCATGCCAAGTTGTTTTTCTGCAGTCAGAGAGAGTGTTGCACTTGATTTCCTTGCTTTTCACAGATCTGCTGGTTGTTTCTTTTATTTAAACACTCTCCAATTCTCATACACTCAACAAAAGCACAACTGCTGTATTTGACAGGAAATTCTGCTAAGTGAGTTGCAGTTCTAAAATAATATAGGTTAGAACAAGTACAGGTCATATTCTCGAACTCAACTCTAATGTATGTGTGGGTGGTGGTGAGTAGGTGGGGAGGACCACAAGACAAAAACAAAATCAGGAAGTAAGAGAGAAAAATTTCCACTCAACTCAATACTTCTTTGATGGAGAAGTAAATATACAGAGATTGTGACAAACCTCACTGCTGAACTATAAATGTGGTTTAGAACTAAAATTACCCTTGTTGACAATAAATTAGGATCAATATTAAATAGATGAATTAGAGGTGAGCAAATTATTTGAAATAATTGTGTTAATTCAAGACTGGTTAATTTGCTGTTAAGGTCAAGAAATAAATCTGCTGGATGTTGGTTTCAAAAACATTTTCATTAAAAATGTATTTTTAGAATAAACAATCAACAGTCCTGTAGCTCAGTGGTTAGAGCACTCGCTTTGCAAGCGAGAGACCTGAGTTCAATTCCAGGCAGTGCGAAACCTTGGGCAAGTTTTCTTACTCCACACACCTAATAATAATCCCTCCAAAACCAAAAACAATAATAAATTGGTCATTTTCAATCTACGACTGTTTGTGGGACATTGCTGTGCGCAATTGGCTGCCGCGTTCGCCCACAAATACACAGTCAATTCACTTTACAGTGTGTTCTGTGAAACGCTTTGGGACGTCCTCCCCACGTGAAAAGCGCTATATCAAATGCAAGGATTATTATTATAACAACAACAAAATTATATTTATAGAGCGCCTTTCACGTCGGGAGGACGTCAGGTTGTGTCGTGGACTTTAAGGTTCAGGATTATTTTCTTCAGGGAATTTAGAATTGCCATATAGTGCCCAGTAGTGAAGACTAAACAGTTTTTGGCTGTTGTATTGCTCAGTAGCTAGCCAAATGGCAGGTGGCGAAATGTCTGTGACTGTTTATCGGTCTACAAATAGCTTATGATGATATCAGCCTGTGTTACACGTTCTTTATTTTTAACCATAGCTTCTAAAGTTACTCCATCGAGTCTCAACTCCTTTCTACTTGAGATTTGTCATAAGTGCAGAATCAATATCATAAGCACGGCATACACTTGTCTCTCCATTGATTGAAGAGTAATAACAACTGCTCACTAGAAAGGAGAACAGAAAATAAAGCATTTGTTCACCGATAATTCTGCTTGATGTACACATGTCCATTTTAGCAAGTGTTTACCAAATTCTAATCTGTTCCTATGTTAATCATTACCACACTGATCTGCTGTTAATACAAAAGTGACCTCCCTACCCTTTTTTGCTAAATACAAACAGCACTGTTTTTCCATCTCCCTGCTTGCTGCACATAATAACAGTGCACTGAATATGCTCTTTGATTATTCCCATTGTAAATGCCTTAAAATTCATATACGTTTACAGTACCTGTAACGGCTGCTGTAATGAGTTGTGGCTTCCCAGCTTCGCTCCTTCCTTTCCCATCACTCCCTTCACAAACCCCTCCAATTGGGTTTCTGTGCCGCCCACAGAACAGACACAGCCCTGGTCAAAGTGACAAATGACATTCTGTCCATCTGCGACCAGTGCTCCCTCTGCTTCCCCGTCCTCCTTGACCTCTCTGCTGCCTTTAACACCATTGACCACTCTATCCTCATCCACCGCCTCTCCTCTCACCTCAACCTTCACGGCTGTGTCCTTGACTGGTTCAGATTGTACCTCTCATACCTCCTTCACTTCATCCCCACAAATGGTTTCTCCTGCAGTCCCCGTACCATCTCGTGCGGCGTTCCTCAGGGCTCTATCCTTGGTCCCCTATTCTTCAACATCTATATGCTCCCTCTTGGTGACATCATCCACAGACAAGGGGTCAACTTCCACTGGTATGTGGATGACACCCAACTGTACCTCTCTGCCTCCACTATTGACTCCAGGACCACTGCTGTGCTGACAGAATGTCTGCCAGACATCAAGTCCTGGATGAGAGCTAACTTTCTTCAGTTGAACGTCAACAAGACTGAGGCTCTCCTGATTGTTCCTGTCTCAGGCGCTGACAGCATCACCATCCAAGGATGCACATTCCACCTTACAAAGCCAGTCCGGAAACTTGGCATCTTGTTTGACCCTCAACTATCTTTTTTACCCCACGTCTGTGCCATGACCCACTCTGCCTTTCCCCACCTCCCCAACATCGCCCGGCTCCACCACTACCTCACACTACAGGCTGTCGAAACCCTCATTCACGCATTCATAACATCGAGGCTTGACTATGTAAACTCCTTGCTTGTCGGCATCCCCAACTCCTCCCTGCATAGGCTGCAGATCATCCAGAACTCTGCAGCCTGTGTCCTCTCCCGCACCAGGCTCCGTGACCCTATCACCTCCATCCACGCCTGACTCCACTGGCTTCCCATCACACAGAGGATACAGTTCAAGATCCTGGTGTCATCACCTTCAAAGCCCTCCATGGTATTGTTCCCCCTACCTCTGCGACCTCCTAACCCCCTACCATCCTGCCCGCTGCGTCCTCTCAGCACGCTCCGGCTTGCTTCACAACTCCTGCCTCACTCACCCCACCATTGGCAGGCGGGCCTTCTGCCATTCTGCCTCCACCCTCTGGAACTCTATCCCATAGAGTGCGTCATGGCACAGATGTGGTGTAGATAGTTGAGGGTCAAACAAGACACCAAGTTTCCGGACTGACTTAGTAAGGTGGAGTGTGCATCCTTGGATGGTGATGCTGTCAGCGCCTCGCCCCCTCCCTTGCCTTCTTCAAGACCTATCTCAAGACCCTCCTCTTCGACCGTGCTTTTGATCACCCTGCTTCCCCCCGTGCCCTCCCTCTACCCTCCCCGAACGAGAACCCCAGCTCGGGTCTGAAACTCTGACTGTCCAGTGCTTTGGGACGTCTTCCTGACATGAAAGGCGCTATACAAATGTAATTTTATTGTTGTTGTAAAACCTTCTTGCATAGTCTACATTTGATAATATATTTTTAAAAAATATAGTAAACCATTTTGTAATACCAGAGGTTATTCACAGTGTATAAGAAGGGCAGAATATATTAAGGTATATGGTCTATAATACTAATAATACTTGCATTTGATATAGCATTTTATCACGTCATTATGAAGTCTCAAAGCACTTCAGGATTTTACTCTAAGGGATTGTATTTTGTAGGTAAATGTGGCAGCCAATTTGCACACAGCCATGCCCCACAAACAGCTATGAAGTGAATGACCAATTTTATTTATGGAAATTATTGGCCAGAACACCAGGAGAAATTCCCTTCTTTCAAATAGTACCATGGTATCGTGAACATCCACCTGACAGGGCTCTTGTTTCAGGTCTCTGCCAAATGCCCAGTACTGTATCAATGTGTCAGACTGAACTGAGTTCAAAGTCCCGATATGGGATGCTTGAACTCGCAATCTTCCAACTCAGAGGCAAGAGTTCTACTGAATGAACAACGTGTTTGGTCGCTGCGTAATATGTAAAAAATGAAGAGCTCAAAGAATAAACCATAACATTTAAAGATGTGGAACAAAAACTCCAAATGTGGAATGCTTTGGTGGTTAATCAAATTAATGATAAAATGCTAATAATCCTTCCATTTGATTCATTGGTGTATCACACTGTCAAAACTTCTCAAAGCACTTCACAGGATTTAATGCAAAGTGTAGTGATTCCTTATTTTGTAGGAGAACACGACAGCATAGTTATGTCCCACACAAGGCGGCCATTATGTGATTCAGTGAACAGATGAATTATACCGACTGGGAAGGTCCCATTCCCAATCCCCAGTCTGTGTTTAGTTAATTGATCTCAGTATGTTGCAACAGGAGGATTGATTGGGCTCAGTAACCCAGGTTAGTGAGGGGAAAAAATTACCATTACTAGTTTCAAACGGGGAAAGATCTTGAAAGATAAAAAAAAAGATTGCATATCTTTCTGTTAAGGTTCAAGAGACACACTGGATGAATCACTGCAGAGAATATGAATGATCAAAATACATAAAACACTGGTATGGTTGGATCAGATCCATTCAATCTACGAGTGGGAATCTGAACCCAATGCCTGGTCTCAGTTTCACTAAAACATCAAACAATGATTCAGTCCAGCTACTGTCACACACCAGCTGAAAACTGCTTGCAAAGCAGCATGAGCAAAGCCTTGGCAGCTGTTACTTCACCCACCAATTTGGTCAGGCAAGCTGTGATTTGTAGTCTGGACATATCTATAAGGAGAGAGGAGAAAGAACTAAAATATGAGAAAGTAAGAGATTTATGAAAACGACTGAAATTAATTGTTGACCATATGCCATACCAGCTGGTATCCCCCAAACATTATTGTGGGTTTCTGAGCTGCTTAGTTTAGCATCTGCTTACTGACTCGACCTTTCTGAGCAGAGGTAACATTAATTTAAGGAACTGGTAACTAAATATAGCATTGTAACTTGTCAGACGTTGAAACATCCAATAATGGTAAAGCTTTTCTAACGCTATGATTACAACTTTAATTTTCGCAACTGAATTGTGTTAATTTCTCTATTGTATTTTGGATCTCAATCCAGTTCGGTTTGGATGCTCCACAGCGATGGGTTTCCGGCCCCCCAAAAAACATTCTATTTTGGAAATAAAATTACATAAGTTCATCCAGTCACTTTGCCTTTTTTTGTAAAAAAAAGTTTTAATGAAATTGTTTCGTAAAGAGTGTGCAGTTCCCATTTATTTTAACCTAATATATATATATACACATGTACATTAAAATAAAAGTATGAATGATGATCTAAGTGTCGGCTGTCAAATAGAATTGCAGCTCTGGGTGACAGACAATTCCATCTGGGCCAACAGGCAGATCTTGTGACACAAGTCCAGGATATTCTGCACCAGCAAGAGAGACAACTGTTTGTAAAAGGCAAGGACAAAACACACAGGCTGGTAAGATTTATAAATTTCTCCAATGAAAAAGCCATTTGTAGATGCATTTTTGAAAGGTGCCTTTTAATGATTTAATGTTTTTTTTAAAGCGCGTTAAAAAAAATTAGTTGTATTTTTACTTTAAAAAACTTCATCTAATGTTGATCAACAATGTTGACTACTCTACGCAACAAGTTGCTGATTTTTGGACTATACTTCAAAACATTTATCAACTGATTTTTGTGTCACCCCATTTGGCAGAGGCTCGTCAAGTAATCAATAAATAAATACTTGGATCAATAAATAAAACAAATGCATTTCTTTATAAAGCGTCATTGCTATTTTGAGTCTATCAGTAAATTGCCAGCTATACTCTTAGCCCAGATAAAACTAATACTCCAGCATGTTGCAGATAGAAAAAAAATTATAAGTATGAAGTCTTCAAGAATACATCTACTTAGCAATGATTTTATTGAGAATGATTGGTGCAATATGTCGGCTTTCTAGGGCAATTGACAATATACTTTTATGGAAGGTTGCCAAGTTATTTCAGATACACTTCAGGCTCAGTCGTCAAATAAAATCTCACTGTTGTCGGAAAAAAGGAAACAAAATAACATATTTCCTAGCAATGTGTTCTGGTTTTGAACAATATCTTTCGCAGAAATTTAATTTGGAATAATACAGTGACAGACTTATTAAAAGGGCTTATTGAAGCTTTCTTTTTTATAAAAATCCCAAACAATGAATTTCACTCTGACGATTTACTATGGGATGGTGTTTTAACTTGTCTACTGCTATTGGTCCACTTTTCATGAATTCAATACTGTTGCAACTGAAACTAATTGATCACTATAACCCAATGGTAAGCAATACACAGCCAGATATTTGACTGGCAGGCAAGACACTTACCAGAATATCTTTCAACACAATTCATGGAATGCTCTACGTTTCCAGCAGTGGCCCTGCCGTGTGTCTTTGCTACAAATTAGAGAGTAAAGCATAGAAAGAGAAGATGAGCTTTCAAGACCATTCCTACACACTGCATTCAATATTCCATATTGTTCCATCAAAATGCTGAAGCTTTATACGTTGCATTGTTCTTCACATTGAAACATGATTCCTGTACATTCTGAAAATCACACGTTACACATAGGACCCCTGGTTTGAGAACAATTGCCACAACGTTGAAATTTATTTTCCTGAACCTCATCTAAGAAATGTATGACTTGAATGGCCTTTTTAATGACAATTGATTCACAGACTTGTAGAATGTCTTATTACTCTTAGGCATTGTATCGCCTTCTTCTGCTTCCTTAGATATTGAAATGGTAGATATAAATCCATATTATTTATGTGTGGACCAAAGTATTATTAGTTGCCTTCATCTAAAATAGTAAATACTTCGTAAACACAGAATCCACAGTAGCACCTACAAACAGTTCAACTGAAATATTCCCTGAATAAGGAGTCTTATATATCCTAAAGTGGCAAATTATGAGATCCATAGAGGTGATGGAGCATTGACCAAATTCCTTCCATTATCCCATGAGACTGTGCATTAGTTTCATCTAAGAAGTGTTTGGCGTCAATGCACATGGTAATGAAATCATGTATAACCATACTGCTCCTGTTCAAGGTCAATGAACAAGTTGATAACACTGGAGTGATTGACTGCCGAGAGCCATTACAGTACAGGTCAAACATTCTGAGTTGCAGTTGTAGCAACTGTTGCAGCTACCAACATGTTCAATCCATCTTGCTATCTTCCTTCTGGGATTGAATAGGAAAATAGAAATAGCGTGACCGTCACTGCGAAAGTCACTGAAAAGTAAGTAGTAGCAAACATGTATGGAAGCAGCAATGAGAACTTTACTCAATCTGAGACGAAGATCCTGAAATCTGTTCTATAAAAGACCAACAATGAAATAGCCAACTGTAAAAAGGTAGCCAAGAGTAAATTATTTAAAATGGGCAAAAACCTAAACAAAATTCCAAGCTTAAATCAGAGGCAATAACCAGATTAGATTAATGCTACCTTGCAACCCTGAATAAATGCCTGGATGGAAAATAGCAATAAATATATAATATTTTAAAGGGGAACTTCAGCAGAGGTTTAAGTGTGTGTGTGTTGCACATTAACACTCATATAAATCATAATCTATTAGTTCTGGCTTCTTCCATGTTTGATTTAATAATTGCTCCCAGAAAGCCCTCCATTAGTGATGTAGACACAGTGGCGGCTCCATTGCTGTGCTCTTCTCCCCCGTGCTGTTTGTGGTAGATGTGTTAAACTTGCAGATAGACCGCAAGTGGTTTGTTTTCTGCAAGGCAGCTGTAAATTTGCTGCTGTAACACACACTCAAAAGGGAGATAAAAGGGCCAGATGTCAGTCTGCAGAGCAACGGAACAGAAGTTCGCTGCCGTCAACATTAAAGAAATATACATTGAAAGAAAACCCCTTTGCCCTACATAATTCCTTGCATCTGCTTCACAGTGTCAAATAATGAGTGTCAAACACAGCACTCAGCAGACTAACTTTGTAAAAACAGTCATTGCAGAAATGAATTGAGAAAGAAGTACTAATTGGCTACAATTTATTGTGCTGAATGAATACACACCGTCCCTTTAAAACTCTTTCATTGAACTAATGCATTACATACCAATCAAATTCAATTGCTGGGTTTGAATAACTTTCTCAGATCATTAAAGCTTGCATTTGGGTAAAAAAAATTCAATCTCTGAATTATTTTACCTTTATAATTTACTCCCGTGTTAATGTTAACACACAACACAAACACAGATATTGCTAAGAATGAAGGCAACGTGGTGTGGTAATGGACTTGTGCACCACGTTATACCAGAGTGGTAGGATATACTCTTCCCTATGGGTCAAGTGTCTAATTTTGATTAGAAGTGTTCTTGGTTAGAAGGAAGTGCTGAACAGAGGCTGGCTGCATGTTTTGCCTCAGGGAGGTAAGTGGGAGGGCAGGTGTTCATCCCTGCAGACATTTCTTTTCCCAATTCTTACCAGATGGATCAAGAGCAGTTCCGCAGACACCTTCTTAATGGATGGGTGGGGTGGGGAAGTGAGAGAGAAACAACAGCAAGAGGCAAAATAAACCTCTTCAATATAATGAGATGAGCAATAAAGGAGAAGCTGTCACTTTATTGATAAGTATTGCAGCTTAAATGCATCTTTATATATATATATATATATACACACACACACACTATTGGCAAGTATTGGCAGGAGGGTGAAAATTTTCTGCTTCCAACAAAACACTGCTCCACATCTCCCCGTGGCCCGCTCCACCATCAGCAGACAGGCCATCAACCTCTCTGCCCCATCCTTTAGAACTCCATCCGACATTCCCTTCACCTCACTTCCTCCCTTGTCTCCTTCAAGGCACGTCTCAAGACCCACCTCCTCGACCGTGCCTTTGGCCACCCCGCCCTCCACCCTCACTGATCCCAACTCCCCCTGCTCAGGTCCAAATCCCTGACTGTCCATCACTTTGGGACATCCTACCAATGTGAAAGGTGCTATACAAATGTAATTTTGTATTGTATTTGTATTGGAATCTCAACATGATTTAGTTGATGCTATCCACTGCAGGGTTTACTCTCCGCTTTGGTATACCAAATGTAAGCATTATTATTTATTAATTAGTATTGTTATAATGTCAGGTGACACAAGTGAACTATTCGAGAGCTATTGTGCTGAAAATGTTCATTGTAAAGCCAGAGTCAAAAGATAGAAGAATTTACATAACAAAGAAAAAAGATTTACAAGGGTTTAGCCTACAGAGCATACACCTGAGATTTTCACTGTCTTGTTTATCTGCATCTTATAGGAAGATCACAATGAAAATGCTACTAAAACAGCTCATTTTGCTGGTGGTTATGGTCGGGTTGAATTGTTCTGAAAACGGCGAGCCAGAGGAACCCGAGAGCGAGCCCAATGATGAGAGCCCTGATAGCCCAGAACTTCCAGTAGCCCCAGCAACCCAACCTCAAGCTTCCCCCACTGTTATTCAAGGCTGTCCAAACTGGATGGCAGGAATACCGGGCAACCCTGGACATAATGGCATTCCAGGGAAGGATGGTAGAGATGGTCGTGATGGTACAAAGGGAGATAAAGGAGATGAAGGTAACGTGCATAGTTTCACAATGAATGTCAAGTGCCTTTAGATAGAATCAACATTTCAGAAAGTATTTGGAGTTATATAACTTTTCCATTTGTTCAAGTGTAGCACTTCAATACTGAGGCCTTAATTAGTTCCCTGGAACACAATTAAATCACCAATGCCATGCTTATTTTATGGTCAAACTGCAATGGTACGGATAATAAAATGCAAGGATTATAATTATTACTATTAATACTTTACAGACCATTACCAGCCATTGACTAGTCATTTTCAACACTAATCACGATATCGGGGACAAAGTATCAATCTAATATTCTCCAATATACTATTTGCGACTTCTCACCACCTATAAACACATGTAAATTGAACTTCTCAGCGAGTGGATGCATAGTGTAGTTGTAACCAGGTAGTTGTTTTGCTGGTGGATTTTGGTCCGTACAGTCAATCCATGGTTATCTCAGTTGGGATGGTATTCGGACATCACTGTTCTTAGACAAGGAAATAGCGATAATCAGAAATTCTATCACTAACTTCTACCTTCCTGGAAAGTACATGTGGATATCAGTAAAGATAGGATTAAATGCTTCTGCAAGACACATTCCCCTCCAAATGAATGCTTGGCAAACACTCACTATTTGGATTTGCATATGAGTAATGATACCTTAGGTGAGGTACTCTCCAGTTGCCGGCTCCCACACTCAATCCTATCAGAAAGGAGCGAGGCATTAATAACAAAAGTCTTTTCAAGATGCAGTGAAGATGAATTGCCTATGAAGTAAAAGCCATAACATTCCCAATTTTAAATGCATAAATTGTAGAAACCGAACCTTTGTGTAAAACATTACACATTTTTGTGTTTTTAACATTTAGGACAACAAGGACCAAAGGGGGATGATGGAGAGCCAGGAGCATCAGGTGTTGATGGAGTAGAAGGGCTTCCAGGAACTCCAGGAAGGAAAGGGGATAAAGGAGAAAGTGGCTATAGTTACCGCTCAGCATTCAGCGTGGGACTGACCTCAATAAATCCCATCCCGAATATCCCCATCAAATTCACCAAGATCTTTTACAATCGGGAAAAGCACTACGATGAAGAGACTGGTAAATTCACCTCTCCTTTCGCTGGGATCTACTTCTTTTCGTATCATCTGACCGTCTATACTAAAGACGTCAAAGTTGGTCTGTACAAAAACAGCAAGGCCATCGTTTTTACTTACGATCAGTTTCAGAATAATGATTTAGATCAGGCTGGAGGCTCAGTGACAATTCATTTAGACGCAGGGGATTCTGTGTGGCTACAAGTATATGGAGATAATACATTTAATGGAATTTATGCTGATAACAATAATGATTCCATGTTTACAGGCTTCCTTTTGTATCCTGATTTATATTAAATAGGTTGCACTTCTGCAACGTTATGTCCATCACTACTGACGTTTTCTTTCTAGTTCTTGTGCAACCAACTGGTGAAGAAAGATACCCTCCTTCATTTGTTATAGATTAGCAACATATAAAATACATAAAATGTGTGCAATTTTCATATAATCATGTCATGGAAAAGCTGGATAATTAAATACTTGATTTACTGAGAATGGTGAACTTAGTTAATTATTCATTTCCTGTATTAAGGTGATCAGAACATATTACATTTCTGACTGAGAAATAAATAAAAATAGTATTGAACAACAGTTGTATTTCAGAGTTCATACGATGTATAGAAGTTGGCTAAAGTATCACTAAAGTAGATGGTAATATTATGCACTTTTTGTCCAAAGACTAGGCTGAATATTTCAAATTACTTTTATGGCAGCCCTATCTAACAATATAAAATCAATATAGAAGTGGATTTAAAACACTTTTAGGTGTCTTAGCCTTTGATTCTAATTGACACCGAGATTCACATTGACGCCAATCTTTAAAATAAAACACTGCCTGGAAGTTTTATGAAATAGTGAGCTCCAATAAAAAAACTTAAGATACCTGCAAAGGATCCATTCAATACAATACAAAATGTTCTCTTGCAGCTGGCCGAACATAGGAAGACATACACATTACATAGCAAAACTCTGTAAAATTAAGGGGAAAATATTAAGTATCAATAGCATTTAAGATAAAAAGACATACATACCCAGAGTTCAACTAGAGTATTATAATCTTCACTGGCTGGATTCAGTTGGATGAAATATCAGCACTTCACAGCCAATGCTGTAATTCAATACAACAGCTTGAATTTGAATGGTGCCCATCAATCATGTGGAGTAGTCTCAGAGAACTTAAACACAACACAATGCTTATAGCAGAGAAGACTGTGGCACTTTCAATTATTGATGGGATGTAGATTTTATCCCTCAATCCACTGAGATCCCAATTTTACCCATGTTTGTGTGAAAAAGGGAGTGCAAGATCTGCCTGAAAGTTGTCCCAGAGTTATTCTTGAATCCAACCTTGCACTGGTTTAGGGCAGCACTACCAGGATAACACCCGTTGCAATTAGTCAATGGATTGGAAAGATCAATGAATGTGGGAAGAGGGGAGTGGACAAGGGATTTTTACCTTTAAACGAGAGACCCAATGGGGAGTTAACCTTATGTTAGACCAATGTTATGCACAATTACTCTAGAAAATGGGCTCCAGTGAACGAAAGTGGTTTTATTCACAGCAATATCGACCAGGGATACCTGATATGTTTAAGCTGCCCTCAGTCTTCTGTGCTAACTGTCTTGTTAACCAGCAGAGGGCAGAGAGTGGTCCCTGAACACTGAACTATTAAATACTATTAAATAGCTCAGGCTGGCACAACATGTCATTGATCAACCAACATCCATTTCGATGATATATATATATATTTTTTTTAAAAATCAAGAGAGGAAAAGTAGAGCAGATTGCAACGTCTTGCAAAATGTTCATCCATCTGTTAAAACATTGCACGACAACACTCTGCCCAGTCCAGATCAGGAATTTTCTGTGAATGACTGGAACAGCAATAACTTCAGAAAACGTGGCTGATAAATTCCCCTGACTTGCAATCCACCCAATACCCCAGCCACCTGCATTTATCTTATTTCTAGGCTTGTGCTATTGCGTGCAGCATCACCCACATGTTTATATTAATCCCATTCTTGCTCCACAATCCAATCAGCTGCGATTATTATATAAGAGGAAAAAAAATAAATCTATGTAAAATGGACTTTATTAGCACCTTAGATAACCAGAGTGGCTGCAAATTAGGTGGATTATTTACTGGGTTTAGAAAACGAGGGACAGGATCGATGGTGGTGTGCTAATTGATTGCATTTCCACAGTGACTCAGATTGCACAGATCCTGTGAAAGCTGCAGAGGGCAAACGATGATTTTCTCTTCTCACAACTGGAGCTTAGGGCTCGCCTGGTGATTTCACACAGGAGCTGCTCACGTTTTGGCTTCCAACATTGCTTCTCTGTATTCGCGCAGTGCATCTGAATTTTGACCATTAAATACAGCTAAAACCCCAATGCATTGGATTATTTTGTTCAACTAGGTCAATGGTGAAATTAAATACATGTAGTTATACACCTATAGTACAGGGTGACCAAAAAGTCTTAATGCCATTATAATGTCTAATAAGTCTTTAAAGAAATTATGCTTTTTTTTAAAGATAATAGGATAGTTTTCACAAGTTTTTGGTCACCCTGTGCTTTCTGCTGTGCTTAATTTGAACTCCAAGCTTGATACTCTCAGTCTGGTTTGGATACTCTTAGGAATGGTGATGGAGACTTCCCCATGTGACAAACACCCAAAAAAATTAACTGGTGCATGTAATAGTTTCATGTGTCTTAGTTGCTGCTACCTGCGCACAGATACTAAATTATGCGGGAAGAGAAAAGAGAAAGTGAGTGGATCTGAAATTCATCTCAATTTAAAAAAATTCTCCTCTTCTCTGCCTCAACCCTGACCCGTGCTTCATAAGCAACATAATGAATTAACGGTATTCACGTGTGTGTCATTAGAAACAGATGTGCAATCACTCCTTGTGTTGCCAATGGCCATCTTTGCAGGGAACTGTCTTCAAGAGAAGATGTTTGGGTCCCTTTTGTTTGTTTGTTTGTTTGTGTGCATGTGGGGGGGAGAAGGCGAGGGAGTGTGGGGGGGGGGGTTGAGGCGGTGTGGGGGTTAAGGGGAGAGGGGGAGGGGGTGAGTGAGAATGGGGGGGGTGAGGATGAGGGAGTTGAGGGTGGAGGGGGGCATGAGGAGGGGGAAGGGGGGGAGTGAGGGGGAGGTGAAGACTGTCATGACGATATCATATGCAAGGTGCAACTTATGACCTTGGGTTAAGTGGTCTGCTTTGTTTTGTGTGGGTCAGAAATCTCTGATATCAAAGGGTTTGAGTAAATTGTCTCCTTCTTAAGTGTTAAAGGCCTTCATAAATTGGATACATTTGTTTACCATTGTATTTAAGGAAATCCTGATACCTTTGGACATTTGATTTTGCATCTACGATAAAATGTGCCTACTCAGATGCAAAGATGATTTATCTGGGCCAGGTCCTTTAGATCAGGGAAGGCCAACTTCCATCCTGTGGCCCATATGACTATTTTACACATGTGGAGTGTGGTTTGCATGTGGCATTTGGACTGAAAAATTTGTCAATCCCGGCTTGAGATAGGAAGGTTACAGCATACTATTCTTCAGTCACAAGGAGCACAAGGGAAGTTCAGATGAAAAAGGTTGTCACCCTCATTTGATTTCATCCTTCCAGAATACCCACCCTACCATCTACTATTAAGCGTCAATCATTTTTTTAAATAAGTCCATTTATTCATGGGCTCCATTTAATTACCTATAAAAATACATTCAAGTCCAGCTTCAAATCCTTACATTCGGAAGGATGTCTCAAAGCGCTTCACTGGTTTTACTGTGTATTTGCAGGCAAATGTGGCAACCAATTTTGCACAGAGCAATGTCCCACAAGCAGCCATGGATGATTGACCAATTTTATTTGGGGGACTGTTGGCCAAGACACAGGGAGAAACTTCCTTTTCTTTTTAAATAGCACCATGGGATCTTTAACGTCCACCTGAACAGGCATCTGTTTAATGCCTCGTCTGAAGGACTCCACCTTGACAATGCAACACCCCTCCCACCGCCAGCACCGGAGTGTCATCTTAGACTATGAGTTCCCGATGTGGGACTTGAACCCACAACCTTCTGACTCAGAGACGAGAATGCTACCACTGAGCCAAGCTGATTGCTAGATAATTAGATAAAGTATGAGATTTTTCACTGCAACAGAATATTTTGCAAACATTTTTTATTTGAATATATTTCTAATGAACACCTACCATGAAACAAGATCAAAGCAACAAAAATGTTTTGGACTTTTCACAATACAACTAGTTGTGAAGATCAAAGCCTCGTAAAGTACTCGTATACAATTTGTATGTTGCAAAACCGCAGACTTTTGAGAAAAAAGAGCAAACATAATTGTTGACATTCCACTATTTTACAGTCCTATTTGGGTTTTCTTTCTTAGCCAATTTTCTCCCGTTTTTCTTTCTCCATTCCCGAAGGCACGGACTCTTGCTGCAGAACGGTGCCATGGTGCCAAGAATTCTCCAGTATTTTACTCAAATGGCCAGTTCTTCTGTTCAGAAAAGCAATCATTTGTCATTTTACGGTAGACTCATTTTTGTATATTAAATGTGTTAATTTCACCAAAAAATAATTTCTATAGACTGAAGATCACACAGATTAATATGAAACTGTATTTTATTTCATCCAGAACTATTGATTGGCCCCATACTTTGTTATTTTTTAATATTATATTCCGTTATTCAAAGACGTACAATAAGGTTACACTTCGGATCAAGGCTGTTACAAAATTCTTTCTGCTATGGGAAACATTTAGTTTGAATTTGTTTTAATATTTAGTTTCTTGCCGACATTTGACTCCTAGCAGCCTGGGTGTCCACAATAACCATCATGTTCATTATACCCAAAGATGGCAGACCTTTAATTCTCAGTGACAGGACGGGTTTCCTGATCACCTTGATACTAATTTCCATGCCATTCATTGTAAGGGTCATAGCTGTGATATTCATGATGAGATTCCCCATAAGGTGTAGTCACATCATTAATATCATCCTCATAAGGACATCGGGATTCAAGGTCTGGATCACAGATAATTTCATAACGGCTAGTATCTTGCACATCTTCTGAGTCACTAAACGCAAATCGTTGCATGCGACACTCAGGGTCATAATCAGGATCGCAGTCAGGATTTAAGCTATACACATCCTGATTGTCGGCACGGCAATTGGGATCATAGAGTGGATCACAGCTTTCTGTGTGCATTTGGTCATTGGTATGAGACTGAGAAGTATGGCAGTTAGGGTCATACTCAGGGTTACACTCAGGTGAACTAGTTGTCTGCCTACGGCATTCTGGATCGTTGTATGGGTCACAGTCGTGTGTGCCTGTTCTCTCTTGTGCTTGCTCACTAGAACGGGAACGCGAGTTGTGACAATAAGGATCATGTAGATCACACTCTTCTGTTGCTGTTCTTTCACCAGTACGTGATTCAGATGATCTACAATATGGATCACGTGGATCACACTGGTCTGATGCTGTTCTTTCACCAGTATGTGATTCAGATGATCTACAATATGGATCACGTGGATCACACTCTTCATTGACTCTTCTTTCAATGGAGTAAGAATGTGAGGTGCGACAATAAGGATCACGTGGATCACACTCTTCTGTTGCTGTTCTTTCACTAGTACGTGATTCAGATGTCCGACAATATGGATCACGTGGATCACATTCTTCTGATGCTGTTCTTTCACTGGTACGTGATTCAGATGATCTACAATATGGATCACGTGGATCACACTCTTCTGTTGCTGTTCTTTCACTAGTACGTGATTCAGATGTCCGACAATATGGATCACGTGGATCACATTCTTCTGATGCTGTTCTTTCACTGGTACGTGATTCAGATGATCTACAATATGGATCACGTGGATCACAATCTTCTGTTGCTGTTCTTTCATTGGTACGTGATTCAGATGTCCGACAATATGGATCACGTGGATCACACTCTTCTGTTGCTGTTCTTTCACTGGTACGTGATTCAGATGTCCGACAATATGGATCACGTGGATCACACTCTTCTGATGCTGTTCTTTCACTGGTACGTGATTCAGATGTCCGACAATATGGATCACGTGGATCACACTGGTCTGATGCTGTTCTTTCACTGGTTCGTGATTCAGATGTCCGACAATATGGATCACGTGGATCACACTCTTCTGTTGCTGTTCTTTCACTGGTACGTGATTCAGATGTCCGACAATATGGATCACGTGGATCACACTCTTCTGATGCTGTTCTTTCACTGGTACGTGATTCAGATGATCTACAATATGGATCACGTGGATCACACTCTTCTGATGCTGTTCTTTCACTGGTACGTGATTCAGATGATCTACAATATGGATCACGTGGATCACACTCTTCTGATGCTCTTCTTTCACTGGTACGTGATTCAGATGATCTACAATATGGATCACGTGGATCACACTCTTCTGTTGCTGTTCTTTCACTGGTACGTGATTCAGATGATCTACAATATGGATCACGTGGATCACACTGGTCTGATGCTGTTCTTTCACTGATACGTGATTCAGATGATCTACAATATGGATCACGTGGATCACACTCTTCTGATGCTGTTCTTTCACTAGTACGTGATTCAGATGATCTACAATATGGATCACGTGGATCACACTCTTCTGTTGCTGTTCTTTCACTGGTACGTGATTCAGATGATCTACAATATGGATCACGTGGATCACACTGGTCTGATGCTGTTCTTTCACTGGTACGTGATTCAGATGATCTACAATATGGATCACGTGGATCACACTCTTCTGTTGCTGTTCTTTCACTGGTACGTGATTCAGATGATCTACAATATGGATCACGTGGATCACATTCTTCTGTTGCTGTTCTTTCACCAGTATGTG
The DNA here is from genome assembly GCF_018977255.1 of Callorhinchus milii. NCBI lineage: Eukaryota > Metazoa > Chordata > Chondrichthyes > Chimaeriformes > Callorhinchidae > Callorhinchus > Callorhinchus milii. The sequence continues at coordinate 14,703,649 of NW_024704752.1, read as the reverse complement.
ATTCAGATGTCCTACAATATGGATCACGTGGATCACACTCTTCATTGACTCTTCTTTCAATGGAGTAAGATTGTGAGGTGTGACAATATGGATCACGTGGATCACACTCTTCTGTTGCTGTTCTTTCACTGGTATGTGATTCAGATGATCTACAATATGGATCACGTGGATCACATTCTTCTGTTGCTGTTCTTTGACTCGTATGTGATTCAGATGTCCGACAATATGGATCACGTGGATCACACTCTTCTGTTGCTGTTCTTTCACTGGTACGTGATTCAGATGATCTACAATATGGATCACGTGGATCACATTCTTCTGTTGCTGTTCTTTCACCAGTATGTGATTCAGATGTCCTACAATATGGATCGCGTGGATCACACTCTTCATTGACTCTTCTTTCATTGGAGTAAGATTGTGAGATGCGACAATAAGGATCACGTGGGTCGCAGTCTTCTGTTGCTGTTCTTTCACTAGTACGGGATTCAGATGTCCGACAATAAGGATCACGTGGATCACACTCTTCTGGGTTTGTACTTTCATGAATGAGGGATTGGGAGATTTGACAATAAGGGTCACGTGGGTCACACTCTTCACTGGCTCTTCTTTCACTGGAGTAAGATTGTGAGGTGCGGCAGTAAGGATTACGTGGATCACAGTCTTCTGCAACTGTTCTTTCTCTAGTACGGGATTCAGATGTCTGACAATATGGATCACGTGGATCACACTCTTCGTTAACTGTTCTTTCATTGGAGTAAGATTGTGAGATGCGACAATAAGGATCACGTGGGTCGCAGTCTTCTGTTGCTGTTCTTTCACTAGTACGTGATTCAGATGTCCGACAATATGGATCACGTGGATCACACTCTTCGTTAACTGTTCTTTCAGCAGTACGGGATTCAGATGTCCAACAATAAGGATCACGTGGATCACACTCTTCTGATGCTGTTCTTTCACTGGTATTTGATTCAGATGTCCGACAATAAGGATCACGTGGATCACACTCTTCTGGGTTTGTACTTTCATGAATGAGGGATTGGGAGATTTGGCAATAAGGGTCACGTGGGTCACACTCTTCGCTGGCTCTTCTTTCACTGGAGTAAGATTGTGAGGTGCGGCAGTAAGGATTACGTGGATCACAGTCTTCTGCAACTGTTCTTTCACTAATACGGGAATCAGACATTCTACAATATGGATCATGTGGATCACACTCTTCTGTTGCTGTTCTTTCACTAGTACGGGATTCAGATGCCCGACAATATGGATCACGTGGATCACACTCTTCGTTAACTGTTCTTTCAGCAGTACGGGATTCAGATGTCTGACAATAAGGATCACGTGGATCACACTGGTCTGATGCTGTTCTTTGACTCGTACGTGATTCAGATGTCCAACAATATGGATCACGTGGATCACACTCTTCTGAGTCTGTAGCTTCACGAATGAGGGATTGGGAGATTTGGCAGTAAGGATCACGTGGGTCACACTCTTCGTTGGCTCTTCTTTCATAAGTGCGGGATCGGTCAGCACGACAGTTCGCATCATACTCTGGATCACAATCAGGGTTATGTTCAGGTAGACGATTGTGTTCTTCATTTATACGACAGCTGGGGTTATAATATGGGTCACAGTTAGCATTTGGTTCATTAACAGGATTGGAATCTGAAACAGGATAACACTCTGGATGATTGTAGAGATCACAATCATAACCTTCCTTTGTTTTACCTTTGTAATCGGAATCAGGTCTGCCACAATAAGGATCAAGCTCGGGATCGCAATCGGGTTCTGCAGCAGATCTGTGGATAGATTTGGCAACACCTTGACAGTTGGGATCAAGATATGGGTTGCAACCCAAATTACTTTTTCCACTATATGCGGAGCCAGCAGGACTACAGTAGGGATCATATGTCGGGTCACAGTGAGGGTCCTGTATCGGTTCGTCCTTAGCGTGGTAGGAAATGCGACATTTGGGATCAAGATAGGGATCACAACCATGATATGATGGTGGATCTCTATATACGGACAGAGATGAGCGACATCTAGCGTCAGTTTTAGGGTCACATTGAGGGTACAAGGGAGGAGCTTCCTTCTTTGATCTGGTAAAGCAGTTAGCGTCTTTATATGGATCACAATATTGCTGCTGCTGCTGCACATATTCAGCCAGTGCTACACAGTAAAGGTTGGTTGGATCATACGGATTACAGTCTCGCTCTGCTAACTCAGCAATTTGCTTGTAAGTTAGGGGCTGTCGACCACAATTTGGGTCTAAGTATGGATTGCAAAGTATTGAAGAATACTTTGAATATGTCTGGCGGTTGCAGCTCGAGTCTTTATAGGGGTCGCATGCGAGAGACCTGCAGTATGGGTCTTTATGGGGGTCACAGGACCGGTATTGTGATCTGCATTTTGGGTCTTTGTGGGGGTTACATGGCTCTGGCTGGGATTTGCAATATGGGTCCTTGTGTGGGTCACAGGACAAGGGCTGAGGGTAACAGTTTGGGTCTTTGTACGGGTCACACATCTGGGCCTCAACTCTACAATATGGGTCTTTATATGGGTCACATGTTTTGGTCTGGGACCTGCAGTATGGGTCTTTACTAGAGTCACACATCTGCATCTGGGGCATGCAATGTGGATCTTTAAGTGAGTCACAAGGATGTGCTTCAGTCCTGCAGTGTGGGTCTTTGTGTGGGTCACAATGCTTCGGAAGTAAGTGGCTGAGTTTGTGGAGAGTAACCATTTTGCATTCGGGGTCTTTCTCTTTGTCACAGAGCTCAGCACGCATGCGTGAAAGGTATGCAAGGTGTGATTGATGGGCGTCATCTCTGTTCTTTGCCTGAAGGTGATGTAAATAGGCTTTGTCCATTTCCTGCACCTATAAAATGATAGATTACAAGTGAGTGCAGGGAGAGATCATCTACAGAAGCTTGGTACATTTTAACTTAATTGTGTCAAATTTATAATTTCACAAAAGTTTTAAAAACTTCGCAAAATAATGTCATAAGCACAAACATTTGCAGACACGTTATATCACAGGTCTTCATATGGAAACACTAGCTTGCACAATTGAGTAAAATGTGAGTAATCCATAAAAATTGGCTAGAATCGGTAACATTAATCACGGAAGCAATTTCAGAAGCACTCCCAATGAATAGCCTGTAAGCTAATGTTTGATTAGATCTAATGTAAGCTCAGCAACCAATGAAAAGAGATGAGCGCTATTACCACTTCAGAAATCCGGATGAAGCTGTACAATTTGAAGGAAAGTGACAAGGTTAGTGCCCTTTCTTTGCTTTCCTGCGCAAGCATAGCCAAAGCCGCAGAGTCCTTTAATGGTGGGCAGACCAGCACATGAGCTACTGAGTGTATCAAGACGTTGATAGATAGTATCAGGAACTACCAATGTCCATTCCTTATTGCAAAATATGCTGCTCAATGTGCAGGAATGCACCACACAGATCACACGACCAATAGCTGATATCCATAGGGATGTGTGGATGAACTGATTGACTGCTTGACCGAGAAATCTGTGCAGGCTCTGACTGAGCAAGTACCTTCCTCAATAGCACCTATGGACAGTTGGTGTGAAAAAGCTTCAGATCTAATTGTTATTCTAATAATAATCCTTGCATTTGATATAGCGCTTTTCACGTCTTCTCGACATCTCAAAGCACTTCACAGAATAGATTGTAAAGTGAATTGACCACATATTTGTGGGCGAAATTGTTGTTGTGCAAATGTAGACTTCTACTACAGTGTGGGCAGGTCAACTGTGATCTGAAATTGGATCTCTACCATATTCCAAACATTCAGTGGGCAGCTACACTCTTCAATGATTCCTCAATGATAAAAAATCATGGAGATTCAAACCTATTGGTTCAAATAGCTGATTGTTCATAGGTATCCGCATTATTCTTCCCTTGGGAGTGTGGAACATGTAACTGTGCACTGGTAGTTGGAGCTCAAATATTAATTAAATATTCTACCTGAGATGCACCTGCAACTTCTGTAACTTCTGTAACTGAAAGCTTCCCATGGCATAGATATTAATGATACTGGTAACTATAACACTAACTAGAATTACAGAATGTGTCTACGGTCTCCTGTGAAACAATTCTGATTAGCAAATGTGTCTATTTCACATATTACTGTTAGAAAGAAAATGGCCACTTACTCCTTCATCAAATCCAATGTCCGTGAAATACTGGTACCAGTTCCAGAAATCTGGGTTCTGACGATATCGTTTTGTAGTTCGCTTGGGACGGACCAGTTTGCTTAAGAAGTTGGTTGCTGCTTTGAGTTCAATGGTAACTGTCTCATCTTCCATACCTAGAATAAACAGAGAAGATGAGAATGGCTAAAATCACAGCTGGTAATTTTGTCATAAATCCATTAACTCTGGAAAATCCCATTCCTTTGAAAGAATTTCCAAGTATTTTCCTTTTACTCCTGCAACCTTGTCAATATAAAAGCTTTCACACTTCTGAATTGTCCCAAAGCCAACCCACAATTCTCACACTGCTGTGAATTTCTACATTACATTGATTGATTTAGACTGATATCCCCCTGTCAGGAAGTGCTGGAGTATTGTAAGTGCTGTCCCCTTGAAAAAGTGTTAATATATAATAATAATAATCCTTGCATTTGATATAGCACTTTTCACGTCTTCTAGACGTCTCAAAGCGCTTCACAGAATATACTGTAAAGTGAATTGACTGTATATTTGTGGGCAAAATACAGCAGCCAATTGCGCACAGCAGCTTCCGACAAACAGTCGTGGATTGAAGTGACCAATTTATTATTGTTTTTTCTCTTGAGGGATTATAATATATGTCCTACATACTTGTTCCAGAGATTGAGTTGGACATTAAAGATCATATGGTACTATCTCAGAGACGAGCACAGAGTTCTTTTGGTGTGACTTATAATTGACTGGAATTATCTTCACTTTGAGCTCTTTTTATATGATAAACCATTACAAAAATGCAATGTTTTGTTTTGCTCCTCTCTCATATAATATCCAGCAGATGAACTTCCAGCAAGTGGTCTCAGGATAGCTTTCAGGAGCAGGAACTATCACTAGGTTGAGAACATTGAGCAAAATTATCGCTGTACCAGCTGAGCGTATACCTCAGTAAAGGCTGAAGACTAAACCTAGAGCTTAATCCCACATCATTTCCCAAAACAGCCATTAGCTAAACTTCTGCTTTACTGTGTTTTCAAGGAACAAACTCCTTTAGCTAAAAACAAAGTTTGCTGAAGAGCAAACTTTTTTTNCCCTCTCCTCAGTAATTGCTAGCTGCAATTGTGGTCCTACCGTATTCTATTAGATGCATTAGGATACTTACCATCCCTTTTAAAGAGCTGGCGCAGCACATTAGCCTCCAGCGTGTCTGAAAGAGAACAGCAAAGGGAAACCAGATGTGACACATTGATTGAAAGCAAAGGAGTCAAATAAACTACCTGCTAAATGGGTCTTTGTGCGCACACAGTGAGCTCCCTCGTGTTTCAGTACTACAGGTGGTATTTTAGTGGATTTATCTTCAAACACTTGAGTCCCAAACTCATATCAGCAGGAGTTGGTTGTTAATGTAACCGAATGGAAAAACTGCTATAAACTACAAAGCTGATCCAATTTGCCTAAGGCAGGTACCATTAGAACAAAACCTGTAAAAACTATGTAGTAAGCAGTTCTTATGTTTATTCCATAATTCTATTTCTAAGGAAAAATTGAGTTTAGCAGCAAATATAAAAGCAGATACAGCAGCTGATATTCAAGAATGTCAAAAAATTCTGATTCAAATCGAAGGTACAAGGTGCAAAAACAAGGTGCTTTTTCTGCAAATGTTTATTGTAGCTAATTTACCCAAGAATATTGTTAACGCTTAAATTACTCAAAGACTTTTTGACTTCAATAATATGCTGATTTTCTATCAATGAGGCTTGAAAGTTTGCAACTTGCGGAACATATGGCATGATACACAGAATAGATGCCTAATAATTAACAGTTCAGATAAGGGGCTTGAATAGTATTACAAACATGAATGTGAAAATCAATTAGTTTGTCAAGGTCCCCCTATATGTTAGAAACGTATTTACAACCTTTATTCCACTCCAAGATTCAGTATTTATCTGATGCAATAAGTTTTTTATATAACTGATTAATCTAGGTTTTTTGCCTTTTACATTCACTTAAATATCCAGTTTAAGAACATGGACAGTTTTACAAGATCAGACTGATCATAGTACAAGGTGGTGTATTATACTGTGGTGTGTTTCACATTTTGACAACCTACGTGTAGAATATATTACAGAACATTTTGTAATTGGGATTATTCTCTGGATAAACTATAAAATTGTAATCCATTTGATTTCTGGCTCTGGACATTGCTACACCACAGTAAATGTTGGATATTTTACAGAACTGGTCAAATAGAAAAATAGACAGATAATCTCGGCAAGTTAGGAAGAGGGTAAAAGGCAAAGGGTCAGTGGGAGCATTAAGTGAAAAATGGGCAAAGAAAGAGGTATGAGGCAGTAAATATTGTGTGGTTAGTAGGAGATTACACCCCCCACCCCCTCCACCCTCTCCCCCAAAACACTCTAGGTCCTATTCCTACTTATTACACTTGCCCTTCCATTGCACATTTAAAATAATATTTTTTCCATTGAAGAAGATGGTGACACGACTAGTTACAATTTCAAAAATTCTGATTGGGGCAATCGAAAACTATTACAGCTCCTGATATAAAGAGGAACAGCACTCTCAGTGATTTAGGGCTACAAGTAGTAGGATAAAATTGAAGATTACTTTTGTGAGTTTAGTGGGAGTGTGAGAACATGGATGTGGAATATCCCAATCTCTTCCTTGATTGAGATAGCACATTTGCTTTTATTAAACTGCACAATAATGTTTCACTCAACTGCATAGTACAACATACAACATATTCAATAAAATCTATCTGGGTTTAAATCTATCCTGCACATCATCCTCAACATCACCATAATTTGTCTTTTAAACCATCTTCTTTTGCCATATGTGGTACGGATGTATATTATTTAATCAGAGTAGATGTAAGAAATACAAGACGGTAATCATTAACCAAAGTGCTCACTAAAGTGTTCCACTCACCAGGTAGGCATAAGATGGCCAGAACCACAGCCGACAGGATCAAAGAGAAAACTTTTCCTTTAGTGGAACCCATATTGTCCCATACGTCAACACCTGTACAAACTGTGGAAAAACAATAAAAATTATATTTAACTGCTTCTTGTGATCTGGAGTGCAAGCTGCTGGCATTTTGCCATCCAATTAATTAATATGCTGCTCTTACAAAATGTAAAAAATACAGTAGACCTACTCTGGGATGTTGATTTAAAATTAACAAGCCTCAAGTGAGACTGGAGATCAGAAGGTTCCTTCTTCTGTAGAGTAATGAACTAGTGAATTTGATGGATTGATAGTCTATTCCTGCCTGAAATTGCTACTATGACTATCCTGAACTAACTCCCAAAAAGTCTGATGCTGTGTCAATTAGCACATTCAAAAAAGAATTGGACATTCAACCACGATTATTATCTATGATCTATGGGCAACATAGGAATTAGTTCAGACTGAGGCGGACAATATTTGATTGCACAGGATAGTGTGGAAGAATGGGGGCGGCATTGAGCAGACTAGGGTTCAATACTAGATATGGATCAATATTCTTGAATTTAAGCTTTGAGGGTAGGGAAATATGTATATAAAACTTTCTTCCAGTGGATCCAATGGTTGGAGTGGTGTGTGAAATGCTATATTTTGCATTTATTTTATGCTCTTACCAGACTATCTTTTAGAGTCTATTAACAGTCTATTTATCAGAAAGTTTATGTTGAAAGATCATAGAGCATGCTCTCCGATGCTAATTAATACCAGCACCTTGAACTTTAAAACATCTTACGTTTGCTTTCAAATATCAGATCTTCCATTATGCTGAACATGCAACCTATTCGCTTTATAGAACTTGACAGGAGACATAGGCTAGACGTACAGAACCACATGGAAATAAGTTCCAGCTTTTCCTGAGTGTGCCATCTACCACTGGAGAAAATTAATATTTCTGGACTGTATTGCAAGTTATACTAATTTGATGCTGTTGCTACGGAAATTGAGAGTATGTGAGTTAAGTGGACATGATTTAAGACAAAATCTAAAACTATTTGCAGATTCCTAGGATGGAACAGGCAACTGTTACAAGAGCCTTGATTGTGTTCCAGTTGGAATATAGGTTTAGAATCTATTAACATAGTTAATGGATCTGGCATTATGCTGAGAAAGCACAAAGTATGCCAAATGAGCTTATAAAATTGTGAGACACCAAACTGTTTTAGTGCTCGGCTCTCTATTTTTTACCTGGAGCTATCTGAATATTGCTGCTACTTAATCAATTTCCAGATACTATAATGGCAACTTAATATTTCTCTGTCTGCAGGGGCTACCCAGGAGTTCTTAAATTTGCTTTAATCATAGGATGAAAGGACCATATAAACTAGCAGGGAAACTTTTGGATGATGTGACGGAGCTTTAACATTTCAGTTTCTTAACAAAGTCTATACTAAACTTCAAGCAATGTTCATTATGCATCATGTTGAGATGAAAACAGTCTTTGAACAGCTCAGCTTTTCATTGTTAAGTGGCTACTTTTTTTACAACGGGTTTCTCTTCTCAGTCGTGCCCTCCTCAAAAGGCAGTCAAGTAACCCCAGGGGATTAACACCTCACCAATGCCCTGAACATCTCCCCACAGAAATTCTGCTCTGTTTTTAATTAGACAGAGTTTGCTTGGGCTCCTGTTAACTCATTACAAATCATTATTGTTCAGTTATGTGGGGACAGATTTCAGAAGGTTTAGTCATTAATCCTTTCTGTCAAATTACCAAGAGATAGAAGCCAGGTATTTTTTCAATTCACCTCAATCACAGTAGCTATTGGAGGTTTTTTCTTAAACAAGAAAAAATCAATCTTCATTTCTAAGGAATGTAACAAGTGACGCAGGTCAGAGATGGATAATATACATGTGTAATAGACACAAATGATGGATCTCATTGAAGGGCAATATTTCCATGAAAATGCTGTTTGACAAGCAGTTAACCAAACAATTTTATGAAGATGGTGCCCCTTTAAGTTTTGTACCCATCAAGTCTTGCTCTTTCTATTATCTAAGAAATCATTGTTTGATCTCAAGAGACTCTTCTTTTATTTTTTCTTTCGACAGTTTCAATTAATTACAATAACCTTCTCCTTGAGTCCTTTAACTCCATATAATTTTCGAGGGTGAGGGTAGGGGGAAATCAGGTCACAACCACGTCAGTGCTTATCCAGGTCGAACCACACTTGCAATTGGGTTGAATGGATAACGATATGAGCAGTTTTGCAGTCACTCTACTTAAACTGTGCATTCAAATTAATGACTCAGAACTGGGTAGACTCGCTACAACTGTGGTAACAGATTCAAATGGCATGAGTCTTAAACCTGCAATGATCAACAAAATATAATATCCATTGATGAAACATGCGTAAGTTTTACACTGAACAGTTCAAACACAGTTTCCATTTCTCGTGCAATACTAGTTTATTGAAAGATTGCTCAATTAAAGTAATACCTCGAGTCATTCTCTTTTTTAACATGAGGAAATACTGAAAACGATTCCTACTAGCTACATAATTAAAATTAGCCCAAATAACAATTCATGGTTTTAATTAGATAGGCATCTGTCATTTGCTCTAAATTCTTTGCTAAATGTTGCCCACAAATGCCTTGCCTCCTCCTTCCCCTTTTTCAGATCACAAGTGAAGATCTTCCTCTTCCACCGTGCTTATGGTCATCTCCCCTTCACCCCCCCACACCCCCGGCATTAGACTCCACCACTGTTAAGTGCTCCGAGACACTTCTCCGCATGAAGGGAGCTCTATATAAATGCAAGTTGTTGTCTATTTGTTTCATTCATGTTGTATACACAGTCCAGCCCTTATTCTGGAGTGAACTACTTTGGAAAGTACTTATGGAACGTGTGAATCAAATAATATGAAGGTATTCAAAGGACAAACTTAATATTTTTTAAAAATATGTAACCTGTGAAGGAAAATGAGTGAACAGAATATACAGTCAAAATACCCTTTTTTTAAAAAGTATTAATTACATATTAAACTCTAGATTAATTTCTCCTCAGTTTCATTTTTACACATTTTATCTGCGTAGCAAGAACTTGCCCCCTAGAATAAATTAATCCACCAGAGTTTGCTGCACTGAATACTGCAGCTCAGTAGGTTAACTTAGGACCAAAACGTTATGGGTTCAAATCCCAGAGCAACTCAGCCTTTCAAGTTTGATACGTGCACAGAATTCTCCTTGAGAAACCAGACAAGAGGGGTTTCTCTGGGACTGAAATGGCTCTCGGGAGACATTAATGACAGTCAACATGTCTTTAATTCACAAAACCCTTAGAAGGACAGATAGGAGCAAGCTTGACAAACACCTTGGTGTAATTATCTTCCTCCCCCCTCCTCCACTTAATATGGGATATTTAATCAAGGTTGGATCAAACAACTCATTTGAAATGACAAAATCCAACCCACATCTTTCTGATCCAGAAACCAGTGAAATCTTCAATTCAGAGTCTTATTGAATAAGGAGAAAATGGCAAGATTTTCTTTTTAAATTAATAGACAAGATTGGTGAAATCTAATTAAACACCCAATATTATAGTTCTTTATTCCTTCAAATTCCTTAAAATCTATTTTTTTGTGTGTATTCAGGTTATGTTCAACAGGAAACAAAACTGTCTAGTAATCGATAAGCCTTGCCCATCAAAAGCAGTACGAATTAATGCAACGATTTGCATCAATGATCCCATGGAATTAAGACATTAGACATTTTGCAGTTTACAAATTAAACTACATATTCAATTAACACCAAAATGAATCGTTACTGTCAGAGCGTTGCACAAAATATAATCATTGCTTCAGACTTCTCAATTTGTACAGAAAATAGGAAAATTACCAACATGTGTATAATAAATGATCGAATTGAAAGTAACTTACCTACTTCTTCAAGACTATCATAACCTAGTTTTGTTCTGCACTTAGATCAAAGCAAAGCTTCACCAGGAGAAGGGCTGGTGGGCTCTTACAGCTAATGCTGCTGAATTCCTGCCAAAGCTCTCCCTCTGTGTTTCTGCAACCTCTTCAGCTGGGCTGAGTCTAACAAGGAACAAAACTCAAATATCACCTTTTTAAATCAAAAACAAAAAGCACATCACATGCAGGTAACCTGCTGGCAGGCAGAAAGAGATTGGTTCCTTTGGGCTGGGCAAGTTTACTCAGCAGCCATCCAAGCAATCATAAAGGTATTATTAAAGGCAGTATTTAAGAGGTTTAATAGGCTGCAATTTGTGTTCAGCACATTAAGGCTTTTTGAGAAAGCCACGTTTTAAAAAAAAACGAGAAAAGGAAATGAACAGCATAATTTAGATGAACGAATCATAATCAGAGGTTTTCAATAACATCAAACATTTAATATTTGGCAGAAAGAGAAATCTAAAATGAAAGTTTAAATCCTAAGTAAATTAAAATTAACGTAATATACATTGCTAATTGGTTTTATGAAACAAGGAGTATTAAAGAGAACCCCAGCAACTTTATTTGCATTGGTGAATTGTTGGTAAACAGTACAAGATGCAGTTACCATCCTTCATCAAAATGAAATGAAACAATTTAACAGCTTCCAAAACAAAAGAAATTGAATAATTTTACAAGTTTGCAAACAACCGTTACTGGTTAACTGATCCCCATTTTTATTAAGACCACATGTGCTTTGATGAGGTTAGATACCATGAATTTGAGGCACAGTATCATACAATACCGAATTTTCAAAAACACGATCTGATGCCCCTCGGCTGATGCTTTGGACAAAGTATTTCCTCATTTGCAAAATTAAGGATTAATTTATGGCTGTCATTCGTTCTGTGACAATTGTATGGTTTTGTAAAATGCCACGAAAGATCATGTCTCTTGGCTGAAAACTGTTATAAGGCCATGGTCAGATTAGCAGGAATAAGCAGAGTTGATATTATCAGCAAATTTGAGCTTGGGCCGCACTCCTCTTTTAGCAAGACAAGAAAAGGACGATAATTGGAAATATATTTCGAAAATTTTTACTTATCCGTTTTCCTCCCCTTGTTTTGAATGTACTGACTTGCCTTGCTTATTATATAGGAAGAGGAGGAGGCCATTCAGCCCCTGTTCCCCCATTCTATAAGATCAGGGCTGATCTGGACCTCATCTCCCTCGCTGTACCATGACTTGTCCAGTTCTGTACATCTCAACTAAGTGGTCAGTCTTTATGTATAATAGTGCCCGCTGTATAATAGTGAATGCTGACAGGCAATTTGATTACCTGTGAAGGTAGGGCAAGAAAGAGGTCATAAATTAGCTGAACCCCTGGCTGATTTTTTTCCCACTCCTCATCCCAGAGACACAGAAATCAAAAATCAAACTGCTGCTCCAACTGAAGTCAGTAGAAAATGGGGAAATTTAAACTGCTCATTGATAATTTTAAGAAATGTGAGTGAAGCAATTCCCAATGTCGACCAGGAAACCTGAAGAAAAAAACTAAATGGAGACGACTTACTTCCACAATTGTGGAACAAATCGCTACCTGTGTGTGCTTTGGTGAAAACACACGCATTTTTTATATGGTAGTGGGAGGGGAGTGGGGGAATAGAAGCTTTAGTGCATCTAGGTGTCTGGACAGGAGAAATTTATAAAGGAAAGTTCAAATAATTACTTGATCAGGATGTCTCACGTGTGGTGATAGTTATAAATAGTTTTAAGGTTAGTTTATTTGCACGGAAACCAAGAAAAATGCTCCCTTTCCTTATTAATATAGGACGTATTTTGTATAATCCCTCTATATGTAACACGTCAGGGTGAACAAAAAAAATGTACCCAGATCCAGATTTGGAAACATGGAATGTTTGCACCACTACTTGTTATGGTGCTAGTAAAACTGAAACATCATAAAACATTTCATAAATCAGGAACACTGCCAAGAGTTTGCTTTGATCCGGATTTTTTGTTTAGATCTTTCTCCAATTAGATTTTTTTTTAAAAAAAACCTGCATTAACAAAATGATTCAATTTGAAAGCCCAGGCTCCTAAATTGAAGTCTTGACTTAATGAAACATGGATTATTTTGTGAATCTTATTCCAAACAATCAGGCATTCTATTTGTTATCCTTTTTAGAGCTTTTTTTAAAAAAAATTCTCCACTTTACCCAGTTTCTACCTGAAGCAAAGTATCCATTCAACAGATTACAATGCCCACTACTGTGACAATATTTGGCTAACCTTGGGTTACATGGCATGTTTATATAGCTATATTTCTGGGTACAATAACACTTCCTTTCCTGGTAGTAAGTTTGAAAACCCAACAACACCTTGCATTTATATAGCACCCTTCAAAGCAGGGTAGCATATCGGAGTGTACTCGGAAGATGCTAAGACTCAGATAAAAAAGGTGAGTCAGGTTAATTTCCAATAATTCTGAAGGTATTAGCTTGTCAATATTTTTGACAGTGTCAATAAACTAAAATAACTTTGCAACTGGTGTGATTTGAGCAGGATGCTATATAGAGAATATTTCAGCAAATACGAAATCCAAATATGGAGAACAGAAATCCATCTTTTGAACACTTTTTTTAAAAAAAGCAGTGATTCAGCCTAGAAATACCCTGGTTTCCATTTGTTGATTATAGTAACTACTGTAAAAAATGAACACATACCTTAAGTATTGGGAAGGATGATTTCAAGTAACCCGAAGGCCTCTTTTCATCCAAACTATTGTTGTGATCACAAATTCTTCTGACAAAGTAGTCTAATAATACTATAAAACTAGTAACTAAAAGATCATTTTGTAAATTACAGGTTAGGCAGCATGAATACATTCCAATAACTTACTGTAAATAAATGGACACCATCAAATCTGTATCGAACATATTCTTTCATGTGCTGAGTGAATAACATGGTTTAGATTTCCAGATTTTAGTTTTTAAGTTAAGGTTTTGCTCAACTTGTTTTTTTAAAAACACTAAAGTACAACATCTGAGGTTTGCTGAAGGTTGGTTTATAGGAATACATCAATATAGCCTAACCTGTAATTTATTTGTTATCAGTTCTGGATTGGTGTCAATAAATGTGAAGTGCTATAAGTGAAAAGACAATATGCCAAAACAATCCTGCTGATCATAAGGCACTCACAACAGTTACCCAATGTTAAGAGTTCTACGCTCACTATAGGAGCAATTTCAGAGTATTGCTCCTATTGTGAAAACAGTTATGTGTACACACACACTCACGCACATGCTCATGTGAATAGGGACAGGCAGGGATTCGGTAGAATGAGCCCATCAGATCATGTATGGTGTTGACACTATTCAATGAGGTGATTTATCTGCAACTGTACAACTTTGGTTTGCAATGGAAGCAACATCAAAAATGAAACATCAATGACGACATGTCAAAGATATAGCACAGTTTCAAATTGTCACAACAGTAATTATAACCCATGGATAATTTAGTTCCATCTCAGAATCTACGGTTTTAGACCAACTACAAGCTGAAACAAACATGTGAGTTCACAGTAATAATACATCAGACACTTGCTGTATGTAGGTATTAGCATTCAAGTTAAACAGAAAAAAATGAAAAATGCCAAAATGACTTTGATCCATTTAAGTTTGTAACACTGTAATAATTCCAGATTGTACGTTTTGAACAAAATTTCAACTTCACTCGGAATTTGTGAGTCTGCACTTATGCAACAGAACAATAATAACTGAGTGGTTTGCCGCCATGAAACTAAGAATAGGACTTTACTCTAATAATTATGAGCAAACTGTTTAACCGGCAGATGTTCCAGCAAGACTGAGCCTTTCAATTAGTTTTAAATTGTTAACAAAAATCTGAAAAATAAAAGGTATTTTGTGCTCCTGGAGGAATGAGAGATTGGTTGGTTTTTTTTCCTGGAAAGAAAGTAACATCTTATTTGTAACATCTGTTGTCTTATTTTTTAATAAAGACCCAAAAAGCATGCTTTTTCCATTTTACTTCAATTAAATAATTCACGGTTTATAAACCGAGGTTACATTATCCCAAATCTCTGTGCAACACATAAAATTAACGAGTTGGCTTTGATTCGGTACAGGGTCGATACAGGTGTGTCTAATTTGCTTTTTTTTCATTTTCAAACTCTCCTGTCTTGAATGTTGTTCATGCAAAGCATACTGCTGCTGCTGTTTAGTTGCAATGTTTTCCCGGGCATTCATACTCAGGTATAAAGCAGTTCAGATGGTCAAGTGAGAAGTACAAATCATTGAATGTCATCATCATCAAAGAGGTCTTCAAAATCTGAAAGGATAAAACAATATATGCAATTAGCATAACATTTGGCAATGTATCAATCTTTTATCTCTCTCTTATTTACCAATTCATGTGATTCTCATCAGTTCAAATGGTACGGTCCACCGATATTTCTGTAGGAGGAGTGAATCCCAGCTCTTTGGTCAATCAACCAGCAAGGCTTTCCTCCATCTTGAAGCAATCGGCCCAAACTATTGACCTACATGTTTGGAGAATTTAATGCAGACCTGCATTTGGAGTCAGGGCCCTTATATATATTTAGCAATCTAATGCTTATTCATTCTTCTTGTTTTTTCTCTCCCTCCTTCACAATTTCTTGCCAGATGGGAACTCTCCCAAGCAGCCATTGCAAAGTTCAGGAAAAGATTCATACTGAGCTCTGAACGGATTACAGGATGCCATGATAGATTCCATTCGGATGAGGTAGTTTTGAATACTAACATCAATTGACATTTACCTTCTATGGGCTACAGAAGATCCCTGTGATGGATTGTCAATGCAGGAGTGAGGAAGATAGCTAAGGTTACTTATGTTGGACCAACATGATTAGTACAGAACCAATTCTTCTCAGGTAAAGTTCACAACTTCACAAAAGAAATGGCTTTGCTGTGTAAAGATAATTTGATTCTATAATTTGGGCCATAAAGGCAGTAAAACCATTGCACCCTAGGAGAATATAGGTCTCCAGAAACCTTGTAGAAAGAATTTAAAAATGAGATTTAAAAAAAATTCAATTCAAACCACTCCAGAACATACAGCTGGTCCTTTAATTTTCACAAGTGTTTCAGGTGCTGCAGATATTAGGATCAAACCAACCTCTGAAAGTGCAGCCAAATATACTTCAGTGGGTGCTGGTTAAAAACAGATCCAGTTATGGTTACGCTACACCCCAGTCTGAAACTACTGCCTGTTGTGATAGCCACTGCTGCTCCGCCTCCGCAGAACAACAGGAACAAGCGTGGCTGTGACAGAACAAAGGCTCCAATTTATACTCGACTTGAAAGAAATTCATATCCACAGGAATCAATCACGCTGCCCAAAAGATATTTTATGGCCTATTAAAAAAATTTTTTTGACGAATCATCAACTTTAATAGGACCATATCTCTTGTAAATCTGATCTGGAATTTAAATAACCCCAAAATCGGAGCCATAGCTCTGGCTTTAAGCACACAAAATACCACTAGTGCCGTTATGCAAGTGGTCCAATAGAAATGGTATGCTCCAATGAGTAATCTCCTATACTATATAATGTCATTATTTTTAATGCCTTGGTGTAGATGCCAGATGATTGAGGCATTCTCCCGAAGAACCGTTTAAAATACAGAGGTTCACAAATAATCAATCACTCCTTGCGTTTGATATAGCATCTTTCACATGGAGGATGTCTCAACGTGCTTCACAGGATTCACTGTAACGTGTAGTGACTGTGTATTTTTTGTAGGCACACATGACACACGAGTACAGTATGAGCATTTTTGCCTCTTTTAACAGAATGATAAACTATTGGATCAAATTCAGATGAACCAGACAGTATTTTGATTGAGGTGTCTATTTAATGGTTTCAGCCACCTTGAATGAAAAATTGCTAATAATAACTTTGGCCAGTTAGTCCCAGATGGAACGGAGTGTGACACAGATCCTAAAATTTCACAGCGGATGTTCCAGTACAGTGGGAATAGAAATGAAAGGTAAAACTGTAATTTTGCGATCAATCATTTGAAAACTATTTACTTTAACATCTTTAAAATAAAAAATCTTTACTCTAATCAGTATGTAAAGGTGTAGTCTTGTGCAAAAATACCATGTTATTCCCGGCAATTTAACAGATGGTATCTGCCCTCTACCTGTGAACAACACTAACAGCAGATCAATAACCTCTTATAGAGTCTTGCTGTTTCAAACAGAAAAGCAGAAACATAACATTTGCTTTACTAGTTTTAACTTTATGGTCCACACAGAACTCCACCTCTTCCCACCCATCACCAATTTTCTCGCCTCACACTCGTAAAGAGACAGAGGAACATAATCACGTCT